>NW_015665129.1:2192205-2217147 GCF_001515625.1 Sinocyclocheilus rhinocerous
AAATTCAAATAAACAATAAAAATACATCTAGATTATATTTAATCATTCAAATATTAAAGGGGCTATATCATATAAAATAAATATTTTTATTGTATGAATAAAATTATTATTATTATTATTTATTTTATAAATAATACATTATCTAAAATTCTGTTTAAATTCATTTTAATCATAATTACATGACAATAAAAAAATAAGATACAAAAATACTAATAAAATAACTAAATAATAATAAATAAATAAATAAATAATTCAATTAAAATCATAGGAGGAAAAAATACTTTCAGAGAACTCACAACTTCCTCTCAGAGGAAGACCTGAGTCAGAGACCTGAAATATTATTCATTGCTCACATCTCGGCCCTCCCAGCTACTGTGACGTAATAAGGATGAAGAAGGATCAAGGTTTGACTGGGTAATCTTTTAAACACACAAGTCTAAATCAAGTTCCTTTCGGCTCACTATGAACAGCCATTGCATACAAGTCAGAAAAGGAAACGTGATGCTGATTTACGTCAAAACAGCAATTTATTAAATTTAGCTCAGTGACTACAGAGTGCACCACACACACTGTGAGCTCTATTGTTCTCAAAGCATGAAGAAAGTATCAATGGAGACAAGATGAATGCAAAAAATGCCAAGGAGATTGTTTAGGACTCTGGCGAACACCATTCAGATGAAAATCCCTCAGAATCTCAGATAAAAACTGTTTAAAGCAGCTGATGTTTAACTGTGAACGGTCCACATCTCTTTCTCTCTCTCTCTCTCTCTCTCTCTGACAGGAGCTGGGTGAATGAGGTGTATGGCCAAAGTTATAAAGCAGAGATGATCACTCTCTTTCCTACACTCACATGCACACACTGACAGGCTCCTTTCTAAATGTCAACCTCAGAAAGGATGGGGTTAGAGAAAGAGTGAAAATGAGTCGGGCGGGGTGGTATAGAAAAAGAATGAGAAGGAAAGACAGAGCGAGAGAGATAGAATGAAAGGGAAAGTTCATGCTAAGAGTGCTTTAAATCTATGCCTTGACATTTTTTATAGCTTTTCGGGGAATGATTTAGTCGAGCCTAACAATATGACCTGTGGACTACAGCAATGAATTGAAACTAATTCAATCTCTATGACTGTCCTCCCACTTTTTCCCCACCTTCCTGGACTGTAGATCTGATATTTAAGGCAAGCTGTTTAACAATACATGCTGAAAAGACACATAGGTTGTGTTTTGGCTGCTTGTCCTCATGTGTTGGTTAGCAGGCAATATTCTTAAAGGAATAGATCACCCAAAACTACAACTACAATAAATGGTGACTGGAGCTTTCAAACTTCAAAAAGGATGAAAATATCATACAATTTATACAAACATGAGGCTGACAATTATTGTTAACTGGCGTGAATGAATCACCGAGTCATTAATAATATTAAAACATTCTATTTATAAAGCACCCTTCACACACTCAAAACATTACAATACAACATAAAAAAGTAAACATCTCTAAGAGTCAAGTCAAGTCAAGTTTATTTGTACAGCGCTTTTCACGATACAAATCATTGCAAGCAACTTTACAGCAAATTAAGTTTCTACAATATTTAGTGGTAGCTTATCAGTGGTGACTGTCAATTAATGTACATATGGCAGAAATGTACGGAAAAATCAATTTAAGACGTAATAAAACAGACGATGAACACTATTAACAGCAATTATTATATGATGCAATCAAACTTATAGCAAAATGTGGTAGTTCTGTATGTTGTTTCAGGGTTGGCATCATCTCTTCTCAGGTGTTCTGGATCCAGACTGAAGCTTGTGTAAATCCTAGTTACATCCCGTGGCAAAAACAGAGAAACAAATAGAGACATAATTAGGATTTACACAAGCTTCAGTCTGGATCCAGAACACCTGAGAAGAGATGATGCCAACCCCTCAGAGGACCTCAGATGATGCCAACCCTGAAACAACCCACCAGATCCAGTCTGTATCCAGATCAGATGGTCACTGCAGTCACCCGGATCCAGTACGTATTCAGACCAGATGGTGGATCAGCACCTAGAGAGGACCTCTACAGCCCCGAAAGACAGCGGAGACCAGGACAACTAGATGAACACCAGATACAGATGTTATTCCCCTGTAAAGACCTTGACTCAGACGACCACCGGGACAAGACCACAGGAACCAGATGAGTCCTCTGCACAATGTGACTGAAATTGAACTGCTGGTTTGGTCTGGCCAGAGGAGAACTGGCCCCCCGACTGAGCCTGGTTTCTCCCAAGGTTTTTTCTCCATTCTGTCACCGATGGAGTTTTGGTTCCTTGCCGCTGTCGCCTCTGGCTTGCTTAGTTGGGGACACTTCATTTCCAGCGATATCGTCGCCTTGATTGCACAGATACTATGATACTATGAACTGAGCTGAATGAAGACATCACTGAATTCAATGATGAACTGCCTTTAACTGAAAAATGAGTGTTTACTATTGTCACTTTGCATTACTGACACACTATTTTCCTAATTAATGCTGTTCAGTTGCTTTGACACAATCTGTATTGTTAAAAGCGCTATATAAATAAAGGTGACTGACTGACTGATTTCAATTTATCATTTTAATTCCAATCATGTCAATTAAATTTTTTTTAACGATTAAATCATTATTACATTCCAGATTTATTTTTAACTTTCCCATGTTGCTAGTCATTTCGTCTAGTTCATGTGTACTTATTGGTACACAGAGCAGTTGAGATAAATCAGGCAGGTTATTTGTGAATCTGTCTTTGGTGGCTGGAACAATAAGAGAGATAATAAAATAAATTGCAACAATATATAAAATCAAATCATCAAAACAATGACATGCCCAGATCAAAATGGATTAAACAAGTTTAAAAATGTAATAATTACTTGAACAATGAACCAGACTGAGATTTGTGAACAATTTAATTTATGTTTGAGGTATGGATCAACTGACTGATTCAATGAATCAATGATTCAACTCACTATTCATTGATTCATTCAGTGAATAATGAGTTATTTCCAATATGTTATGTTGAATATATACAGTAAGTAAATAATATATAAGTTATGTAGATATATAGCGCATGGGTTAAATGAACCATTTTTATGATATTTTCATGAGCCTCTTTGAAGCCTGAAAGCTTCAGTCCCAGTTCATTGTAATGAAAGAGAGAATAAAACATATGGGTTCATATGAGGCATAATGGTTTCAAATGACCTCTATCCCTTTAAATATCTTAGACAGCATAACATCCACATTAACTACAGTAGCTTCACCAGAAACACCATATTGATTTACTAGCTTTACCAGCTACTTTGTACCAGCAATAAACCTACAGTACTAAGGTGGTTTTTCAGCAGCGACTGCCGCCAATCCACCGCATAATTTGGATTTATTAAAAGTGTTTTTTCTGTTGGCTCGCCCATAAATCGGGATAGATTAGCTCAACATTCAAAACAGCTTTACCTTCATTAGATTATCTAACAAAGCTTGTGCCTGTCTTAGCAATACACTTTGACACAACCCAATTCCATGGGCAGAGAAAGAGGAAGAGATCCCTTAGGAGGTCCTGCAACGGAAATGTCAATTTGTTTCTACATCATCTGTTTTCTTTGAGTGCCTGACTCAATTAACAAACTGCCTTTTAACGTAACTGAAATTTGTTGAGGCAAAACATTGACATTTAGTCTGTACGTAAGGTTCACGCTCCAAGTTATACTGGCAAAATTCTTCCGTATTTGCTCATATGAATCTTGCACTACATTATCTAAATTTCTAACTAAGCTTAAAACCACCTAAAGGTGTTTTTCTTTTAAAACTGCGACTTCAAATTCTAGAACTTGGTTTGCATCATGCCGTTTCATACATCTTTGAAGGACTTTAATTAGTTGAATGTTAAATATGCACAAAACTCCTAAGGGCTGTATTTATTAGAAACTACACTGCGGTACTCCTGCTGGTCATAAAGCTGTTTTGCTGTGCTCACTGAGAGCGAGTGTAGAAAAAGATTTTCTTTGACTCATACGAGTTTCTTTGTACTCGCCTTCAAATATGCTCCTCTGAGCTCAAGCAAAACATGATCCATAATAGCTGATTAAGTCAGAATCCTCAGTTCCTGAGAGGCACTAGAGCTTCATAAAATACTGGCATGAACCGTATAGTTGACTGCGTTTGGGTCTATATGCCAGTAATTTGTGTTGAACTTCTTACAGTAACTTTCCTGATTCGAGATCAGCTCATTTTCCCATTCTAATGAATAAAGTGACAGGAGAACGATTCCAGAACAGCACCCTTGGATTCTAAAGCGTTATGCTTAGGGGTTCAAGTGTCACTGAGGTGATGGATTGGCCTCAAAGTGCATGCTGACTGATGGCGCTGATTTATAATGTGCTCTATGTATTGGTTCACGTCTTGTTAAAATAAAACTGGCTTCTCTTGCCAGCACTTCCCTGATTAAGGATCTACTTTCGCTAAATGCCCCAGGGTCTTCATAACCAAAAACACAACATACTCATCAATAACTGCACCACTATAACAGTTCTCAAATTTTATGAATGAGTGTTAAAGGTTGTAATGTTCGCACTGGTAAACATTAAATTATATTTTAGACTCTAAATGGTGTTTGTGGCTCATTTTTTAACGATGTCCAAATACACTTATGTTTGATAGTGCGTGTTCAGTGTTGGGTGGTAATGTGTTTGGGAAATGTGTGTTCTGGTCATTGTGTGGTAATATATTTAGGAAGTGTCTTGTAGGTTGTAGTCTATCTGCACGCCTACAGACCACCCACGGACCGCCAATGGGCTGTTCACAGACCGTCTAATACAGCCATTTTCCTACTGTGGGAATAAGTGGGTCGTGCAAATTGTGAAAATGGTGGTGTGCTTATGCCATGCCAGAAATAGAAAAAATATAATTTCTTAAATTCAATTAACAAGTTAGTTGGCGGGAAGAACTTGACGTACACACAAGAGTACTGCACATATGTAGTCTGATTCACAAACAAAATGACTCCTACAAGGCAGTTCTTTAATTAACAATTGGAAAACAACCAGTCTGATGAAACCTTCACTGAATGAACTGTTTTGATTCAGATAGAGCGGCTACTAAATCAACATACTGTATGACTCGCTTACTGAACTGCAAATTCAATGTTTATGCATCATTACTTCAACAGCCCATTATGCTGCATCTCCTACTTGCTGTGCCACCAAAAAAGCAAAAAAATATATTCTCTTTTTTTAACTGTATAGCTCTCAGCCATTCCTTCATGCTCATGTTCTTCCTCGTTTTTATAGCTTACCAACCCAGCTAATGGGGAACATTCTCAGAACGTAACGTTCTGGCAAGGTTCAATGTTATAACCAAACATTGTTCCAGTAACGTTAATTATCGTTTAATTATCTTATGCTTTCAAAACATAAGCACAAAAGGATTATTTTTCCATTTTTAAGATTTTTAAAAATGTTATTACTTGTTTCAGAATGTTCAGAGAATATTCAAAAGTAACATTCTCATAGTGTTTAGAAAATGATTAAATGGAATGTTCCCTTGATGTTCACATAATCAAGAAAAAAGATTTCAAAACGTTAAAAAAATGTTCAACATTCAGTCAATGTTCAGAAACACTTTCATAACTTAATACAATATGGAACAATAAATAATACAAATATAAAGGTTTATTGAAAGATGAGGGTGTTTTCCTATTTCTAATTCTACCTCTCTATGTGGGTCCTAGCATGCAAAAGTTTGGGAACCCCTAGTCTAATATGTATATTATGATTTGACCCCTAAACATCATGTAAAAATTTAAACAATAGTTGGACATTTCACATGACCACCAGACAGTCTCTTCCTGTCTAAGTGGGCCGTACTTCTTGGCCGTAATAAGCTAAAATGTGCCAGACTTTATGCAGAAGTCAGGAGGAGTGGTGGTTTTTGTAGAGTGCTGTTTGAAACATAAACATGAGAAGCAGTGTTTAATCACACACTCTAAGCTCTCCTTCACTGCTGTTGCCATGGAGGGATGACAGGCTGATGTGCTGCTGAGTGCAAATTCTGTGCATGAGCACAGCATTTTTCATCCTAATAGACTGAAAACAGAATGAAGCCACTTGGAGAACATCTAAAGCCTGAGCAGAAGACTTTGAACTGCCAGATGATCACCTCAACTTCCTGATATGAGCGAAAATATATACTGCAAGTGCTTCAGATAAAAAAAGAGACTCTTCCTTTAGGATCACTGGAGAACTAGATTATTACTGATTTTAATCTCTCTGAACCAGAGAGTTTGAGCGAAATACAACATCCTCTTTTTCTATCAACATTCTTTGGTTGTAACCAAATGGGAATCAGTGTACCGAAGCTGTCTGGTTACAAGTACAAGGATAAAACTGATTCATCTAACTCCAAACAAACATTAATGAGTCTCCATATCATTAATCTGACTCTATAGTGACTCAACTGATTATTTATGATTGATAAGGGAAAAAGTTTTCTCTTAAGTTACCTTTATTTCAGGAAATCATAAGATTTACTGTAGGCATAATAATAATGTTCTGTCCTGATAAACCAAATCACTGTGCAAAGTAGTGAGTCAGAGGCTCTTATAAAAAAAATAGCCTACTCAAAATACTTGAATTATAAGATGAATCAAAAGTTTTTAAGTCACCTTAACAAAAGAATATCACTCTTACGGTATAAACAAATAACAAAGATTTCAGCTCAGCGCCAGTGCTCTAAAAAAGACAAAAAAAATCTGGTTAAAGATGAGTTTTAAAATATCATAAAAATGCTATATGCACTAGCATGATAAAGAACTGTACTACTGAGTTTGATATCAGCCTACAGGAAAGGAAAGGCTGACTGTAAACATCTGCTCGAAAGTAGTGCATTGGTGTGCAAGAGAAGTTGCATATCAGCATCTGCTCAAAATTGTTTATATACTGACTATGGATGTTTTTTCTGATGTTTGGATGCACGTCTCAAATATACGTGACTTACAAACTACCTTTTGTTTAAGTACCACTGAAATATAGGAAATGCCTACTGAAATAGTAAACTGACATTCTAAGAATTCCCTGTGTGACACTTTATATTTGATGGTAATTGTTTTTTTACTGTAAAAAATAAATAAAATAATAATCCATAAAATCTAAAAAGTTTTTTACAGAGTATCTTCTTTTAAAAGAAAAAAGCAAACAGTATGGAAAAGTCAATGAGACCAGAATAACAACAAAAATATCTTAAAGGGAACTTGTAAATAAATACTTTACAAGAAAGAAAGAAAGAAATGTCATTATTTATTCACCCTCATGCCATTTCAGACCTGTATGACTGATTTCTTCTGCAGAAAATTGGACCCTATTAACTTTAATTGTATGAAGAAAAAAAACACAGAGATATTGTTTTTAGTTTTTTCAAAATATCCTCTTTTGTGCTCCACAGAAAAAAAGAAATGCGTGGTGGTCTGTTTGGAATGACGTGAGGGTGAGTAAACGAAGACAGAATGTAAATTTTTGGTGAACTATCCCTTTAAATTGCAACAATAGCACATCATCATCTCAGTCCACAGCCCACGAGTCTGTATCAGTAACACTTCATTATCTTTGTTTATCCTGAGGAACATATCAATGTGTCTATAAAAAAAAATCAGAGCAAAGAACATACAACTGATCATTTATCCATGACAACAGGCTGGAGAGAGTTGCAGCTGAGTGGAAATGACGATTTTGTGGGATTGGGGGCGGTTCGAAAGTGCTCCCCGAGTTCCTGTTTTAATTTGGAAAGTGCCTCTGGCAATCGCAATAACTGCAGATTAGCAACGAGGGAATTTCTCTAGGGAGGAGAGCTATACACAGAGAAACACCTCCGTTACATTCCTCCGCAAATGTTTTCCTTTCCATAGGCCAGATTTCAACTATTGAATTGTCCTATGTAGCCCAACACGCACTCGCTCATCCTCTCTCTCGCTGTTTCTCCCACCTTCTCTGTTTATCTCTCCTCTTTTACAGCTCTTTTGAGAGATCATTTGCACGCTCTGGCTTTGAGTTTTATTTGTTGCTACTTGGTGGAGGCAAGAGGAGGACATCAAATGAAAAACATTAATCACACGCGTGTCAGAGCGAGATGGGGATAAGCAGAAGAAAGGAGAGTATTTTTGGGGGAGGGGTGTGTTCTAAAAAATAGATAAAGCATAAAACAGAAAGAGCAAAAACATTATAAACTGAAGAGCTGTGGTGTTTTACAGCAGCGGTGTGACTCATCACTCTGTCTCTACCTGAGGCTTTCAAAAATTGTGAGCGCAGAACATAGATTCACACCACAGTGGCCCAGGGCCCAGAATCCTCACTCGGAGACTATATCAGATGGCTTTACATCTCCTTCAGCTCACATTTTATCCTCCGCCAGATCACCTGCTCACAGAAGAGACTTTGGAGGCATCTTAATGCCGCCATAGCATTGCAGTTTCTAGCGGGGCTGTCAATTTAATGTGTTAATTTAGTGTGATTCATTGTTTTAAAAATTATCATTGCCTTTAATCATGCCCCCTGACCCGTACGTAAATTCTTTAATAAGAAATTTTCATTCCATCGATGTAATTCAAGCTTGAATTGACAGCTTTATGTTTACACAATCAGTGCACAGAGAGGATTGAGTGAAGTGTCAGCCACGCTGGACACATTCTGTCAAAAGGATTAAATAATTCAAAATAATTAAACTATTTAGTTGTAAATAAAAAAAGTAAATGTTTTTTTTTTAAATTACAGTAATACAGAAATATTGTAAAAATTTAACTACTGTAATAAAAATAACTGTAACACTGTGAAAACATTTACAATTTTCACTCAGAAAATGCTAGTAAAATTCAGAAATAATTACAAAGTAGGGCTGTCAAAACATTTTTGAATTTCGAATATTCGTCGAATTTAAAAGAAATATCCACATTTGAATGCAAAAACGTTGCATTCGAATTTTAGGTGTGCGTTAAGGAGGCAGCCTTATCAGTGGCGCACGAGATGCGATGACGATGTAAGTGCCGTTGCATTATAATGTTTTTGTTAGCCTATCCAGTTGAAGCCACTAGATGCGGGGCTGCTGCGTTGTTAGTTACAAATATTGCGGGAAAAGAGAACATCGATGCGGAGAAGATCTTGTTTACGTCAAAACTGAAACCAAGCTGTTCACACAGAACGCATATTTTGCGCATTTTCTAGAGGGAGTTCTATCACCGTTGCACTCTCGTCTCGCACAAAAGAGCCGCATGTTTAGAAAGCCATGTAAAATTAATGCAAGTGTAATGTGTGTGAAAGCACTGGATACAAACACCGGATGTAGATACGGAAATCCAGATTTCAGCAAGCCAAACATCCAACTCTAAAGAACCCAATCATATATGACTGTGAAAACTTTGTATTTATTTTATACTTCATATTGACATGCCCTTCTGTTCTTTTCTAATGTTACATTTCCATTTTTTTTCTTTTTTCACAACTAAAACCAACAGATTTATTTTATAGCATAACAGATTTAGATATTTTCAGAAATACAATTAAAAATGAATTCAACTAAAATAAATATTCATGACTAAAACTAGCTAAAAATATTTTTAGTTTTAATTTCTTATACATGCTATATATACATTTTTAAACCTTTTCAACTCACCTGCATTAAATATGAAAAAGCTACTAGATAGCAGTAAGACTAGTAGTTTTTTTTTAATGATACCAGCTAGCACATTTTATTTTAGTTTAGCCTTTAAAAATACTAAGAATTAAAAGTTAAATAAAAAGCTGAAACTAGAAACTAATGAAAAGTAAAAAACAAACATAAAAAATAAAGTAGAAATATGGACTAAATAAAAAAAAAACTATTCTTGCATGCTAGTACACTGAAAAACAAAATTGATGTAGAAACAATTTTCATCAGAAATTGCTTGTAAATTTTACAAGTAGCAGAAAGACTGAAATGGTATTTTCTTATAATCTTTGTTAAATCACACCTTTACAGTGCAGTAAACTAAACTACATTGAAGAAAAATGTACTAGTATCCAAAACACAACATACTGTATAATGTTGACCAGTGATACTGGTGTAGCACCAGTTTGAGTGGCTCATATATTCATTAATTCATCACTCAGACCTCTAAAGACATTGAGCTGGTTTGAAGCAGTGCAACATTATCATCAAACTTCAGTCTTGTCTGAGATCAAAGACCAAGAATGAGACCAGGTTTTTATGCTTCTTAAATTGTACTGAGACCAAAAGCATAAAAGCAAAAGTCTAGCATGAATGGCAATTTCCAAGCCTCTCTGAAAGATCTGCAGGGCAGTGAGCTTTGCTGCACTGATTGGCCTCATTAAGAAGGAGTGTTAATTGTAGACATGCAGCTCCTGTGTAAATCTATACTGTAATCTCCAGTTTCTCATCCACTGCACTTTCTCACCACAGTACCGAATCAATAACACTGCCTTCCCACAACACAATGCTCCACTAACAACATTCCTCTAATGCGCTTCTAATGCTCTCCTCTTATGGATCAGTGGAGCCTGTCAGTGTTATTGCAAGAAGTATTCGGCTTGATTGACCCTTTTGAGAAATTGAGTTTTGCCATCTGTGGCACCACTAACTGAAGAGTTTAACCAGACTCGCACTTCCTTCACTTTATTGCTAAAAAAAAAAGCCCTTAATAAAGCTGTCTTCCTGGATTTTCAAGAGATTCATTTATTAAGGAGTGAATTCGCTCAACATTTGCACCACTTTTATGTGCAGTATTTCAGGAAAAAAAGCTAATTCTGTTTGAATTTCAATTAAATTACTGCCATCCTTTGTCACTTTCTATGGAAGCCTGATTTTGCCATGGAATTAAAAAAAATATATAATAATAATAATAATAAAAAGTGAATTGTGACTTTTCATTACACAATTCATACTTTTTCCCTCACTACTCTGAGTTTATATCTTTTTTTCTCAGAATTCTGAGTTTACATTTCACAATTGTGTCTTTGTTTCCACCACAGAATAAAAAATATTAAATAAAAAAGTTAATTGCAACTTTTAATCTCACTTCTGACTTCTGAGTTTACAGTATCATAATTCTGTTTATATCTTGTAATTCTGCATTTCTATCTCACTTTTTTCTCAGTTTTCAGTGTTGTGAGAAATAAATTGTGAGAAAAAAAGACTGAATTGTGATATATATATATGCATATACTCAGAAAACCTTTTTTTATTACTTTTTCCCATGGCGGGAAAACATAGCTCCTTTAATGTAAATTAGGCGTATTATAATTTGAGTTTTATTCATTTCATTTCACTTAAAACTCTTTTAAATTAAATTTCAATTAAATTACATAAGTGACTTGTTTATTTGACATTGACTCTGACATTTGACTTGTTTGTTGTTCATAACACTGTGGCAGAATTTGATATGGATATGATACACTCTTTAAAATAAAGGTGCTTAAATGGTTCTTCACAGCGAAGCGATGCCATAGAAGAACCAATTTTGGTACCACAAAGAACCATTTAGTCAAAGGTTCTTTAAAGAACCATCCCTTTCTTACCTTTTTATAATCTGAAGAACCTTCTTTCGCCACAAAGAACCTTTTTTGAAACAGAAAGGTTCTTCAGATGTTAAAGGTTCTTTATGGAACTGTCTAGATTCTAAACAAAAAGGTTCTTCTATAGCATCGTGAAGCACCTTTATTTTTAAGAGTGTAATTGTTCAGTCAAAGATGAAGATACAAAATAAAAACTTACATTACAATTACTTTTTTTGAAATTTCTTTCATCAAAACTTTTCTCTATAAGACTTATTTAACACTAATGTAATAAAGGCTCTGCTGGTGGAAAAAAAACGTAATATTAACCAATTATATTAAAGCAACCCAACAGTGAATCATGATGCATAAAATGATCAAGAGCTGTACTACATTATTTTGAAATTGGTCCACTTTGACAAACATTACATAAAACAAGTCAAAAGTGTTTTTTTTTTTTGTTGTTGTTGTTGTTGTTGTTGTTGTTTTTAAATGGCCTAAGTAGAGTTTTTACTAAGTCAGTAAAACACAAAGTTCATATTTAGTGATGCATGTCTGTAGCTGGTTGCACACAATAGCCCAGGGTGATTCACTAAAGACCACACAGACAGGCTGCAACAGAGAGTTTGATTTAATGTCCAATTAACTGAAGAGCGCATGACCTGGAAGAGACTACCTCAGCTCAGCACACACACACAAACAGAAACACACACAGCTTCAGCTCATCAATGCAATATGCGAGAGCCCTTTTCTGAGACGGTAAAAAACCTTTTCTCTAATTAACGTCAGTAAAATAATATTTTAAAGCTTCATCTTCAAACAGTTCACACACCATGGGTCACAACACTGATGTCCACCACTGCTCCAATTGTCTTACTACGAGATATTCATTCAGGTGAAATCACAAGTAAACGTACTACACTTTACATTTCAACTAAATTCAATGTACCATTGAAAACAAGCACTTAGTTCATCCAATTACACTTGTTCTTATTTACCGTTAAGGCACTTTAATTCAGATGGATATTTGCTTTGCTTGTCTCTCAGATAAATCTTAAATTGGATAGTAACACACAGCTAAACCTCTATAATGTTTGTAGTTTCTAATAGTGAATGGTTGACTGTGGCCATGAAGAGCTGACAGCATAATATGTAGATTAATATGGGGTCTTTCTGTGAAATGTATAACATGCCAATTTGGAAAAATCTACAAAAATATTTCAATTCTGATTTTGCCCACAAAATGTTATCTAAGCAAACAATTACATAGCACAAAAAAATAAATATTCTACTATATAATCCATTATAATCACACTGACCTTTTTAAAATTATTTTATATTTTATTTTATTTTTTATTAATACTTTTTGGAATTCAGTGAAATTAAATACACATCTATACATATGGAATTTTATTTTATTATAAACAGTGCTGCTTGAAAGTTTGTGAACCCTTTAGAATGAGAAATTTAGAAGAGAAAAAATTAAGGATAATCAATAAATGAATATATAATTTACTCTGTGAATATGTAATCACGTAATCAAAAAGTAACTATAATCCGATTACAAGCATTTTAAAACGCTTAATTACATATAAGCCAGATATATTGCGAGTTGCTGTCTCTGTAAAGCATTCCAAATCAGTCACTTACACGGTTCCATGATGGATAAGAGGCTGTGTTTACACTGCAAGTCTTAATGCACAGATCCGATCTTTTGACCATATCCGATTTTTTGGCACGTCTGAATCCACATTTGGAAGTGGCTCAGATCGGATGCAAAAAAATCGGATCTCGTGCGGGTTTTTGTGTTTACACGTGTGCAACAAATTCCGATCTGTGTCAGATGTGAGCGAAAGATCTGATTTTTTGTGCCAGTGTAAACGCAGCCAGATTCATCTTAAAAGCAGCTGTTTATGTAGTCGGTTGCTACAGAGCTTGGAACACAGCCACACTCAGGTGATGTTCAGTAGGTGGAGGTTTTTCATACAACAGAGCGTACAATATCTGTGTGAGTTATTCCAAGACTTTCTTGCTTCTTCTACATCAAGTCATTTTTAAGATTCATGAACTCATTTCCATTTTCAGCCACAGGGGACTCGGTTTCTCTCTTCATTAGCCTCTTTCTCTGTCTTCTCATGATTATCGAGTCAAAGACCCGCATCTTGTCGTGTCTGCCACTTGTATTTGTGTACCTGAGGAGCCGTGGCGAGATTTGACTCATTCTGACAAGATTCTCTCTGCACATATTAATTAAAATGGGGCACAGTGTGTCAGTTTTGTGGCAGTTAAACTTCTCACCATGGCAAATTTGATTTGCCAACCATGGCAAAATATATATATATATTAAAATAAAAAAATGTGAAAGCACAGAGTATCCGGATGATTAAATGTCTATTTAAAGTCAAATTTCCAAGAAACAATTTAAATTTCTCCTTCAGTCATGCTTACAGGAAATCAACATGGGCACAATCACCTTCCGTAAACAGAAGAATAAACTGTCCCTGGAGACAGGAAATAAGGCATTCTGTTCTCAAGGGGGGCCGAAGGCACAATGAGAGTGGGCTGAGAGAGTTGCTTTTACCATCATGTGAAAAATAATAACTCACACTATCAAATTACACAGTCTGATTTTAAAATAACACTTGGTTTTCTACAGTATAAGGCATTTCCTGCTTGACAACTTGGGCAGCTACAGTACTGAAATACCACTGTGGATACTTATATGATATCAGTCTCTGACCCAACAAAAATATGTCTTTTGGGACCACTAACTGCCAAAACACTATTACCAACAGCACTTTTATTTACAGAGGAAGCTAAATAAGCGTGTCATGCTTTTCCTGCACGGTATGGGACTTTAATCTAATTTAAAAACACACATGCCAGCGTTCGTTCAGATTTCCATGCCATCACCTGTCATATCAGTGAGCAACAGTCACTCCATGTGCTTATCGGCGCCCCCTGTTTATTGATTTGGGCGGTACTTTTCCTTCCATCCATCATAGTGAGGAGATAAATTATTTGATAGGGATCAGAGAGAGTCTGGGCTGGACTGGGGGTGTTTTAATGGAGACCTTCCTTCATCTTCCCACCCTGTGACCCTTCCGAGCTGAAGAAAACACTCGGCACAATGCACCCAAAGGAGGTGAACAGCAGGCATGGGAAGATTGACTACTGCATTCTGCAAGCTGTGTAATGACTATTATAATCCCCATTGATCAGAACATAATCTCACTTGTCCGTCACTTCCTTTTAGCTGAAAGTTTGTTATTGAATGTTTTTTTCCCCCCCATTGATTCATAGTTTCGGACTAGTGGGTTCTTGAACAATCTACATTCAGAGGAGATTTTCAGTCCACAGAGAGCATCTAAAATATTTATGCTGTGAAGGATTCTTCTGTCTTTATTATGTTCTTCAGATCTACTTGCTTGAATACAGAGACGGTCAACTGAAAGTAGCCATTCTACCAAAATTCAGCATTCAGCATAAAGCTGGTCAGTATGACCGTGTGTTTCTTTGTGTACTGAGGGCAGATGCTGCTCTTCTTGAGATAAAATAGCTATTTCATTAAATATGCAAGTAAATCTGCTGTGGTAACACTTTATAATAAGGGTGAGTTTGTTAACATTATAGTTAATGCATTATGAAGAACAAAAATAAACAACACCTTTACAGCATTTATTAACCAAGGTTAATTTCTACATATTAATATTTTTTAACATTCATAATTGCATAAATTAACATTAATTTAATCTATTTAGAATGAACATCAATTACCATTCAAAAGTTTGGGGTCGTTTTTTCTAAGTCTCTTAGAAAATACTTTTAGACTCTTAGGCCCGGTTTCACAAACGGGGTTTAGCTTAAGCCAGGACTAGGCCTTAGTTAAATAACAACAGGTGTGCATCTTGACACAGAACAATGACACTGACATATTTTAAGATATGTCAGAGCAAGATATTTTCAGTTGAGACAGCTCAAACATGCATTTTAGTCTGGGACTATAGCTTAAGCCTGGTCTGTGAAACCGGGGGTAAGGCTTTTATAAGTCTCTTAAGTTCACCTGCATTTATTTGATCGCAAAATACAATAAAAATGATAATACTGTGAAATATTATTATTTTAGAACTTTCTACTTAATTTGTAATATATAATTTAATATATTGTATAATATAACTTGCATTTATTTGATCAAAATTACAGTAAAAACAGTAATATTGTGAAATAGTATCACAATTTAAAATGTCACTTTTTTTCTATGTCACAATTTAAAATACTTTTTTCTATGTGAATATATTTTAAAATGTAATTTATGTCTGTGATGTCAACGCTGAATTTTGAGCAGCCATTATTTCAGTCTTCAGTGTCACATGATCCTTCAGAAATCATTCTAAGATCCTGATTTGGTGCTCAACAAACATTTATTATTATTGCTATTATTATCATCATCATCATCAATGTTGAAAATAGTTGTGCTACTTTTTTGCAGGTATATTTCTTCAGGATCCTTTGAGAAATAGAAAGTTCAAAAGAACAGCATTATTATTTATAGAAATCTAATGTAACATTATAAATTATTTACCGTCAATTTATCAATTTATCATTATCAATTTAATGTATCCCTGCTGAATAAAGTATTAATTTCTTTTAAAAAATCTTACTGAAGAACTGTTAATTATTATGGAATACAGTTCATGATGTCTAATGTGTGAACTAATGTTACTGGATAGAACCTTATTGTACCAACACTGGTAGTTTTTCTGATTGTGTTAAACAACTGAATATAAACATGTTCTGATAGAAAGAAAGAAAGAAAGAAAGAAAGAAAGACGTGTTATGAATGCTCAATATGTGGGGCAGGGTTAGGCCTTGAGCGCAGAGCATGCTGGGAAGTGTTAGACAGAGCTCTGTCACTGTCCCTGCAGGCCAAGCAAACACAGCAGTGTGTGAGCAGCAGGTTTGTTCTACACACCAGGGTCAGACACTACCTGTAGTCCAACTGAACACTTTTATTAGGCCACCTGACTGAGTGAACAAATGACTGCACATGATGTAAATGCAACTTGGAATAAAAACCCAAGTTAGTTGGTACAATGTGCAGTAGGTATGACATGTTCCTCGTTAACATCCCAATTGTTTGTCCAGGACAACGACAAGAAATTGACATGATTCTCCTACAATTCTCCTGTATAGATTTCTCTTCAGAAAGTATTCTCACAAGCACTACTATTCAAATGTTTGAGGTTGGTAATATTTTTTTTAATTGCTTTTGGAAGAAGACTCTTATGCTCTCAGAGGCTGCATTTATTTGATGAAAAATACAGTAAAGACTGTAATATTGTGAAATGTTATTACAATTTAAAAGTTTTGTTCTATTTTGATATTTTAAAATAGTCATTTATTCCTGTGATGCAAAGCTGAATTTGCAATCAGCATCATTACTCCAGTCTCCAGAGTCTCGTGATCCTGTAAAAATCATTCTAATATGCTGATGTGCTGCTCAAGAAACATTTATTATTATTATTATCAATGAAAACTGTTGTGCTACTAAATATTTTTGTGAAAACTGTGATACATTTCAGGATTCTTTGATGAACAGAAAGTTCACAAGAACATCAGTTATTTGAAATAAAAATCTTGTGTAAAATTATAAATGAGTTTTGATCAATTTAATGCATCCTTGCAGAATAAATATATTAAATTCTTAAAAATATAAAAATGACTGTCTCCAAAACCTTTGAATGACAGTCTCCTTTCAGAGGAGACCACAAAAGTAGAATTCACAGTAAATGCCAAAATGTCTCACTGCAGATCGCTCAGAACGAGTTGGAAAAAATAGGTTTTAAACATTTTTGGACTGAAGTGAATTTGAGGGGGTGTTTAATGTTCATGATGAGGCACTTACTCATGTTTGGATCCTCTCACAGGTAAATGGAAATATGCAATCATAGACGTGTCACACTGATAATCGTGGATTAAAAACGAGGTCATTTAGCAACATCCATGTGGAGAAACACTGCAAAATATATACTTATAAGCACTCACTCTTGTCCATGTCACAACAATTTTTAGATTTAGATTTATTCAAATGGTTCAAACCTGTTGAGTGCTCCTGGCTAAGAGATTTAATATGGGTTTATTTTTTGAGAAAAAAAATCAAATAATTGCACTGAGAATTAACTACGTCCTCTTAAAATGCCAGTTTATTTGACATAGCGTCACGGTTAGTCCTGTCTTTTAAGCAGGAAATCTAGAAAAAGGTTATTTTCACCAACAGCACGCTGATACTGACACCATAATGAATCCATTAATAAACTGTGAGAAGTGCTGCCATTTTTATGAAGGCCGACTTCTCATTAAATGGACATTATTAAGCATAGGAGGGAGCCTCCGTCGCCCCGGCCACATCTTGTTACACATCATTTCATTTTTTACATTTCACTCGCCAGGCGTCCCCTGCAATCACCAGCCATAAATCATGCCAAAACACATCGTTGTCATCTCATCATGCATTTGAATTTAAAACAAAATACTTAACAGTCTCTGACTGGATTTTTAAAGGAATAATTCACCCGCTAGAAATGTACTCACCCTCAGGTCATCCAAGATGTAGTTAAGTTAATTTTTGCATCATAAAAGATAGGGAGAAAATTGGATCCTCTGCAGTGAATGGGTGCCGTCAGAATGAGAGTTCAAATAGCTGATAAAATCATCGCAATAATCCACAAGTAATTCACACAACTCTAGTCAATCAGTTAACACCTGCAGTGAAAAGCTGCATGTTTGTAAGGAACAAATCCATCAAGCCGTTTTAACTTTAAACAACGCTTACAGCCAAAATATGCATCCATAATAACGCTTCCTCCAAAAAAAAGTCCATCCTCTGTTGTCCTCTCATATCAAAATCCACCGACATATTAGTTTAGTACTGTTTTGGACTGTTTCGCTTGTAAATGCAATTGACAGCTGTTTGAACTCTCATTCTGACGGCACCCATTCACTGCAGAGGATCCATTGGTGAGCAAGTGATGTAATCCTAAATTTCTCCAAATCAGTTCTGATGGGCGAGTAAACGTTCAGCAAATTTTCATTTATTCCTTCAAGCTCATTGTCAAACGGCTATATTTATTGTATTTATTACTTTCATCACTGCCATTACAGTTCTTTGTTTTGGATTTCCCGACTACTATGAATTCATTCCAAATGAATAGGAAGATGTTTCAGCCAATTAATCCTCATTAGGGTTGAACTCGTCTGTCTGTTGTGGTTGGGCTGCTTCACAGGCACAATTAAGGGCCTCATCGTGAGCAGTAAACATGTTCTTGCAGATATATTCAAATCTAAATATGCTCATTAACAGCATTCACAAAACACTAATCATTCTTACCAGTGCAAGCCAGAGAGAGACAGTGCATTGAATTATGAGTTATTACTTTAGTGAAGGAGGAGAGAGGGGCGTTTGACTATTGACTGAGGGTTATAATCTTCTCTCCGGTGATGTTCACTCAGTAATGTAATAACTACCATTTACGTTTATCTGTCCCGCCGACAGCCCGCAATAATGACATCATAAACGTGTAAGCTATAAACCAGGGCTAATTTTTTTCACCCGCCCCATTCTTCACATCTCGCTGACAGCCTGGCTGGTATTAAGGATAATACGGCTACAAAAGAGAACCTCTAAAAGTCAATGAGGCAGATACACACAGTGTGATGAGGGTAATGGTGTCGACTCTTTTAAGCATCTGCCTCCTGTTTACGTTCATTCAGATCTTAATAGAGCTCAGCAGTGTCTCCTTACAGCGTACGTGACGCGAGGAAATTAAGGGAGACAGAACTCTCCCACCTTTTCACATTCGAAATAACTCAGCCATTACGTGAGACATAAATGCATTCATGATGACAAAGAGAGAGCAAGCAGGCAAGTGAGAGAGGGAGATGTATAGAGAGAGAAAGAGAGACATACTAGTGCAATATATTACATCATTACTTAATGAGTCCCTCAGTGTTGTGTTGCACAACATTTCAGCCTACACCAACAGCTATAAACACAGGCTAATTTAGCATCGCTATATTCCATAGCCGCTTTAATTGCTGGCAGACAGTCAGAACTAGCATCCTGACTGCTTGTACTGAAGACGTGGTGTTCGGGGAAGGGGAGGGCGATGTCAGTGACTCAAACAGTCCCTGTGGAGCACTTAAGAGTAATACGGATATTTGGAACGAGAGAACAAAAGACAATTAAAGTGAAAATGAAGAGAGTCTGCCTCTCAATTAAATTCTCCTGAAACTGTAATCAGGGCCGTTGATGGGGGTGTAAGGGGAGGGTGTCTCAGAGAAGTGGGTCACCACCCACAATCTTCTTGATTCGGCACCAAGTGCTGCCGGCCCAAAGGTCATCTGATGTTGTCTTGTTCTACGTGCTACTGTTGTGTCCAAAACTGCTGCTAGCTATGCAAAATGGCAGAGGAAAGCATTTACAAAGCCTGTCTGTTTCACTATTGTATACTGCCAAATTGTCTATTAAATAAAAATGTAAGTAAAATAAAAAATAACTAAATTTATGTTACATTTCATCTTAAATGGTAGAGAAAGTAATTTGCAAACCTTTTCTGTTTCACTATCGTATACAGCCAAACTGGCTATTGAAAAAAAATAAATAAATAAATAAAATAATAAAATAATAATTTATTAAATAAAATAATTACAAAATGTATGTTACATTTCAGCTTAAATGGCAGAGAAAGTAATTTACAAACCCTGCCTGTTTCACTATTGAATACAGCCAAACTGGCTATTGAATAAAATAAAATAATAACATTAAATAAATTTAAAAAAAATAATAATTACAAAATTTGTTACGTTTCAGCTTAAATGACAAAGAAAGTAATTTACAAACCTTGTCTGTTTCACTATTGTATACTGCAAAATAAAATAAAATAAATATTATGTTTCAGCTTAAATGACAAAGAAAGTAATTTACAAACCTTGTCTGTTTCACTATTGTATACTGCAAAATAAAATAAAATAAAATAAATATTATGTTTCAGCTTAAATGGCAAAGAAAGTAATTTGCAAACCTTGTCTGTTTCACTATTGTATACTGCAAAATAAAATAAAATAAATATTATGTTTCAGCTTAAATGACAAAGAAAGTAATTTACAAACCTTGTCTGTTTCACTATTGTATACTGCAAAATAAAATAAAATAAAATAAATATTATGTTTCAGCTTAAATGGCAAAGAAAGTAATTTGCAAACCTTGTCATTTTCACTATTGTACAGCCAAACTGGCTATTGAATAAAAATAATAATAAAATAAATAAAATAAAATGTATATTATGTTGCAGCTTAAATGTCAGAGAAAGTAATTTACAAACACTGTTTGTTTTATGGTCTTATAATTGCAAAATTATCTATTGTATAATATTAAAAAATAAGAATATTTGAGTTTGTGTAAAATATGAATATCTTTGTTTCAGTCTTGTATCCTGCTAAACTGTCTATTTTATGAAAAAAATTATAAATATGTGAGGTTTATTGTATAAAATAAATAAAATAAAAAACTGTTTGTTTCACTGATGACATAATGACAAATTTTCTATAATAAAATAAAAAGAAAGGTTTATGCCTAAATAGTAGGCTGTCATCAAAATGCAGCCATATAACATAATAATAATAATAATAATAATAAAAATCTGACAAAGAAACAAAATACTGATACATTCTCTGTTGTGAAAAATGTTATTGCTGATCTTTTCATAGAACAAAAGTTTCTAAAATAGCAAAAATCACCTTAAAATGTGTCTAAACTACTTATACAGTAGGCTACATCATGTTTCTGAAGCCATATGATAGCAATCTGTGATAAAAACAGACTTTAAATTTAAATCTGCAGAGAGATTGAAAGGTTCATCCACAAGCTTTAAATCAAACAGGAGATGAAGAACATTCATTCCTCATGAAGCAAAATCCAACAAGTGTTCATGATAATTGTCACAGCTCACTTGGATTTAGCTTTCAGTATTTTAAAATATATACATGCCCACAGAGTGCAGAAAAGTCCACTCACTGAGAGAACATTAGTGCAAACAACAGCTGACATGATTTGAAGAATTCCCCAGCCCTCGGACACTGGTTTCAAACTATGCCACAGAAATTAATAGCAGTGTAAAACTTTATTGAGGACAGAGCACTGGCACAATTGTTTTAGGCCACACAGTACAAATATAGTTGACAAAAGTATGATGCTATATGAACGCAAAACCTTATTATTTAAATCATTTCAGTCTATGCAGGTATGGATGGTTTAGCACATGTTAGGTTAAGTGATTGGGTCTTCTATGAGGGCAGATAAAGATCTTTAGCAATGGGAGAGAAGTTTCTAACCACCAACTTACCAGAACTAGATCTGTGTCTCTGGAACTTTCCAGAAGCAATTGTGCCATTTCACTCACTGACACAATATTGGCACTGATAGCTTTTGCCCAGAGACATTTTAACTTTCACAAATTAATTTTTTTACTGGAACTGTCACAATTTAATTGAACAAAAATACTCCATCAGGGCAAAAAAACTGAGAGTACCTTTAAAATGTCCTCATTTATTTCCTCCATTAACTTGAAAGGTTCCAAGGGTCTAATAAAGTTTCATTATACGGGACTGTTTATACCTTTTTCTGTGTAAAAAAAACAACAACCGGTGCTTTTTATCTGATAATAGGGAAGATTGTTTGAGTTTTAAACATCATTGTTGTGTGTACGTGTTTCATTTTGTCATTAAAATGATGAGCAGACAGTTTAACCTTTCGAATATCGACTTTGACTGGGAAACCTTAAAGGAACAGAGCACCAGAATCGAAAATTCTATTATTATACTGAAAGAAGAAACATTAGAGTGAGAAAATAATGAATGTAAAAAAAGGAAATGGGTCTATCATGATCCAAAATGACAAAAAAGCAACAAAAAGTACTTAATGGTTCTATATTATATGCACTATAGTCACATGATCACTCTCTGTGAGCAAAAGCCTGAAATTTAAGTTCACAAAACATCTTGAGATTCACTCTATTGTGTTCATTAAAAAAATGACTGGTTCATGAACAGTCATTGTTTTGAGTCAGATCTTTTTAATGAATCAGTAGATTCTTTTCACAAAATCAGACAGAAATGGTTTGTTCATAAATGTACAATTAATTGTACAGTTAATAGTTAACTGAAGGGAAAGATTATCAGTTAATGACTTAAAAATGCAAGTGTTATGGACCATATTTTATGATACTTATGACACTTGGACAGAACAATGTGGCTCAACATGTTGATTTGAAACAACATGAAGTTGTGTAAATAAATGACAGAAATTTAAATATTGGGTCAACTAGCCTTAAACTTCAAAAGAAACATTTGCAAAAGGGTATTCATTTTCAAGATCTTTCACCCCAAAATGAAATTTTTATTATCATTTACTCCACTTCAAATTGATGATGTTTCAGTTGCCGGTAGCCATTGACTTCCACAGTATTTTTTTTCCAAACAATGGAAGTCAATGGCTACCGTCAACTGTTCGCTTACATTATTCAAAATATATTTTGTGCTCGAAAGAAACTCATACAGGTTTAGAACTACTTGTGGGTGAGTAAATGTTGACAGAACTACCCCATAACAAGTTACAAACTGCAAATATGAACTACAAATCTAAAAATCACATCAAGCGTGTTCAAAAATGTACTACACATCCAGATCTGTTTTCACCTTAGATCTACACTTTCTCTCTCTCTCTCTCCAACTAAAGCTGATCTGTCTGTGGAACTAAAGTATTTTTGTGGCATATGACAGTTCTTTCTCTGCCTGCTTGCCTATCACTCACACATGTTGTATAACCTCAGCAGTCCCTGGCCAAAACACAAAGCTTTTTTTCAGAGAAAAGAAAAATTACCCTTAAAAAAAAAAGAAAGAAAATCCTGCATTTTAATGTGCATGTATGACAATCTGGCAGCTCTGAGCACAGAAAAATAGAGAACTCCCACACACTCCCACATATACAGTGCAGCGTGAATGTACCCGGCTCCAGCCTTTAAGGTCTCTGCATGCACAAGCACATCATGTTCACTGCACGGAGACTCAGGGACCTGCGAGAGGGGCAACAGTCAGAAGTACAAAGATATAATACGGCCCACTCACATGACAACACATGTATTATGTTGCCTCGCGCATCCTATAGCAGCACCACAAGTGTTAATGGCCTGTTTTGAGGGCCGTAATTCAGTAAGGTGTGGGTGTAAGTGTATGTGTGTTGTTATTGACTGTGTCTTATTTCTGTGGCCTTCACCAAGCTGATATTTCACCTCTGTATTAATTTGTTTCTGTTTATGTAGCCTGTGGTTCTGCTAGCAATGTGGAATTCTTGTCTAAGGGTAACAGGAAGTCAAACGGCGCTACTAAACTCTGATCAGGAGAGGGATTATAAATGAGATTTTATAAAAGCTATTTTTAAAATGTCAGGAACTTGTTAATAAAGTAAGGAATTGCTTTCACAGTCTGTGGACAATGCTGTAGACTAGAGGATGAGTTGTAATGCCATGAGTATTGAAATCACTATTATAAATAATCACTGAAGTGACAGTAAATGTAATAAGACTCCGTGTAAAAATATGAAGGATTTACAGGACAGAAAAAAACAAACAGGTCTTATATTTTGATTTACTGTAATAACATGTTAATTGAAGGGAATTGATATATATGAAATATAATTGTTATATAATAAATATATATTACTATTTAAACATTTTACTAATGATTTAGCACTTTTATTCAGCAAGTGAAATTTTTTTACAAAAGATTTATACTTCAAATAAATGCTGTACAAAAAATCCTGAAAAGAAATGTATCACGGTTTCCACAAAAATATACAAAAAAAGCACAAAATGTTTTCTGCATTGACAATAATAAGAAATATGGTTTTTAAGCACCAACAAGCACTAAAGATTGAATATTGGCTGATAAAAAATATACAGCTTTGCCATGCCATCACAGGAATAATTTACATTTCAAATATATATTAAAATGTAAAACGTCTTGGTTACGTATGGTAACCCTCGTTCCCTGAAGGAAGGAGGGGAGACGTCACGTCGGTGACCGACAAATTGGAATTGGGATATCGCTTTGATAGACCAATCCACTTCGAGTGTAAATTAAACGAGCCAATGCACATTGGCATGCAATGATTGCATCCAGCTGCTGCTGATCACAGCACGAGTATAACTAGGCAGCAGGTGCAACACATACTCAGGTTTTTGCTGAGGAGCCGAGCCGGTGACCCAGCCGCTCAGCGGTGGTACAGTAGCTGTGGCTACGGGACGTGACGTCTCCGTTCCCTCTTTCAGGGAACGAGGGTTACATACT
>NW_015665129.1:2218172-2230577 GCF_001515625.1 Sinocyclocheilus rhinocerous
TATTCGTCGGTCACCGACGTGACTCGGAGTGACCGACTGAAAGGGAACTGTTATTTTAAAATGTAATAGTATTTCACAATATTACTGATTTTAATTTATTTTGATCAAATAAATGCATACCCTTGGTGAGCATAATAAAACATTTAACATATATATATATATATATATATATAGTAAATTTTACAGACCTCAAACCTTTGAAAGGTAGTGTATATTAATATTAAGTCAAGAATGAACTATAATTATTCCCAACAAGTACATTTAATTACCATCATTATCTAAATTCAAATTGTAATAAAGTTGGTTGTCTTATTGAAGTTGTAGCACATAAATAGGGGAATAGTATATCAAAGTTTGAGAAACATAAAAAAAAAAAAAACAATATTACAAATGTTAAAACATTGTGTAGTACTCCCTAAATCTAAACATTAAATCAATATGTATCTATTTCTTTAAAACGTAATAATGACTGTTCTAGATTCTTGTACATGTTGAAATTGTGTTTCCTCCTTCCTACAGCTTTTTACAATTAAAATAAAGCTCAGTCTTTGGGGTAAGGGTAACTTACAGAAAAATTAACAAAAAAAAGTCTCAATGTTTTCAAAAGGGCATTTGAGATTTGAAGCGGCTGTGAATAAAAATCTCAAAACATATTATGTGGAAGTCAGTAAAACTACAATCAGCCTCCAAAACTATGGGCACACGTAAGGAGAGAGAGAAGCTGTTCTCTCAAAAGTACAACAAATAAAAAAAAAGCCCAATCATTTTTTTAACATTTTGAAATCATTCTCTAAATTCTTTTAGAGTCATTTTGAAACTTTTTTAAAAAGTAGCTTGCTCTTACCCTGAAGGAGCTCTCTGTGTTTTTCTCAAATGACATTATAACTTCGAATGACTGTACTGTGTGGTTTGTGAGACACAAGGCAATACTAAAATAAAAACATACAGCAAAGCTCGAGGGAAACGAGCCACACCACCCAGGAATTACAGACGAAGGATTGAAGCCAGAAATCAGAACGACCTTTTTAGTTCACGCTATATTCCCTGTGTCTGCCTCATAAAAACAGACCTGAAGGGTGGCCATCTGACATTTATGAGAATGGCTCAATGCTTCTATTACACACATAACACTTTTCTGAAATGTGCTGGTGATGGCTTTGTTTAGTTTCCTGTTCTGAAACACACGATCCTTTATGCAAAGATTTCAAAGCCTATGAAACAAATTATGAAAACACTTCTCCAGAGACTGTATGTGAATGCAGATTACCGTATTGACCCGAATATAAGACGATGTTTTTTTCTTGGAAATACATCTGAAAAAACGCGGTCGTTTTATATTCAGGGTCTAGACTTTGACATGTCAATAATACACCCACAACAATAGGTGGCGCCAAATACGCATAAAACGAGTGTGCCATGAAATACATAATGTAATGCGTGTTGTAAAGATCGCGAGTAAAAACATACCTCCGAATCTGAAATTTGCCATTTAAAAAGATGCATGGCTCTGAAAGGATTATTCAAAGACTGGACGACATCTATATAGAATTCAAAGGGAAGTAGGAATACGTAACAACGACATGGGATTAAGAAGACGAGAAGAATCAGTAATAATAAGAATTAAAATAGGACATACTGCATTGAATGGAAATTTAAATAGAATTAAGAAACATCCGAATGGATTATGCATGCATTGTGGGATTTGTGAAACTGTAGAGCATGTACTGTTGCATTGTAGAGCATATAACAACGAACGACAAATGCTAGAAGCTAAAGTAATAGAAGAAGGTGGAAGCATGATGCTAGAAGATATATTAAGTAAGCTAAAAAGGAATAAGAATATTAGATTTGCTTTGTTGAAATATCTTAAAGATACAGGAAATTATATAAGAATATAATGATGTTTATTTATTTGTTTATTTATTTATTTATTTATGACTATTAGTATTATTATTTAGTATGATATACATTCATATGTGATACATATACATGCATCGATGCTCCACACTCCAGTTCAGATGGTGGCGGTAATGCACTAATAAGCTAGTCTGCCAACCGCCAATAAACAGAAGAAGAAGAAGAAGAAAGGATTATTCACAATGATCGGTTGAATTACGTCAGTAGTCTAATTCTATAGACCAGCTTTCTTCTTTGAGGTGTTGTCTAACAATGTTGACAGGCTAAATAGACCGCCATACGTACTTTATGCTGCAAGCAAGCGGTTGCTTCCTAAAACTCACATTTATTCTTCTGGGCTAAGGGAGAAGGGTTGAATAATTTCATAATCCATGCCCTGAATCCAGCAGAATATCAGACAATCTCTGTGTTGGGAGATTTGGTATTGACTCTCACGTGTCTTGGTTTCATATTCAGCTTTTGCTTTGTCTTTTGTTTTGTTTTGTTTTTTCAATTTCTTTCCGTTGCATCTTCTTACAAACATATTCATTAAAAGTGAAGCAAAGTCAGAGTTTAAATAAATGACATTCTCCTGGAGTGTGTTTTTTATGATTTTAATCAAAGAAATGTGACCATAGAAATGTGGTCTTCCTCTTTCTTT
The DNA here is from genome assembly GCF_001515625.1 of Sinocyclocheilus rhinocerous. NCBI lineage: Eukaryota > Metazoa > Chordata > Actinopteri > Cypriniformes > Cyprinidae > Sinocyclocheilus > Sinocyclocheilus rhinocerous. Next base: position 2,220,730 of record NW_015665129.1, read on the forward strand.
CTCTCAGAAGCTTCTATTGCTGCAGGCAGTAAATGTTTTAACACAGCACTTCTCCCCTGGAGGGTCGTGACCTAAAAATGGATCGCAAATCTGTTCTCATAGGGTCGTAGACAACAGCGGAAAAACAATGCTAAATGCAAATAATAAAAAGCAAATAACCATACAATCACGCATAGTTAGGGTAGAAAAGCAAAGGATTTTCAACAAAAAGAGAAAACGTTTTCCTTTTGTGATGCTGACGTCAAAGGCAAACTCCAGTAACCTGGTGAAAGCAGCCAAATAAGGCACATGCCAGCATCAACAGGTTGCTTGTCGTGCCTAAAAACCATCCTCAAACCCAGAAACTAAAAGGTTACACAAGGAATAAACATGGTTTTTGTTTTTTAAAGGTTAATTATTGTCTGCTGAGAACATGAAACCATCAAAAGTGTTTTTCTTTTTAAAGAAATTAATACTTTTATTCCACAAGGACACATCAAACTGATGTAAAGTGACAGTAAAAATATTTATAGTATAATGTAAAAAATTATTTGTTATGAAAAATTCTATGTTTCTATTAATCAAAGAAATTTGTAAAAACATTGTATCATGGTTTCCACAAAAATATTAAGCAGCAACTGTTTTGAACAATGGTAATAAGAAATGTGTCTTGACGTTCAAATCAGCATATTATAATAATGTCTAAATGATCATGTGACACTGACGTAACGGCTGCTTTTCCATCACAGGAATAAATAAAATTTCAAAACATATACAAATATTACGTATTAAAATATTACGTTTTTAAATGGTAAATTTCAAAAATATACCCTAAAAGCAAATGATTTAAATTGAATTTAAATCCACTGTGTTCACATTATAAAATTCAGTAAAAGTAAATGAGAAATGCTAAAAATACTACAATTGAAGTACTAGAAATACTAAAAACACTGTGAAGCTAATATATTCAAGTTTCCTACAAGTTATTCATACAAGTTATCCATTTAATTCCATACAGTGTGTTTGCTCATGAATCATATCTTTAACATTAACGTGTTTTAAGTCAGTCTAAAACTTCAGGATTCATTAGCTAGAAATATCAACACATGGTAAATCAATCTGATATTTTTTCACTTTGCATTTTACAGATGTGCAACATCTGTTAGTTAACATGTTAAATAATAATTAGGCTATATATACACTGCACGGAAAATATGAACTGTTATTTTACTGTAGGCAATGCAGTCACATCAGAGCTTCAGTTAATTCCTTGTTTTAAGTTCAGCTCAGGGTTGATCTGATGTGAAACACATCAGGTAAATATCAATCTTTTTACAATAAGTTAAAATGATTCACGCACAGGTTACTGGTATAAAAATTTCATCTGATTGTCTTTGTCAGAATTATTTCATTTAAAATGGCTTACCTGATTATGAAGGCAGTATATTCAGAGTCCTTATGGAGCTTGAGTTGATGAGCTACAAATTAAACTCACCACATAACAATGACCTCATTTTGCTCTTTTTTGCTCATTTTTTTACTCATTTCAAAATGCTCTTTTGCTGGTTTATGGGTCTGCATTAGAAATTCTTCCCTTTTTCTTTCCGTTGCCATAATTCTGTTGTCCCATTCTGTTTGTTTGATAAGAAACATTTCTAAGTATGTTCATTATTCTTCTTGAAGAGCAAAAGTCAGTAAGTCAAAGAGACTTGAAGAGGCTGTTTACAGAGTTCATGGAAGTGAAAGGTTGAGAGGACAACTAGCTTTTTATGTGAAAAAAAGTGGCCAGAGCTCTCAGGGGGGAAAAAGAGAACAGAGGATGTCTTACACATTATTCTCTGGGAACACATTTAATCCCCAAAAACAGACACAAATCCTTGTCATCTGGGTGGTCACTGCCTTCACCCAGTCTCTGGAATCTCCTACAGATGAGCTAGTTTCCAAAATAAAAGAATGACTTTTTAATCTGAATGCTTTTTTAAAGCTAAATGGTGGCAAAATGCGCATGAGGCTAAAGTGAACCATTCTAAGTAAATACAGTCCAAATCTCTAAACAGATTTTTTTTCATTTTTTATAATACATTTTAGGGACGCAGATGTAACAACATGAACGCTTTGATGCAAGATTTCAAAGTCTTTCCTCTTGAGCTTTCTTCTCTCAGATATTGGTAGAATAGAGTTGTAATATAATGCACATTATGCTCAATATGAAAAAATATATAACAGCGTGAAAAGAGGTTCAACTTAGAAAGAAGATTAATGTCCACCACTAAACACCACAATTTAACACAAAACTGCATAGGTAACACCAAACAAAACTGCAAAGCCCATATGTATAATAACAACTATTTATAGTTCTCATAAGACCCTTTATCTGGACATACTTAATGAAAGGAATAGTTCAACCAAAAAAAATTTTTTTTTTTGACAATTTACTCACAATCTGAAAAGATTTTGAGAAATTTAGCATTACACGACTTGTTCACCATCAGTCCTCAGCATTGAATGGGTGCCGTCAGAATGAGAGTTAAAATAGCTGATTAAAACATCACAATAATCCACAAGCAATCCACACAACTGCAGTCCATCAATTAACATCTTGTGAAGTGAAAAATTTCATATTTGTTAAAAAAACAAAAAAAACAAATCCATCATTCAGTGTTTTAACTTTAAACCGTTGCGTCTAGCCAAAATAAGAGTACATATTTATAATAACACTTCCTCTAGTGCGTTCCAAATCAAATTTTCATTTCTGGGTGAACTGCTCCTTTAGGTGTTTAGATAAAAGTGCAGACACTCCCCTGAACACAGTGCACAATGCACACAATACACCTTTTCTAACTGACATTAGTTAAATTACATAAGTTGGTTCAAAACACAGAGAACTGCCATCAATAATAATAAAATCCACTTATTATTTTTAAAATAGAAAACCTAAAAATTATTATTAAAATTAATCCAAAGAGCATTTTATGATTTTCATCAAATTTAAAAAATAATGAAAACATTTTTTTTCAGTATAGGCACTTTGGTCCTGTGCCGAGAACTACTGGAAAGTTCAATCTTAAATGCGTGACCTTATCATCTTTATACTGCACTAAGTGAAGGGACAGGAAAAGAGAGATAGAGTAAGGCTGTGTGTGAGAGAAGTGGACTGGGATGGGGTGGTAGATAGAGAGAGAGAGAGAGAATGGAGTGGGAGGGCCAGAATTACCATGGAATAAATAACAGGGCTGCCAGGAGATAACAGACCAATTCAATCTCTCTTTCTCACCCGCTGGCGAAAAGCAAAACAGAACATGCCTTCCAACGTCACCGCAGTAAAAAGCTCTCAGTTTCCTCTCTCGCTCGCTCGCTCTGCCTCTCGTTGACAAGCCGCATCTTTTTCGCATTGGCTTTACATATTAACAAAGTTGTCTTTGTGAGGGTGTCATGACTTCCATTTACATACATACACTCTCGCCTGGCTCCGGTCCCTCAACAGTTTGGTTACATCACAGAAACCTCAAAAAAAAGCATCTAAAAAACTGTTACAAATTCTCCAGATTGTCAGGGAGTGTTCAGCCAAACACAGAGAGTAACAACCGTAATGCTGCAAAGAAAATGTTGTCCTTTACTCTTGTCTAGTAAAGCCAAAAAATTCTGTTACAAACACAAAATCTATTGTTATAATAGGAACTTGGTGTTAAAGGAATGGTGCATCCAGAAATGAAAATGTATTCACCCTCAGACCATCCATCCAAGATGTTGATAAGTTTGTTTCTTAATTGGAATAGATTTGGGAAATTTAGCATTACATCACTTGTTCACCAATGGATGCTCTGCAGTGAATGGGTGCCGTCAGAATGAGAGTCCAAACAGCTGATAAAAACATCACAATAATCCACAAGTAATCCACTTCACTCCAGTCCATCATTTAATGTCTTGTGAAGTGAAAAGCTTAGTGTCTATAATGAATCTGCACCATAATTTATGGCTGCTGCATATGAAACCTGTGCAGCATTTTCTGAGTGCACGTACTATAGTGCTTGGTAAATCAACATGACTGCTAACAGAGGACACTGTGTACAAGCCATCAGAACAAAACTGCAGCCCTGTGAGTGAAACTTAGCAGAACATGATCTCATATAAAACAGCTATTCCATTCTTGAGTCAAACGCTGGAAGTTACAGCACTGTAAACATTTTTTATCGCAAAACAAGAATACATGCAATCTGGAGCACTATTAAGGATGGTGCAGATTTATTTAAAAGCCTGACTGATGTCTTTTCATGCATATTCTATGACAGGTTGCTCTTATATCACCCTCTGGATATATTGTGATGGACGTATGACTGTGATAATCAGGAGGTGTGTCAATCTGACTGAGTCTGTGCAGTTTCTGAGACAGGTGCAAAGTGGGAAATATGACCAGCAAAATAACAAAGCAATTACCGAAATGTGACCTATTTCCTCTTCCAGACATATGCTGAAACAAGACCAACCAGTTATTCAAACGCAGTACATCTGACATCCCTTCACACTTCCAACAAGCCATCTATTTGTTCGTCAGCTTAATTGAGCAGAAAACACAAAAAGCTGTGACTGATGAGGCCGTCGATTTATATTAAGTGGCTGCTTTTTGTTGCCATTGTATGCTTTGTCATTTATTGTGGGGACTGGTGGGACATGTCCTCTTTTTATCGTGCCAAACTTAATCATTTCATGAAATAAATTCTGATATACTATCCACTGATGTACATCAGTGGTTTAATTAAACACTACTAATTAGTAAAAATACTAATTTTTCAAATAAAAAGACCCAGATTAAAAATATTAAAATGTTTAAAAATACTACTAATAAATAGTAATTTACCATCTAAACAAGGTACAAGAATCTATCATATTAAGCAAATTTAAAAAATTTAATTTTTACACAAAATAGAGATTACAAAAAGTCAATGCACCCCAGCTGACCCAGCTGTCCTCGCCACTTTTTAAAACAAAGTGACAGCCACGGATGTATGTCACTAAATTTTATGTGTCGATTGTTTGACATTGGAGTTGTTTTAAAATCATGCCGCAGTTTCCAATTTCTCTGTGAGGGAGGCCTGTGTTCTGTTGGCATGAAGGTCAAGGTCCACAACAATACAGAGATACATCCATCTCACGCTGTCTGTCTCGTTATGCCTGAGAGCTCTGGACTCATCGGCCCATGTCGAATGAGAGGTGCGATCAGGAACAACGGTGTTTTTCATGTCTGTTATTCTCGCCTCGACCTTTCTTTATTGTGTTTTTTAGAGACTTGTATCACTTTTTTTCAGGCTGTGAACTGTAAAGAGGGGCGTCTCTAAGCTTACTCACCCTCACCACACAAGGCTTCACAAAATTAAGAGAAAAGAAGATACCAGCATTCCACTCCACGAACCGATCCCCTGCTGTGAGTCCACTGGGAGAAGCGCAGCAGCGACTGCACTTTAAAAAGGGACAGACTGGAAGAGGCTGCTGACCTGAAACTGCCCGAGATCCTTCAGGGGATCTAACACAGACTGACAAAGAGAATGAAGGTGCGATTACATTAGCGACATTTTGGTGAAAATTCATGTCTAAAAAGGTTTAATGTTAATAGTGTAGTGAGGCATGAAGTATTAGTGTGATTAACTTGAGCCCTGTGCAGAAACTATGTGGGGGGAAAAAATCCCAAATGCGCTGATTCCTATGGAAATGACTGGATTCCAAGCACAAACTCCAAGTACAAACTCGGACTCGATAAAGAGACTTGTTAAGTTTTGAACTTACATTACAGTCAAAGTTTGATCAACCGCATTAAATCAATTACAAACAACAAAAAAGGGAATTATTAGTAACCAAAACAAATCAAAACTATATATTAGGAGTACTGCTTTTTAAACAGCATGTTTCCATGTAGTGCTGGGCATCCATTTTCTGCTTCTCTTTTAAGGCCCCGATACACTTCTTTTCATTTTTTGTTTAAAGGGATAGTTCACCCTAAAATGAAAATTCTGTCATTAAATACTCACCCTCATGTCGTTTCAAACCCGTAAGACCTTCGTTCATCTTTGGAACACAAATTAAGATATTTTTAATGGAATCTGAGAGCTGTCTGACCCTGCATAGACAGCAATGCAACTGAAATGTTCCCAAGTCCAGAAACGTAGCAAGGAGATCGGTAAAATAATCCATGTGACATCAGTGGTTCAACCGCAATTATACGAAGCTACGAGAATACTTTTTGTGCGCAAAAGAAAAAAAAATAACGACTTTATTCAACAATTCGTCTCCTCCGCATCACCCTGGTGCCATTTTGGAGAATATCCGCTGGATGTAAACAACGTATGCTGTTCTGTGTCAGCTGCGTCACACCGGATCTGTTTCCTACGTTGCTGTGATTTGATCTGAACGAAAACAGCATATCCGTGTGAAGTATACTGGAGCCTTTATAGTCCAACCCATGCATTAAAAAAAACTGTTCTGTAAATAAATTCATACATAGGCATAACTTATATTTGTCTAAAAAACTCATTTCAAGCATTTAAGCATAAGCCTTTAGATCAAAGTGTTGTATCCGTGTGAAGTATACTGGAGCCTTTATAGTCCAACCCATGCATTAAAAAAAACTGTTCTGTAAATAAATTCATACATGGGCATAACTTATATTTGTCTAAAAAACTCATTTCAAGCATTTAAGCATAAGCCTTTAGATCACTCCAGTCCATCATTTAATGTCTTGTGAAGTGAAAAGCTTAGTGTCTATAATAAAAAAAATCAATCATTAAGATGTTTTTTAACTTTATATCCATAACATTGCTTTCTCCAGTGAAAAAGTAGTCTTGCCTGAATCAGGAGCGAAATATGCACAATTCACGCACCAATTACAAGTGTAAACAGTTCTAGACAAATATATTGGAGGATTTTGATGTGCGAAGACAACGGGATAGACTTTTTCACTGGAGGAAGTGTTATTATTAGCCAGAAGCAACGGTTTAAAGTTACAACACCTTAATGATAGATTTGTTTTTTTACAAACATACAACTTTTCACTTCTCAAGATCTTACTTGATGGACTAAAGTCATATGGATTACTTATGAATTATTGTGATGGTTTTATCAGCTGTTTGGACTCTCATTTTGACGGCACCCATTCACTGCAGAGGATCCATTGGTGAGTGATGTAATCAAACAAAACAGAAACAAACTCTTAAACATCTTGGATGGCCTGAGCGTGTACATTTTCAGCAAATTTTCATGTTTGGGTAAACTATTCCTTCATAAGCCTTTAGATCAAAGTGTTTTTATGATCATGAGAAGCATAAATTTAGTCAAGTGGGTCCAAATTTTGACTGGTAATATAAGTCATTGGTGGTCATAGTAATAAATGATGTTTTAGATGTTCTCCTCATCTCCTTCTCTCTCTGGCGTAAGATTAAGTCACGTTAACAAGCAGTATCAATGCAGATCAGGGTGAATGATTAGCTAACTCATAATTTTCTCTCCTCTAATGATCTTTCATCCCACCTCTCTCTCACACACACACACTTTCTCTCAATCAGGCCAGAATGCCATAATCACACACACAATTTAATGAATGGTGAGGGGAACCACTTCCAAAACTTCAATTAGTGTACAAATAATTCAAACATTTGGAAAATTAGCAGCATACAGAAAGTGTCCATTTTAATTCTTCACATAATTGTTTTCCTTCAGTTTCGGGCACTCAATTATTTTTCATTCAAGATTTGAAGGTCACATTAAGACTGATTTGGAAACTAGGCATAACTAAACTGTACTGCATCTGTACAGTTAACATGCAACCCCAAACAAGAACAAATATGTTCATGTTCTAAATGTAAATGTTACACATATAAGAGGCATTTCTAGCTTTTAATAAGTTCTGTCAGGACCACTACCGTCAAAGATGACTGACAATTAGCATACAGTTTGGATTGGCGGTATGGTTCTGTTCTGGGAAAGAACTCCCTGCGCATCCATGCAGCCTAGCATGGATATGAGCAGGGAGAGCAGCGATAACCTCCCAGGGTAAACAGAACCAACATGAATGTATTGCAGATATCGTTAAAGTTCAGTAATTTAATGTACACATTTAGAATTAGTCTGATTCAAAGGAGAATCAGAAGGCTGAATCCTGACTGACAGAGGAGACGGCACCCATTCACTGCAGAGGATCCATTGGTGAGTGATGTAATCAAACAAAACAGAAACAAACTCTTAAACATCTTGGATGGCCTGAGCGTGTACATTTTCAGCAAATTTTCATGTTTGGGTAAACTATTCCTTTAAATGTGAATGGTTAATGTACAGTCGCAATGGGGCAGATGAAGGCCGGTGGCCCTGAGCTCGGCCATCCAGATGCATTGTGGAAAAAGACAGCACTCAAGCATAAAGCCATTCATCCCGTTTACGTATGGGATGATATTAGACTCTAAATGATTAATAGATGCATGCACAATTATCCATGTACTGCATACATTTTATACATGTATCTTACTAACCACACACAAATGTCTTTCATGCGGTCTCAGAGTGGACGTTGCCATAGTTACAATTGTCAACATCACCTTTGTATTTACTAAAAACTAAATAAAACATAACGGAAATTTGTGTTTGTGTCATTCTGCCATTAATTGTCGTCATTATTTACCTTTTTTTTTTCCGTTTGGCACAAGTGAAGTTGTTTTTGATGATTTGCCTAAAGAGCATAGGCCTACCTGTGAGGTCACGATTGAAGTAAAAATTTGAATGAAATATAATTCTGTCAGGACCACTAGCGTCAAATATGATTGACAATTAGCATACAGTTTGGATTGGCGGTATGGGTCTGTTCTGGGAAAGAACTCCCTGCGCATCCATGCAGCCTAGCATGGATATGAGCAGGGAGAGCAGCGATAACCTCCCAGGGTAAACAGAACCAACATGAATGTATTGCAGATATCGTTAAAGTTCAGTAATTTAATGTACACATTTAGAATTAGTCTGATTCAAAGGAGAATCAGAAGGCTGAATCCTGACTGACAGAGGAGGAGTTGGGGATGGAGGAGGGTAATTAGCTATTGAGCAATGCGAAAACTGCTGATAATACTGAGGGGCCTTATATATGAATGCTTAGATAGGTGTCGTATTCCTATAGGTAGATGGGGATCAGCTGAGAGTCAGCTGATGCGAGCTTGACTAACATGACCTGCCAGAACTAACGCTTACTCTTGATTTTTAATGTAAAGTAAAATTAATTTTAAAAGGGTGTATTTTCAATCTAGGATGTGGAAGGAAAACTTTTTTTTTTCAACATGAGAGCACCAAAGAGTTCAATCTGTTCAATTTTTAGTGACTTCAGGGGCAGCATTTTCTTCAGTACTATTGTGTAGCATGAATGTAACTATGGGCTACAAAGACTTCACATGACAAAGCACTAGCTGAACTTTCTCAAAATTACTTTTCAAAAAGTTGCTTACTGTGACAGTGCCATATACACTATAGTGCTAGAGATGGTATCAGATGGTAATACTACTACTGCATACTCTGATATATATATATACACACACACAATGGAAACTGAATGACTACACTAGCCTTATCAGGACTCAAAAATAAGGATGTTTTCCTTCCAACCTTTATTTGCCTCACCACAAAAAAGTAATCTTTTGCTGGGAGAGAGTGGCACAGGAGACAAAACATTACACTGTAACTGATTTTTGTAATTTGAACAGTATTATACTGTAATATGTACAGTAAGATACTGTAAAAATGTGTATACAGTATTTTACTGTAAACCGCAAAGGATTATGGGAAAATATATGGTCACTACTGTATTTCCTCACTACTGTAAATCAATTTACAGTAGTGAACTTGCCCGC
>NW_015665129.1:2231093-2268383 GCF_001515625.1 Sinocyclocheilus rhinocerous
AAAACTAAATAAAATACAGTAAAGACATTACTGTCCTGTAAATGCAATTACAGTACTAATACTGTAAACATTTTTACAGTAAATTACTGGCATCCAGCTGCCAGTAAGTTACTGTAAAATTTACAGCAACCTATTTACAGTGTACTGATTGGTTTGTCATGACATTTTAAAGACTATCGCAAGCAATTTCACATTTTATAAAACTTAATCTATATTAGTTAGCTAGATAATGTTATCAGCTGAATTAGCGATATCAATGAACATAACATTTTCAATGCAATTAACGATGCACTGGCCCAAAATGTTACAGTTCTGTCATCTGACCAAGATGAAACTCTCACACCGAGCCATGTGTTAAGACATCCTTAATACTGAGCCAATCACATATTGCTGTATTTACAGAACATTGTACTTAATATACCTGTCCAAAACACCTGTCCGAAAGTGCTCTATGTGCATTATTGTATTTGTGTTTTGATTGTAAATGGCCTTTACCTTCAGTATATATATATATATTTATTTAATAGTTTTAAGGTTTTGTGATTGTATGTACATTTTCCACTTCCTTCCGTGTTTTTTGTTGTTTTCTTTATTCCAAAGCATTCGCAGACGCGTTTTAGGTTCCACTGCGCTGTGTAAACATCCATTTCTCAATGCAAACATGCCATAAATGGACGTTTTTTTTAAAGACGCAATGTCTAGTTAAAATAAGTTCACACTTTAAAAATGCGACTAGAAAAAGCAGGCAGCACAAGATCTGTGCGAACGAAGAATTTTGCAGCTAATGAAGTTTTCTCAAAAGTTACTTTTATGACCAATGAGACAACAGAGACATGTGATGTGCAAAGAACATCAAGGTAAATATTTATCTAAATCCTAGTTATGTAAGTGGTGAGACAAGGAAGTCATTTCATTCCAAAAATGTTGTTCTCATCACAGTGTTCTGTTAAACACAAAACATAATTTCAGAAATGGAAATGGCTGTGTTGGAAATGTTCACAATGTTTCAGAAAAATGACATGATGCATCTAGCCTACTTTATACACTGATGGATGTTGTTAGTGGATAAATTAAACAAACTAGTGAAAGTTTGAGAGTTTATTTTTCTAAATGTCCACAAGGCCAAAAGTGCCCACAGAAGAAACACCAATAAACAACCTGTGTCTAATTAGCCAGTTAGTAAAAGTAGGCCTTAGATTTTAGCAAATTGTGAATTATTTATTTGTGCTAATAATAAATATACTTCCAAGCCACTTGCAAAAATGGATTTCTCAGTGCTTTTTATCAACTGTTTATCAAATGCTGAGGCATAGCAAGGGTTATAACTTGGAGAGGCATGTCGAAGTTCAATGTGTGTCTTTCAACAAATCAGTTAAGACTAATGGGTGAGCCTCACATTACTTTATTAATATTTATGAGCAAATCTGATGAAACCTGTTGTGAGTTTACTGTATTATTTTACACAAAAGGTTTGTAAGTGTTTTTTCTCATCACTTCAATTCCTTGATTTTGTTTGTCCTTAAATACATCCCACAAAAGAGCACAAAACTTTCAAAAATGCATCCAAAATTGAGGCTCTGTGTGGACAGTAACACAATCATCAGATTTTGAGTTCAACTTATGTACCTGGGAACTTTTCCAGAGTTCAAAACACTGGAGGAGGAGGTGATGAAAACATTAGTAACCCAGAAAATGATGAGTAATATTTTCAGTGGCTGCACGTCCCCGTGTGTGCAAGTAGCCTCAGGTTGATAGCAGATTTTGGACACAAAGTTCAAGATGTAATTGAATATATTTCTTTGAATTGAATAGAACTAATTTTGTGTATTGCACACTATTTTTTACAAGCTGCCCTCTGGATATGCTGTGCAGTATGAACATTTTCAAAGAGCACTTGTCAACCGTGACTCATATCTGCTCGGTATTAATAACATTTTGCATTAAGCACAGAAGTGTGACTTTCAGATTCCAGATATTAAAGATTATTCTAGAACATAAAAACGCATAACGACTCCAGAGTACTACAGTAATATAAAACTCCAATTGTGTAAAGTCGTGACTTTAGCATGCCAGATGAACAGTTTATTCCGATTGAATATGTTGTGTGTCTCTCGTTAACAACCATGACCATATTCTACATTTGAAAAAGCACTGAGAAGCTTCCACTCCAGCCTGCTTCTTGCAAATGCTAGTTGCCTAGCAATGCAATCGCTGATTTTATGGTCTGTGAAGTTCACAAGAGCCAGAGAGAAAGACACAGACTGAGAGAGAGAGATATCGAGAGACAGCGAAAGAGAGAGAGACTAAATGGATAAAGAAAGACAGAGAGCGACGGGGGTGGGAAAGCATTTGAATATTATTTCAAGCGATTTTCTTTCAAATCTGATACTGATAAATCCAGAGAACACTGTATGACGATGACTGTATGATATGGGAAACATGTAACATATTGATCTGTTTATTTGCACATGCGGAGATAAGGTATGCTGCGGGAGCCAATCCGTCTTCATCTATAGGCTACGTTGGACTATGTGCAAGCAGTTTAGATGATTATGAGACACATGATTTAATATAGAGATCTAGAATCTGCTTCGTTCCAGGTCTGTGTTTTTGCCTTTACAACACATGAGACCTTCCGTTCCTTCCTTCTGCACATACACAGAGCGAGTGAGAGACAGCCAGGGCTCATCTTAGATCCTAATCTCCCAAGGCTCGCCTCCACGAGGAAGTTCTCTTTAACCATCCTACGGTTTTCGTCTCTTATCATTTCAGCCTCCCTGTACCACCTCAGAGAAGAGCCAAGTTCAAAGCGCCATTCAAAAGCCGCCTCTGTAAAAGAGGAGCAGGAAATCTAATTAGTATGAGCGACAAAGAAATTAAAATAACCTGAGCTGTATTCGTGGCACTGAGGTTATGGACATTGTCACGCTGCAGGCTGAATATTAAAACAGGCCTTTTCTGTATGTGACAGAAGAGCTCTGACTCAGGTGACAGAAATCGGGGTCAGTGGTTTGTCCAAAAGGGCTGTATCATCTTCCATTTAGTATAATGAAGTACTATAACCCAGGGCTTATTACATTGAGGAATAACAAGGAATCTTGGCTTTGGTTATGTGGTTATTGGACTATGAGCTGGTTTCTTACCAGGACACAATAGGACACAACTGTTTTGCAATTTACACTGCTCATACTTTACCTGGGTTAACAATTAATCCTATTCATAAACTGATGTTTCACGCTGTACATTCAGAAACCCTGGTTGACATTCTAATTTGCATATTTGTCAGTGTCACTGATTGGACGAATGAGGTACATGGCTCTAACACTGAATGGACTTTTTGGTGGACTATATATGCAAGAATAAAACAGACTCTTCTTTGCTTCAACTCCCATTTTCCATCATCATTTGGCATTTTTCCCCTCAAATGCTTATTTTCTACAAACAAATTATGTAGCTGCAAGCTCAAACCAAATATATTCTGTGCCATCTTATCCGAATTTACACTTGTTTTCTCTGCTGATTCTGTGAGTCGTTTGTTTGCAAGTGAATTATTGACATTTCCTTTTTGACAGTCCACACTTTCCAGTCAGCACTTAGGGAGACTGTAAAATCTCAGCAAGTACTGGAACAGCCACTCCGACACTTCAGTTACAGACTCTCTAGGATCTCCACAAATGCACAAGCATTGATGAGTGAGTTTTTTGAGTAACAAAAAATGTTGTGAAATAACAAATATAATTTAAAATTATATATGTCTTTGCAAAATGTGAAATGCATTGCATGTATTTTGGCTTTTGCATAAATGTATGCACGGTCACATTTTTCTTATGAGATCAGGTTGACAAAAATGTCAGGTGAGAAGGGGCTCACATGAGATATCACATGACTTCATAGGTGTTTTGAGCACAAGTGGCTGGCAAAAGTGGGATGTTGTTGATTTCCATATTTAATTTGCATCCTTTTTCTTCCTTCCTTTCGGGCTGGAAGAAAACATCAAAATAAATGAACAATGCTGCCACATTACAGGCTCGCACACAGCAGGAGTGTCACACACGCATGAATGCGTTTACAAAACTGAACAGTAATTTGAGAACTGCTACCATAGTCGAGAGAGATTCAAGAGACACTGAGCAATTAAAAATGAAGGAATGGAGAAAAAAACTCCATTTGGACTCCTGTCTTATCTCATTTTCCTCCTCCACTCTTACCTTGTCTCACTCTTTATCTCCATTGCTGTCATGTCTCCATCTCCCTCCCCACTTTTGTCCAGTTTCACTGTCCTTCTTCACTCTTGCCAAGTCTCATTCTCATCCTGCACTCAACACGCCTTTTCACTGTTTATGACAAACGACAGATGAAATCATTCATTTTCAATGAGTTCTAACCCACTGTGGTTGTCAGATCAAAAGTGGATCAGTCATTTTGGATAGAAGCATCTGCCAAATGCATAAATATAATAGATCCAGTCTGACTACACGATGTGCACCATCCTCCAAGACCTTGTTTGTGAGATGGAAATTTATATATATATATATATATATATATATATATTGTTTAACACTGTACTCACTGTAGGACATCCCATCATCCACATCAGAAAAAGAAGGTACGAAAGCTGTCACTGGGGCTTTGCACTCTACTAAAATGTACCGTTTGGGTACTACTGTATGTACCATTTATGGGTAAATTAGGTATAAATAGTGTACCTTTTGTAAATCCATTTTTTCAAAGCAACCCAATAAATACAGGGTAAATGATCTGTGTTGTAATCCTTTACTGAAGGCATAAACAGAATCATGGAAGCTTCACAGCAAAACGCTCATAAGACTGCCACTAGGGGGCGAATTGCAACAGCTGTTTTCCGGGGTCATAGATCGTGAAAAAGTAACTTCACAATCCCACTTCAATCTTGTCCTGTCTATCTTCCCCTAACAAGATTCTGCATTGATTCACCATCCCTTTCAAACCTTCTTTCCAACTCTGTTTCACTGCTTGAGCACAAACAGAAAGCTAAAATTAGCAACTGCAAAGCAAATCTGCAAAGCAACCTTTTAAAGATTGTCTCCAGTAAAGTTAAATCATTAGCAACCTAGTTCAAGATGGTGTGATGATATTTAAATCATAAGATTCGCTTTTAATAAAATGCATCATGTAAAAGTGAAACCCGACAATGAAGGTTTCTCAGTGGCAAAGGAAAAACTGCAGCTATCAGCTGTGATTTTTTTTTTTTTTTGTCACAAGATTAAACACTGCACTTTGAAAAAGTGTGTCATTGCCAGCTGGTGATTTCAGACTGATCTCCAGCTTAGATGGTGCATTAGTCACCTATGACCTTCACACACCTAACATCTTCAGATCCACAAGTGTTCTTTAGTGGCTGATTCCTTCTTTCTGTCTGTGTCTGCCTGAGGTTTTTTCTATATATGCAGACTGAAATATACTCAGGGATACACAGTACTACTTATCAATCAGAGAATGTGAACAAACTCAATCTCTTGAACATCAAAACATAACGCACGTACCTGTGTTTGATCTTTTCTGGCATCCCGATGTTGCTCAAATCGTTTCATGTCTAACAAGAAAGATCTAATTTGACATTCAGAAATCTTTTTAACAGACATTCATGATGTGTAACAATAAAAAAATGTGCATTTAAGGTTTTGTCTTTGAAAATGTAATTGACGGCAAAAAGCATCAACAATAAGAAGCATTTTGTCAGCTGTAAAAAAGCAGAAGTTTCTTTCCAAAGCACAATATTTCTGTAATGATTTTGTGAGCAGTCTGCCGAACCCCAGCTAAGAGGATGTGGGACATGAATGTTTTATCGTCGTGAGCTTGAAATCACATCACATGCCAGCGATGCGTGCCTCCACTTTGGAGAATTACATAAATGCAGTAAAAACATCTTCATGCTAGCAAGTGCAGGATGAGGCAAAAATGAAGAACATTTCACCAAAATGTAGTCTCTGCTCCGTAATGACATGTTCCTCTCAGCGAAACAGATTGAGCCTGCCCCGTCTGAGTGGGTCATTATATATTTAAAATGCCATGTTTTTAGGAGAGGTTCTCGTCCTAATGACATTTCGAGGTGGGTTAGGAGCTGTTAAATTCTAATCCTGTGAACTGGAGCAGATTAAGACATCCTACAGATTGCCAGAGCGAACAAACACTATTGGTTTTAACAATTAAGGATCACAAGGATGCTTGTTGTCATGGATATAAATGGGAATGAAGTCAATGTTCCTCCAGGAAGGGTACATTATAGCATTAACATCATTACAACCGGTTCCAGGCAAAGCTTCACTTAGATAACTTTATGAAAACCTGTCACTGCAGTTTGCGATCCTGTTGACTGTCCTTTGATCCTCAACACCTGGAAGTCATTGTTATTCGGATGTTACACCTGTGACACATTCTGTCTGGTTCAAATAGACGTGTTGTAACACAAAAGTTGGAGTGAGCCCTTCTCCGTCGCATCAGCAGTTGCCATGGTGACAGTGCACCTGCAGGTTGAGGGTGAATCTGAGGGAAACAGTGCAGGCCTTTACATGTGTCATTTTCTCTTACAGAATATGTAAGTGATTGGTCGAAAGAGGCTTACAGCTGACCTCAGACATTCTCATAGAGTTTCTAGCAGTGTTGTGGGAATTATGACGCCGCTGGGATTTACTAGAATCTTCGGCAGATGTTACAATGCCAGGAAAGCAGCAAGGCAAAAGGCGATTTTTGCTGTAACTGCATCCAGACATCATCAACTTCAGTGTTTTTCTCAGACTCATCTGTGGCAGATGTTCTACAGAAGCCGATGTGGAACGTGTCTCAGCCTCAGACGACATGCACACGGACCACCAACTGTCTGTTCGCTCACTGTCTGATGCATATGCAACACAAAAGTGGCAAGTGCTGACTGAAACCACTACTTCATATCTGTTTGGCTGGCTTTCCATTTCATATTTTATTATTTAGTTATATATTATTATATAAATATTATTACCATTTAAAATAACTGTTTTCTACTTCAATATATTTTAAAATGTAATTTAAAAAAAAAAAATTCTGTGAAGAAACATTTCATATTATTATCACCGTTGAAAACAGTGCTGTGTATGTAATATTTTTGTGGAAACCTTACATTTTTCCTTCATGAATAGAAAATTCAAAAGAACAGGATTTATTTAAAACAGAATTAATTTGTAACCGAGTAAGAATCTTAACTGAATAAAAGGAAAGAATCTTAACTGACCCCTGCAAAACTGTTTTCAAAATCTATTCAAATGATCCACACTGTATATTATTTATTTTTAATACTTTTTTTATAGATTTGTATGTTTAATAGTATATTCATTTCATTATTTATATTACTATATAGTATACTTTTTGATTGGTCGCTGTACATGTTGGTCACATTATCTATTTCTGTCAAACTTAAAACGAATAAGTCAAGAAACAGAAATAAGTAAAAGTCTGGCTATTCATTTTTATAAGAATAATGGTACCCATCTGAACCCATTGCTTTTAATGGGTGAGATTCAAACCTGAATTTCACATATGGGCCCCAAGGCTTAGCATGTCAGAGCACATGTTAACTGCCAGACCAGAACACTGACATTTAAATCCATCTTGATTGGAATTCTCAGAACTGAAGTCAAGCTTTTTAGGTTGTGCTTCCCTGTCACACCACATTAAAATTACATAGGAGAGTTTAATTATTTTCCTGAATTTTTAAAACTAGTTGTCATATTGTATTACTAGGCCTTATTATATTATTGTATCATCTCTGTCAACATATTCATGTTATAGTGGAACATATATAATTCACAGGTATTCACTGAGGTCCTAGACTCAACTTCCAGCGAGTTACATGTCAGACATCACCAGAATCAAAGCTGGCAGTTTCAAAATGGGTCAGCCAATCATAAATTACCTCTCCAGTAGAGCTCCTGAAGCTTTTCTCTTACAGGTGTATCTGAGGAAACCGTATGGGCCTCAACACATGTTTCTTAATGATGTGTTGGAAAATCCACAAGGGGAAATGGTTTGTGTTTTATGTAGGAATGGGAATTGGGAGGAATTGGGAAGAATTTAATGATTTGGGTTCCAATTATTCGGTTCCACAATTGTAGAGTAGAGTAGTAAAGCAGGCTACCTGCAATTACAGAAATGCAATTTCATTGTTAAATGAGCAATAACATTAATGTATGTATTATTTAATACAAATGACAAAACCCATAATCTACATTTTTATATGCATATGTTGTTATATGAACAACACGCCAAACCTGGCTCATCTGGAGTGTTTGTTTGGAACCTGGTGCAGTTTCTTCCTCCGTTTTCTTTTCCTGCACCTAAATAATCGGCCCAAGATCGCCTGAATGAGGTGGTCTCAGCCAGATTGAAAACTAACTCTGGAGCATTTCGATTGTGGTGAGAAAGCAATCCAGCCCAACAAATCAAGCTGCATCATAATCTATAATGGGAAATGTGTTACGTAAAAAGCTGCAGTGTTTGATTCTGTGGGTGAGCACATTAGTTATCGTAGTTGAAAACCAAAGAGAGCTTCTTCATCTTAAACTGTTGTGTAATTACTCTTCTCCGAAACAGGTGCATTACAAGAATGTTGTCCAGAAGAAGCCTTGATTCCCGCTCTAACTGACTTACCAGTTAGAGCGGGAATCAAGGCTTTGTCAGGACAGCATTCTTGTAATGATGCCTACATTCACAAAAAACCCGCAGAGCTAACTTCTTGATGGATGAAGCTATGAAGAAAAAGGTGTACTCTGACCAATGAGAGGACAGTTTTATTCATATGCGAGATGCATCTTGCATAAACACATTTTGGAAATGTTGCCTTGTGAAAGCGAAACTGAACCAAGAGGAAAATGCAACATTGTAACAAGTCCCTGTTTTGGAAAAAAGCAAACGATATACAGGTCTGAAAACAGCCGTGCTCTATGGGTCTGATTCATAGGGTCTGGGTCTGATTCACTTTTAAAAAGAACCGGTTTATTAAGAGTTGTTCTTTCAGGGATGGGACTACAAAGCAAAAGGAACAGTTTGTTTTTCAACCATGAATACTGGCATCTTAACGTCTGGTATCAGAAGCATTTTAGTGGATAAGAAGTATCAGACTATTTTAATAACAGTCATTTATAAAATAAATAAAAAAGTCATCAATTGCAAACCCTACTCAAAATAACTCTTTTTGGTTATTCTTTTATGCAGACTAATTAACACAGGTAAACATGGGACTTGTCTCTTCCAAGATGGCGCCGACTCTTGTCTCTTCCAAGATGGCGCTGACGCTGATGGCTGCCTCCGTGGCGTGCTCCGCAGTTGTTTTTATGTTTTTGTTAGTTTGTGGATACATTTTGTAATATCAATAATAATTTTCCATATTTCTTTCACGTTTCCTATTCACATATTTAGATCTTAAATACCTAAGACTATGTTACATTTACACTAAAGCCAGTGTCAGAGGACTGACTGTAATAATAATAATAATAATTAATAATTCATTACATTTATATAGCACTTTTCTAGGCACTCAAAGCGCTTTACATTGTCAGGGGGTATCTCCTCATCCACCACCAGTGTGCAGCATCCACCTGGATGATGCGACGGCAGCCAGTATAGTGTCCCCGTCACTACACTGGGGCGTTAGGACCCACACAGACCACAGGGTGAGCACCCCCTGCTGGCCTCACTAACACCTCTTCCAGCAGCAACCTAGTTTTCCCAGGAGGTCTCCCATCCAGGTACTGACCAGGCTCAGCCCTGCTTAGCTTCAGTGGGCAACCAGTCTTGGGCTACAGGGTGATATGGCTGCCTGCCTGTAAGCCAATGCAGAGGTGTGTGATGAGAAGCCAGTGTGAAGACAAGACAATTTATCACCGTTCATTACCTCAGTACCTTGAAAATTCGGATAAACTGAAAAGTTGTCCGAAAACCCACTTTAGAAATTGGGGTTATTTAGATTTAGTGTTGTTTTCCACTTTGAAAATAACATTTAGAAACTTATGTCTTACACAATTCAATTTCTTTCAGTCTTTCAGTCCATCATTCATTCTTAGTGAATTCCCCCTGAATGTACTTATCTGCCAATTTCTGCAAATATATATAGAAAAGCAATAAAATTGCCAGTGTTTGTAAGAGCCTCTTTCTCTTAATCCAAAATGGTTGCATACTTCTTTACATTGTATATTCTGTCAGTTGCTCTCTTTCTTTGTCTCTGGATCCAGTGACCTAAAAAAAAATTAAGGGCAAACAGGACAGATCGACAGTGTTTTATGTGTTTTCACCTCAGCAGGACACCCCATGGTGCAGAAAATACTTTTTCTAATTAGACTTAGACCCTCAATGGCTCTGATTTTGGCCTGAGAAAAGAAAGAGCAATGCCAGTCTAATTGTCTGGTGATGCAATGTTTTAATTAGATAAGTTAACAGGCAGGCAGTATTCTCCACCGGCGTCCCCATCATTAACTATATTCATTATCCCTACGGCTGCAGTGACGATTGATCATGACAGATCACACGGGAGAGACTCAGGCCGGAATCCAATAAGATCCAACGTCCTGAATCAGAGGAGCAGAATTAAACGACTGTTAGAGCAGACGAAGGAAGACTGATAATGCACAACAGCCAGCGACCCCAGATAAACTGAGCTCGGTTTAACAGATTTACATGATATCCCATCTAAATACTTCTGCGGCTCTGAGATGCTATCATCCTATCAAAATATTTTATGCCAAAATATTTTATCTGCAGGGAAAAGATCAAAGCTCTTAATCATAATGTCAGTATTTAAAGGATAAAAAATGGTGTTGTTTTTGTTTATTTGTGTGCTTTTGAATTATGCAAAAATCTAAATGTAACTTTCCTCTCAGGCAAACCGATACATCTTTTGATCTCTAAATCATAAGAACTCTATTTTAATTATGCATCATGAGTAATGCTGATAAGAAACATATTCAGGTTCAATGTATTATTTTTATGATGGATGTCTGGATTCAATGCTGAGGTCAATACAGCCACTTCACTTTGGATTGTGGGTAAATTGTGTTTCTAACGAGCCCAATAAACCAATTAGGAGATTTCATGCTAAAGCACACACGTGTCAATAAGCAATTAATGAAGACAGAGGAGGAGACAGAAACAAAGCAACAGGTGCCACATAAAATATGACCAATTCTTCAGTTCTTTCAAAGTCTTATACTCAAAAAAAGTCTACAATCTGCCATATTTGCTCATGACACTCATGTTCGACATCTAAGTTTTTCTAAACCATCACCTGAGCTAGAAATGACACGTAACAAATCAGTCTGAAGAAAGCAGCGAACAAATTGCAAAACATAATGTAATTTTTTTTAAAATGTTGTTTGTTTTAAAATTTTTTATTATTATATATTATTTAAAATTATTATTTCAATAATTAATTCACTAATTTTTGCAACTCAGATAACTGAGACATGCTATTCAGCTAAACTCTATGGAAACTTGTTTCTGCCATGAAAAAAAAAAAACATTTCTCACAATTTGGGGGGGCGGGGGTTTGGGGGGTCAGAATGGTGAGATATAAACTCAGAATTTCAAGATATAAACTCACAATTTTTAGAAAAAATAATTCCAACATGGTTACTTGCAGTTGCAAAATATAAACTTAGATTTGCACCAAAAAGGCAGAACTGTGAGATGAAAAGTTGCAATAACTTGTTTTAACTGGCTTCCTGCAACAACAACAACAAAAAAGTAAAAATAATAAAAAAAAATAATAGCATGTCCCCTCATTAACAACTCAATTAACAACCATTCTATATTTAATAGGGATGTAACGATTCGCTCAACTCACAATTCAATTCGATTCATGATTTTGATTTCACGATTCGATTCGCGCTTTTTTTTTTAACAAAATGAGATTTAAGACAAATTATGAATTAAATTTGTCATTTTATTATTGCTTGGCAAAATGCTGCACGTTTCTTTGTGAAATTGAAATAAGAAAAAAATATCTAAACTTTTCTAAAGACAGTAAGTTCCCCTCAGACATACATTCATATAAACTCCTACCCCTAATTGAATCATGATTTGTTTAGCATCTCAACCGATTTGAATCGTCACATATTTTAAGCGATTTTCAACCGGCTCCGGTTAATCGTTACATCCCTATATTTAATATTATGTGTTAGACTTTCTGAAATGATACCATGCATTTAGATGAGTGTTCTGAATCACAGCTCCTAGCCTGATGTTGACAGTTACTGATGTTGTTGTTGCAGTACTCAATGTTCTGGATGGTGCCTTTAATGTTCTTGTTAAAACCTTGCTTGTTTTAAATGTGGAAGAGAATGCTCATCTGTGTTAAAGATAAAAATACAGAGGGGGTCAGGGAAGGGAAAAGATTACAGGTAATTGTTTTCAGTTTGACAAAAGATGTATATATATATATATATATATATATAATCAACAGAATCAATGGAAGCTCCTGGCTCCTGGTTACTCTAAAGTATTGGCCAAATGAATCGATAGGAACTGCTTATGCACAGCATTGAGCTTTAATCAGGCTGTCCAGCGGTATTCAATAGTCACTGTCTGCTAATAAAAATGCTGCAGATGAATCTCTGTGACAGAAAAGTATTAACAAGGTTGGACATAATATTGAAGGAACAGAGGTGTTACGTTTTTTTGTAATTATAAAAATTATCTTGGCCTGATTGAAGCATTTAGCCATCCTTTCTCACCCGTCTGTTATTCTGAACTTGACCATTGTTGTCTGTAGAAAACAAATAGATTTTTTTTAATAATGTGCTGTTTTTTTTATTATTATTATTATTATGCAGTCACAATTATTGGTGACTGGAGCTTCTCAAGCTTCCAAAGGTATGCAAAAGTATCATAAAATGTATTAAAGTAGTCCACACTGATTTGAGCAAATAATCACTTTTTTTGTTGCACAGAAGAAATAAATCATATGGATTTGAGACAACATGAGGGTGAGTAAATAATGACAGAAGTTTGATTTTTGAGTGAACTTTTCATTTAAATGATCTGCCACAGTCTTTACTTGTAATCTTCCTTCCCACTATAGAGTCTTTTCACAAATTGCTGTGTCAATAAAACTGACTGTATCTTGGAAAGAGACTGTAACAGACTCATTAAATTGCAGAAAAGCCGAGCAAGACGGTGCTACATGACCAGAAATGTCTGATGTGAGTCAGTGGGTCGGTATGCACACATTTCATACTTTGTTCATTTCTTGTTCTGAATACGCATGTGATCACAAGCTGTCACAGAAATGTATGAAACAGATCATTGGCATTCATGAAGCAGAAATGAACAGTGTTAGTAAATGTTCAACAGTGTGAGCATCTCTACATTTCATGGTTTGTAACCGCTTCCATAGTGTAACCATCTTTGCCTGTCAACATTAATCAATGTTTTGACAGTGTGGGCTTTTTGAGAATATATATATTTTTTTAAATGTTCAGTAATGAGGGCTTCTGTTTATTTTCTCTGCAGAGTAAATTATGTTTTTTAGTGTTTGACAGTTTTGTTTTTACATGGAATTATTAGGAGAAAAAGCTATCAAAATATAATATTTGTCTGAGACAGGGTTATAATAGTTTACTAAAACTGAAGCCATTAAACATTTATTTCATGAAGAAAATAAAACTCTACTAAAAATTATTTTATTTCAGCTTAGTTCTGCTAGTTTTATTTAGTTTAACTTGATGTGCCAAAATAAATAAAAAGAAAATGACTAAAAACAGAAAATAATAAAAACTAAAAAACAACAACAACAACTAATACAAATGACAAAAGCACAAAACAAAATGACTAAAACCTAAACTTAACTAAAAATGAAAATGAAAACTGGAAATGTAAAAATAAAAATGAATTTAAAATATTAGTGAAAACTATAATAGTATCTCAGTTATACTAAAATAACGCTGGTTTACGATGAGTAGATGCATAAATCAGTTATGCGAGTAGCTGCAGCGGCCCAGGGTTATTTCAGTATCCATCAATTTAGGTGTTATTTTTGACTCTGAGCTTTGCCTTGAAAAGCAAATTTAGCTCAGTTGTTAAAAACAGCTATTATCAATTGAGAATCATTTCATTAATCATTTCTAGACTTAAATCAACACTTTCCTTTCAAGACTTGGAAAAAGTTATTCATTTATTTATCACATCACGATTGGACTACTGTAATTCCTTATACCTAGGTCTTCCCCAATCTTCACTGGCTCGTTTGCAGATGGTCCAGAATGCAGCAGCCAGATTGTTAACTGGTGCAAAAAAACGTGATCATATCACTCCAATTTTAGCATCGCTCCACTGGCTTCCTGTTTCCTTTAGAATTCAATTCAAAATTTTGTTGATTGTTTTTAAAGCACTTAATATACAAGCCCCATCATACATTTCTGATCTTATCTCATTTAATTCTGCTCCTAAGTCCCTCAGATCTGCTAATAAAGCTCTTTTATATGTCCCACGGTCACGACTTAAGTTTAAAGGTGACAGAGCCTTTGCAGTAGCTACTCCACGGTACCCTAATTTTTTTCAATTGGATGAATGAAAAAATTGTTTCAGTGTATATATACATATACACACACATTTTATACATTTTATATATTTTTATTTTTTTATTTTTATTTCAGTTAAAATTGTAGTATATGTGTAGTGTTTTTTTATGTCTATATTGTTGTCATTCATTTTTATTCCAAGTTTTTGTTTTAGTTATTTTAGTACATCAAAATAAACTAAATAAAATACTTTCGGTAACACTTTCTATGAAGCCCATATTTATAATATATTATAAGGGTATTCTTAAGGCATTATAATGGATGCATAATGCATTATAAAAAACCTTATAATATGTTATATCATCTTATGAATATTCATAAGAACAGTTTTAATGCATTATAATATTTACTTATTTGTGGTTATAGCTTTTAAGAGTATGATTATTTATAACACACAGTGAACATGTTGCATCCACTTAAGTTACAATGGATTACATTTCTCATAGTTATAATGTATTATAAGTCTCATATCTTGCCATCTTTCTTATGCTACTTTACTTAAAGCAATTAAAGACCACTTATAAGTATAGTAATAATAATAATAATAATATTTGTTTCTCAAACAGCCATAAGATCAGATATCAGATCAGATGAATGTGTAATCTGACACATTTGCTTTGAACTATTTTTATTGTAATATCAGTTTGATTATTTTGATGGTACCCTTTAGACAGCTGTTGATAAGTAACTCTGCAACTACATGTCAACTAGCAGTCATTGGAGTATTAGTAGTATACTCCATACATATGTATACATATGTCTGCTAAATATATGCAAACACTTTATTTTGATGGGTCCCCAACAGACAAACTGACTATAACTAACTTTGCAAGTATGTAAACATTCTACCTACCCTAACCTTAAAGGGGTCATATGATGCTGCTAAAAAGAACATTATTTTGTGTAAGAACATATTATACGTTTTTTATAATGCATTAGGAATACCCTTAAAATGTATTATAAATATGGGCTTCATAGAAAGTGTTACCATACTTTCTTTTAGTTGAAGTTGATTTGAAGGACCACAAATTGTTTTATGGTTTTAGTTTACTATAGTAGCCCTGCAGTTGACTGTACATTATCTCTGACATGATTTCAAACGTTATTAGGCTAATTATTATTTTCTACCTCATCTTGTTTGGCCCGTACCCTAAAACCTCCATTTCAGTGCTTCCTCATCATCCAAACACTTCCAGATCAGCATGTTTGATATAATATATTGACATTGTCCCCTATCACCTCTGAAACTGAGAAGTGCCAGATCATACAGCTTTATGAGCTGGGACTGATTTAGAAGGAAGATATAGTGATTATCTGTCCGTCAACAGCAAAAATAAATGTTTTAAAACCCAATTTTCTCACTTTCAATTACCGGCCCATGAAGGGGAGGCAGAGAGGGGTTTGAAGAAATGAGCCGTGTGACTTCAGTCCACTGCCGAACTGTCTGAGTGAGTGAATGAGGTACTTAGCCTCAGTGAGTCTCTCATTCTCATGGCTCATTTTCAGCATTATTTTATGTTGACCAATGATGGCTTCATGAATATTTATATTTGATCTATTTAGCCAAAAATGAGCAGTAGGCTAATTTATTGCAAATGCACACATTTTATAAATTTCTATCTTAACTGTTCAATACATTAGTACCACAAAAGTAATTTCATATGGAGGGTAGATTGTGAAAAATGATGCTTAATATTCAGTTGCCATGCAAAATGTGATTGCGGCTATAAGTGATGGGGTTTTAAAGATTTTTGAAAATTTAAAATGAGTATTCCATTATTAAAATTTCTTTTGAGGTCTGGTTTTGCCAAAGGCAGATTGCAAATGTTCATGAGCAAACATGAAACCTAAACCCATCTGTGACATCACATCCTTTCTGTGTGGGCCTTTATCAGGTGCTTGGCTTTGCTGTCAGTTATCAGTTTTCTATAAGCCTGTATGTATCTTATTTTTTTCTTTGATTTGGGTCTGTTTCCTCTCCTCCTCATCTTTTGAGTTTACATAATGGCATAATGTAGGACACTGGCCGCCAGAAGCAATATCTGTCCTTGGAACACTTGCGAGTGTGAATGGAGAGTATCTATTTCAGGAAGTGGGTTAATGGTAAAAGGAAGTAGATTAATTTTTATGAATAAACAGCATTATTTGTGTCATAAACTGTGTCCAAGTTCCTGTACTGAATTCAGTGGTTCTCAACCGCTGCTGAAGTACCTTCGTTCTGCAGGTGTGTAGAATAAATAATTTCCCGGATATACTACATTTGCCATATTGCCAATCAGTGTCCATTGACAGTCTATGTTTTTTATCTATGATGGACCAACACCAAAAAATAATTTTTAAAACAGAGACAATTGGTATACTTGAAAAATATTTGATAAAAAAAAGCTGCTTACCTTATTTTTCAGCTTTTGTATCTGTTGTCTCCTCAGCTTGTCTCTGTTGATTACTTCAAAATCTCAGCATACACTCTTAAAAATGAAGGTGCTTCACGATGCCATAGAAGAACCTGTTTTGTCTAAATGGTTCCATAAAGAACCTTTAACATCTGAAGAACCTTTCTGTTTCACAAAAGGTTCTTTGTGGTGAACGTCTCGGTTCCCTTTCAGTCAGTCACGTTCTACGTTACGTCAGTCGTGACTGACGAATTGGGATCTCGCCCGAGAGCCCAATCACCTTCGAGTGTAAACTAAACAAGCCAATGACAGTTGGCGTGCGTGTTTCGCCACGCGCACCCCGCCCCGCAGTGCCTCGAGTTGCAAGCAGTATGGCTGGCACGACAAGCACGTACTGGTCCGTACGGACAGCACTGCGACCGTTGCGTACACCACCAGGGCGGTCTACGCTCCCGTCGCATGTCGCAACTCGCCCGCCATCTCCTCCTCTGGAGTCAGAAGCATCTGAGGTCGCTTCGCGCCGTTCATGTCCCAGGCGAGCTCAATCGTGCAGCCGACGAGCTCTCACGTCAGCCCGCCCTTCCGGGAGAATGGCGACTCCACCCCGAGACAGTCCAGCTGATTTGGAGACGCTTTGGGGACGCTCAGGTAGACCTGTTTGCCTCCCCGGACACGTCCCATTGCCAGTTGTTTTACTCCCTGGCCGAGGGAGCCCTCGGCACGAACGCACTGGCGTGC
This sequence comes from Sinocyclocheilus rhinocerous, assembly GCF_001515625.1. NCBI lineage: Eukaryota > Metazoa > Chordata > Actinopteri > Cypriniformes > Cyprinidae > Sinocyclocheilus > Sinocyclocheilus rhinocerous. The sequence continues at coordinate 2,248,804 of NW_015665129.1, forward strand.
AGCTGGCCTCGGGGCCTACGCAAATATGCGATTCCCCCAGTGAGCCTTCTCGCACAGACACTGTGCAAGGTCAAGGAGGACGCTGATCAGGTCCTCTTGGTAGCGCCATATTGGCCCAGTCGGACTTGGTTCCCCGAACTGATGCTCCTCGCGACAGCCCCTCCTTGGCAAATTCCTCTGAGGAGGGATCTCCTTTCTCAGAGAGGGGGCACCCTCTGGCACCCGCGTCCAGACTTGTGGAATCTCCACTTGTGGTCCCTGGACGGGACGCGGAGGTTCTAGGTGGGCTACCTCCAGCGGTAGTAAACACCATCACGTCAGCTAGAGCCCCGTCTACCAGACACGCTTACAGGCTGAAGTGGAACCTGTTCGTCGATTGGTGCTCTTCCCGCCGGGAAGACCCCCGTAGATGCCAGATCGCAGTCGAATTCGTCGGTCATCCGACGTGACGTCGAGAGTGACCGACTGAAAGGGAAAGAAGGTTCTTCAGATTGTATAAGAAAGAGATGGTTCGTTAAAGTGCCCCTATTATGGGTAATGAAAGGTTCATATGGTTTTGTGAGTCCACCACAACAGGTTGACATGCATGCAAGGTCAAAAAACACTTTCATTGTCTGATAACATGCATTTATTTTTACCTTACTTGCTCAACGACTCCCAAACGATTCGCTCAACGATTCATTTTTCCAAACCCCTCCTTTGCGTGGCGCTAATCTGCGGTGATTGGTCCGATTTGTCTCATTATCATTTCATCATGCCTGTAATGACTGATAAAGCAGCGCTTGTGAGCGCAGGGCTGCTTTGTGTACAGCGTTAGGGGCCATTCACATAGAACGTGTCTTTGCGTCTAAAAACACGAGATGCAGCGCTCAGGAATGTTTTTTTTTTTTAAAGACCAGCGTAGAACGCGAGGGTCTCGAGACACGCTTTTGAGACGTGATGCAATAAGGACAATAACGGAAATAATAGAAATAGCCAAACAGCAGAATTGATAGATACGAATTTTGACATGGAAAAAAAGAAAATAATTGCACTGGTTATGGCATTTGACATCGATAAAAATGGTGTTGCTGCTCAGAGAACAAAAGGACAGAGATCTGTTTGGGTTCACTCCATCCTCCATGCAGACATAAATACGGGGAATACCATCGGCTTGTTCAAGAGCTGAAGCTAGATGGCTAGATAGATATTTCTCTCCAAGCTCTTTTTTTAAGGAACAAGCAACAAGGAATGTTATATAATTCAGGGTATCCGGACACAACCACTATGAGCACTTCGTCCTCCGCCATGTTGCCGTCAAATAAAACAGTTGTCATGCCAACTTGCTACTGTAAACAGAAGCTCGCAACGCTTGCCCCGCCTCCGAGTTCTTCTGATTGGTCCACTACTTTTGGAACTGACATTGATGAGCGGCACTGCGTGTAAAAGTTGAAATTCTTTTAACTTGACACGGCATCTTAAAAACGCGGCACTCATGTGCGAGACGCGAGCGTAACGGTCATGCACGTCCATCAAGCGCATGTTTACATAGAAAAACAATGGAAAAGTAGCTCATTGGAATGGAAACACGCATTCTGTGTGAATGGCCCCTTACCGGGAAACCGCTATTTTTACCGCTCCAAAAGCGGCACCTAGTGGCAAAGAATGAATTTGCATTTTCATTCAGACCAATGCGAAAAGACCAACAAGTGGGCGGGCATTGGCAATATGTTAATGTTTCATGTTAATGTTGTTTTTTCTTTTGAGAGACAATAATGCACCGTGCACTTTCAGATTTAAAACTTTGCACTATGTTTTCATTCACTTAAAGCTGTGTTACACACTGCATCAAAGGTCATTTTCAAAAATCCATAATAGGGGCACTTTAAAGAACCTTTGACTGAATGGTTCATTGTAGAACCAAAAATGGTTCTTCTGTGGCATCGCTGTGAAGAACCTTTTAAGCACCTTTATTTTTAAGAGTGTATACACACTGTAAAAATGATTTTTTGAAGTTGTAAATAAAACAATGATTACTGAACTGTTTTACAAGAAAATAGTCTTTCTACTTTAATTCAATGTGTCACTTGCCATTTCATTGCAATTGTTTTTGAAATTTACTAGCAATTTCTGAGTGAAAACTTTACACCCATTTTATCCCCAGTGGGTTATCAGGTATTTTTGCATGCTGTTGATAGTGTTGCCTACAGGTGAGAAAACCGCACTAAGGAAATGTATAATTTTATTTATATCTAAAAATAACAGAAATACTCTCACCATGATTCATATAATAGCTGAGGGCCTTGATATTTTATTTACTCATTTTTTATTACCCCAAAGTGATTTTTTTTAATTCCGTGTGCAATATTTAAAAGATCTTTACCCAGCAGGATCTACTAGTGAAGCAAATACCAACACATTTAATCGCAATCTCCTGCCCCTGACACAAATGTCATCCTTATTTTTCATGGCTGAAAATCCAATTATCAAACCAGCTGAAGTTATCCTACAAAGTTCATCCTGGCAACACAACAGCTTGTCTGGGTCAGAGCGAGAATGGGATTTTTCAACATGCTGCTCATAATTGAATTTGCTCCTCTGATTGTCGGCTCGGGAGATCTCATCCCACTGACGAGCCCAGAGTTATGTTTGAATTTATGGAAAAACAAGTGTGACTGTTAGCGTGCGTGTGAACCGCATGATGAATTGGTAATGGTGGAGGGACACCGGGAGCATCTGAATGTCTTTATCAGATTGTCTTGGGTGTGACTTGAAAATGCATAATTGAATTGTATTATGAAGCTCAAATCAATGGACGCTATCAATCTGTCCAAACATTTGATGAAAAATCATGAGCTTATAGAGCAATTATTTAAGGTCTGTTTCATGTTGGCACATGTGAGATGATCCTAAATATAACAAGCATGTAAATGATGGAGGACCTTACAGTAAACAGCATGCAAGATGTCTTGTCTTAATGTTCTTTGTTTTTACTAGAGAAATGGGCATGCACTGAAGATAATTATAGTCATGCTGTAAATGTTGATTTTGAAATAAGAAAAATATGTTGTTTTTGTTGTTTTTTAATTTGTTGTTCAGTCTCTTGTCACTCTTTAGCAGTTTTTCCATTCCATAATTTTTCCCATTATTTTTCCAATAAATATGCACTTTTTTTCTAAGTAAATTAAAGGTCCACTTTTACTTTTTTGCTAATTAAAAAGGTTTTGCACATGAAGAAATTAACAGCAATTTTGAAAAATATGAATACAATTATGGAGTGTTACACTAAGTGCAAATAGCCTGCCTTGTTGGCAGAGGCTATTTGCACTAACTCCACCCACCAGTGTGTGGCTGGGCTGGACAACATAACAGAAGACGGCTGTCAATCAATGGCTTAAGTGAAGTAGATGATAAAGTGCATGACACATTCTTTATGACACGAGCAACTCGAGTTCGAATCCACCTTTTGCCGAACTCATTCTTCTCCCTTTTCACATCTCTTATCACATCGGAAAGGCATTTGTTTTCAATAAAAAAATGAAGGAAATAATCGAAAAGTTTAAAATAGTATCGGGCAGGGTTAGGGTAAGTGTAGGGATGGCTTTATTGTCCCAATAAGGCAGCATCCATTTAATAATTCTAATAAAAATGATCATTTACACTCAATACGTTATTATTGCATGCTGTTTTACAATGTACTACAATACTGAGGTGCAGCTATTTGCCACTATTTGCAATTAGTAGTAGAAATAGCAGAAAATACTGCTATAGTGTGAATAGAATCTATCGCTATTTGCACTTAGTGTAAATAGCATATCACTAAGAAAATACTGCTATTTTCACTTTATGTAAATAGAATCTATCGCTATTTGCACTTAACGTTAGTGTAAATAGCATCTATCGCAAATAGCCGCTGCCATAAAATTATGTACACTCACATGAGATGAATAATCCAGCCACATCATATATTAATATTAACAACAGAAATACATTTACCTCGTATCAATTTTAGAATAAATGCAGGAACATCAAGCGCCAAACACGAACACAAAATGTCACAGCGACAGCAATCCAATCATGTTTCCAGACACATGAAAAATGCATGAAAATATTTATGATTGAATCCAAGAATGTCCATTTTGTTGATGTTCCTGAGAAAGAGAAAAACAAAAATGAACAAAACAAACATTTAGCATACAACTTTGGTGACAGCAGTTAACAAACAAATCTAATACATTCATGCCAATAGATGTCGCTATCAAGTCCAAATCACTGGAATGAAGAATAGCCTCATTTAAAGAAAATAGTTTGAGATTATTTAGATTTTTTTTTTATATGGTGAGTTTCTGATGTTAAAGTTTTGATGCTGATAATTGATGCTGATACATGTCTTACAATTACTTTTTCCATTTATGGGAAAACCACATCAGAAAGACACCACAGGTCATGAGAAAGCAGTACCGGCAAAGATAAAAGCAAATGAGCAGCGACTTTGAAATGGTAGTTTGGGGGATGAGGCTATTCTGATTATGCTCTTTGGTAAACCACCGTTCTGTATAATTCATGTTACACCTTTAAAATGAAAATGCAATTTAAAGGCTCTCTGTCAGAATCAGTCATGATCAGATGCCTAGATAGAGGAAAAGGTCTGTTTTTGCACTAAAAAATACTGCCCAACTTCACATACTGTACAGTAAACTGACAGGATTGGAAATATGAGTTTGTTGAGCAGGGAGACTCCAGTATTCAGTAAAAGATTTGTTTCTTGCTTCTTTGACTTTCTTGTCAGTCTTGACAGGGTCAGGCTATCTCAGAAAAGCTGCTTGCATACAATGTGAAGGCTGAGTTTAAAGATAAATAACCTAACCTATACAATTTCGTGCTGTTTCGTGTTGTTTTCCCTCACTTTTAACCAAGCAAATTTCACTGTCAGGGATGAATGTTTTTCAGGGTACAAATATAGATAGTCTGCAGATGCGATGTGACTTTGATATATTTTCTGTAATCTTGTGAAAGTGTAAGTGTAACTTTTTCAAAGTTTGTTTTAAATATTTAAAGGAACTTACAGATGATCTTTAGTCTCAAAAACTGCCCATAATCTTTTACCAAGCAGCTATGGTATCAACAGAATATTCTTTGATCTAACAGCCTATCCTGATACACTGGTATGAATCTCATATATGTGTATTTGTGTGCATAATGCTATTATTGATTCCCTATTTGTACAGTTTGTGTAGTTCTGTAAATTCGAACAGGCGAGCGGTGCTTATTAATACACCGCATGTACTTCTGAGAGCTCAGACTCAGGCCTGCCAGAGATATTTCCACTCGTTTCTGGAAGCAGAATGCTTTTAAAGTCAAATTATCACACACATCTTCCTGTTTGCCAGTGAAGATGTTTGAACTCTGTGTGCGAGTTTGTGTGTGTGAGAGAGAGAGAGCGCACACATTTATATATCTCTCAAGCTGCACTCCTTCCTTAAGAAAACTCCAGAGCGCTGCTCACAGATAGCTTCATCCCCGACTCGACACCCCTGAAAAGGCTTCGGTAAGCCCTTCCGCACTCAGTCTGAGACTAACTGACTGACTCTGTCTGGAGGCAGGGTGCAGATAACACTTCCTCTCTCGGTTTAGGAGCTGAACATACTCTGTAACTCTTGAGAAGAGGAAACAAAGCTGTTTTCCAACTGGATTCTCAGTGTGACAGACTCAACCACAATCAGGGGTTGAACTGAGAAAATCTGCCTAATTAATGCAACTAATTAATCATATTTATATGATATATTTTACATATACACATCATTCAAAATTTTGGGACCGGTATGATTTTTTATTGTTGTTTTTTTTAAAGACTTCTCACCAAGGCTGTATTTATTTGATCATAAATACAGTAAAAACTTTATTGTGAAATATTATTAACATTAAGGTTCTGGCAAGGTAGCTATGCACAAAAAGTTTTTTGTCGGTAAATGTTATCTGGTGTTTTAAAAATGTTCTCAAAACATTAGCACAAACGTATTATTTATACACTGTTCATGGAATGTTCTATTCTGAAACCTTTTCGCTGAACGTTCGACATGCATGATTCAAAACATTCAAAGACCATTCAAAAGTTTGCAAAATGATCAAATGGAATTTTCCCTTACAATTCGTATAACCAAGAGAAAAAAATGGTTTTAAAACAATTTTGAACATTCAAAACTAACTTTTTCATAACTTGATGGATAATGTTCTTAGAATATATTTTTGTTAGCTGTGCTACTGCTTAAGGGAAATAAAAGAGCAGATCGTTCAGCTTCTAAATCCAACATAAAGTGCAGTGTGTTTCATTTCACAAAAGCACACATTCAGCATACAAGTCACTGTCAACTACTCCAAACTCTCTCTGTGATGGACAGAGTGGATGAGCAATTGCACAAATGAATCACAGGATATTACACTCCACTGTGCCACTTTGGCTTAAATTAAAACCACCTCTGCCCTCTTTTGCCTCCAGAACTGATGTAAATAAGCCAAGTATAATGGATCCAACAAGTAAATATGTCAAACTTATTTCTAGAATCAGTATCCGGGCTCTTAATATACATACAGAGAGAAGTTGTTCACAGTAGACTACAGCAGCTACAAAATATGAGGTTTATCATTATGAACGGTGTTTTCTGTCATCTCATGACAGAATGGCATCTCATTCTTTTGATAGCATGTGATGCTTGCTAAATATATTCGTCAATTATGGTGACAAATATCTCAGCGGGTATGTCACAAAGTCATCTCATCATTATTCTTGGATGATCTTATTGAAGTCTCATCAGGTTGATGACTTCAATAAGCTCTGTGTTTTCTGAGTAATTCATGTGAAAAGATTCAGAAAAATGTCCACCCACGAGTCTGCCCTCTGCCCGGAAATTATAGACCTTAGACACATGAGCTTGAGCCATGAAAATGTGTGGAAAGTCTGTGGGAGTTTTGGGGAAATGCTTTTTGCTGAATGTGAAAGTGCATGCCCAGAGCAAAATTGCTCAGAGGATGTTCTTTCATATCTCAGGAGACTTAAATTACCTCTCAGTTTTCATATCAATCAAAAAATAAAGGGTGTTGGGAGCGACCTCCACTGGTGCTTTTGATGAGAGGTCATATTGAAATCTCTGACTGATGATTGCAGACTTTGATATCTAAAACTCTAGAGGAGACTCGTGCAAAGTCACTGGGGTATTTTACTCAAGAGAAAAATCTGAGAAGCAGGAGAATTAAGAATTAAGCTCATGCATTTTATCTTATGGCTGTCTACAGGAGATTGAGACATTAAAGATATCTCCTTCATGATTTTTTACTATTAATGAATTCTGCATGCAACCATTGAATGATCTTTACATTGACAGCCATTTGCAGTGGCAAAACAACCAGAAACTTATTTTCAATGAAAACAGAAAAGTTAAGCACAATCTTACTACACAATCTTACAAACTGTGATGAAATGCTATACAACCAATGGTTGTGAAGATAATAGAGCTCTCATGATCGGCCTTATGTCAGATACTCTGTTCAAATGAAGGCAAATTAGTAAAATTAATAGTAACTGTGAAGTTTTTAATATAATTTTTTCACCCAAATTCAGGGATATAGGCCTAGGTCTGATGTAAAAACTGGGCAATGGCATCTGATGCATGCATTATGCACAGTTCTTTCACTTTTCTCTCCAGAATGTTGATTTTTAGTAACAAGAGCTTGATTTGTTGTCAAAAAAGAATGAGAATTTTTGTTTAGTTTTTTTTTACATTATAATCATTATAATCTTATAACAAAAAGCAGCAAACTGTTAAAATGTTCTGGTTAAAATGTTACGATTGAGTAAGTGCTGTTTACAACATTTCTGCATCACATGCTCCTTCGATGTAAGAAAATTTCAACACTGAATCAGAAATAGTATTTCAAAGTAGACTTTTTTTAGTATTAATGATGGATTTTGGAAAGCTAAAGCAGTTTAAGTCATGAGGTGGTCTTCTGAAGCTCTGGATTTCACCATCTTCATCTTTCTAAGAAGCCACAATTACACAGCAGCAGAATACAGTTGTCAGTCCAGTATTTTATGTTTCTATTCACACACATTTCAGTTGATTACCAGAATGACTAGAAGTGCATTCTACACTGAACAAAATTATAAACGCAACACTTTTGTTTTTGTATATAACCGAACTCAAATGTATATATGTTCAGGACTCATAACCACATTTTTGACAAACCCCTGCTGTGTGAATGGAATTATACTGCACAACAGCTGTCTGGCACGTCAAGGCTGTAATCATGTCTTGTACATTGGAGAAATCAAACCAATTGACTTTTTATTCAAAAAGGAATCAAAAGAAATAAGAACAAGAAAATATTAGAAGACTAGAATTTATTGTATCTGCAATTTTTTTTTTATGTGCACACATTTACTCATAATCGTTTGCCTAATATGCAGGAAACCTTTTGTTATAAACGCTGTTAGATCGCTGAAGCAGACAATTCTAAAAATGTAACTTTTAAAACTCTTTGTCATCCTCACAACAAGTGTGTGTTTCGTGTGTTTTCATGTTGGTAACTCACAGTAATGAGGATATTATTTGAAGGTTTTAAATCCTGTCTTATACCGGAGGTGCCGTCTGTTCTGTGATCTGCATGTCTCAAATATTCAACTCGGATATAAAAGTCAGCATCGATTAATTAAAATTTGAAATATGAACTCAGCTGGATCTTATCGTGTGAACTGTGATAAGACTATCTAATAATCTCGAAATGTACTTTATTCTTTGTAGCTATATGTGACAATTTGTGCGCGAGAAAACGAGGGGGTGGGGGGGTTGTGTCATTTGCTGTGACTTGAATAACCGCTGTTTGCCAGCTGCTGTGTGAATGGGAAGTTTCCCCTTGTCTCACCCCTTGTCCAAATACCCACACTTTCGGTCTTTGCCACTTGAGAGCGTGTGTGCGCGACAGGAAGTAAGTGCGCAAGACTGTCCCAGGTCTTAAAAATGCCAAAGCGCAGTGCCCTTAATGCCTAGTTCACACTACAGGATTTTAAGCCCGATTTGCAAGGTAACGAGCTCGCCGACCGGTCGGGCTGTGATCGGGGGAAAAAACTACACAATGACGCATCAAAGATAGCATGCCAAATATCTGGACCGATCGGTAGGGCTGGGAATCGATTCCGAGGCGTTGGGAATCGAGAGTCGATTCCAAAGGTTGGAATCAATCCCATCAAGGGGAATCGATTCCTCATTCAGAGCCTTTTTCAGTTCAACAACGCTTATCTATGGGTGCCTCTCAAACAGATGCATCCTACGAAGGCTGCACACATTTAAATTCACGAAAATAAACTGAAAGAAAACGAGTCGGTAGGCTACTGATCATCTGAATTTTAGGATTAGTTTCCTGATTCGGATAGATAGTTTTAATTAACCAGTTCAAAAAAACGATTCAGAGGTTATTTTACGGTGGAACTGGCTTATGTTGTCCACAATTTTGAGCGCTGCACCACAGAATAGATCATGACGTGATCGAGGGTCTTGATCCTATTTCCATCTAAAATACAATTTTTTAAAACATTTCTATCAGCCAATGATAATTATAAAACAAAACGTCACGAGCATGGATCAGTGGCCGAGAGCGCATCCGATTGACAGATAAACCACAGGCTCTATCAGTTATTGTTAATGTTCTGGTTGTTTTGTTTCAGTGTACATTTTGTTAATTTTGGGCAAAGCATACAGTCAAAGTAAACTTCATCATTTAGCTGAACTGTGCACATTTATTTTAGACACTTCATGTCTTGTTCAATTCATGCGATAAACGCATGTCCCTGCTGAGCTGTGGGCTATGACTAATTTCACGGGCAAAGCAGACTTTAGCAAAATTACAATTTATGTATCATAATTTTTTTACAAATAATGCTTCATATTATGAGAAGGATACTTTCTACGACCTTTATCCTGCAGTCATCATGGTGAGATTAGGTTCCTTCAATCTAAAAAAACAAGAATTGAAATTCTTGGAATGGATTCCAGAATCATGAATCGAAATCGGACTCGATTCAGAATCTAACAGCCCTACCGGTCGGCCGACTCGACATCACGTGGTGTCAGGTGTCGTGACGAGCTACAGCCAATGAGAGAGCAAAGCATGGGTTGAGGACGGAAGAAAAATAACAGTAGCAGCATGGCTTAAAGGGGTCATATGATGCGATTTCTATTTTTCCTTTGCTTTAGTGTGTTATGTAGCTATTTGTGCATGTATAAGATCTGCAAAGTTACAAAGCTCAAAGTCTCCCACAAAAGGATTTATTCTATCTAAAAGAGAAGGCTGATCCAGGCCGGGCTAAAACGCCTCATTCAAACACGCCCCCCACATGTCTATGTCACGATGTGGAAATATTTGCGTAATACCGCCCAAATGTTCATGCAAAGAAAGAAGGCGGGGTTTCAGGAACCACAGTAGTGTTGTTGATGCAGCCATGTCAGGGAGACGCTGTGTGTTTCTGTGCGAAAGCAAAAGCACTTTATTTGGCCTTCCGGAAGTAGATGCAATGAGGAATCATTGGTTAAGATTTATTTACAACAGAACAGCACAACAGATGTTCGAATTTGTGCAATGCATTTTATGGACGACAGGTTTGTGAACCTGAGTAGCCTACAAGGCTGGCTGTGCAAAGGCTATTTCTCAAAAAAATGGGTCAGTTCCAACTTTGCTATGACAGTCTGGCGCTTATTCTGAATCAGCTACTGTATGTTTTCTTAATAGTTTAAGTATTTGCTATTGACTGTTCAAATACGGAGTTTTGTGCCGTGTTGAGTATCACGTCGTGTGTGTGTGTGTGTGCGTGAGAGAGAGACACAGAGAGAGGTCACATCACAGTGGAGCCAGCTTTCTTAATCGTGGCTTGTGTACTGCAAATACATACGAGCATCATCACTGTGTCTGTCACGTGACTCTGTTCCCCTTTCGGGCTTGAACTGATGGTAAAACTAAGGACATTATTTACTGTCTTTACATTTATGTTGAAAGCTGAAGCTCGCGATTATGGAAAGGGGCGTATTATTTCCGACGCATGCTTGTGGTGTTCGGCCAATCACAATGCACTGGGTCAGCTGGCCAATCAGAGCAGACTGTGCTTGTCGGAATGAGGGGCTTTGTAGAAAACAACGCCTTTGAGAGAGGCGGGGCATAGAGGAACTACAATAATGTACAGTATTTGAAAAATAATGTGTTTTTTGAACATTAAAGCATGTCAACATATTCTGTTACACCAAATACACAAAATAATGATCTTTAAAATAGCATCATATGACCCCTTTAAAGAAAAGTTTGGACACAATAAATGGAGCAAAATTTTTCAACGAGCAAACAGCTTGTAGCGATAATTTCTTCCCGACATCCATTTTCAAATAAACAAATCCTGTTTCACGTGTTGTTTCGCGTCATTCCCGTTCCAATTCTCGCGTGTGTTTTCGTGACAAAACGTGGTTTGTAGAGTTGTTGGGTGACAGAGTTGTCAGCTTGTGTAGGATCATTCACATAGAGTCACGTAGTGTGAACACCACAATGACTTAAAGACAGACAATCAAGTCATGTAGTCTGAATAGCACAGCGATCTGCCGACGTTTAAAGTCATGTAGTGTGAACTTACGCACATAACGCACACTATCACACTATCACTATCTCCACACTCTGGAGCGGTATTCGAGGCTTAGTGTATCCCATCATGCATCATGTTCTGGAAATAAATCGTGAGACTTTTTGCCAAGATCGTGCGAGAGGTCACAGAAACCTTTCCAATATAAGTTAAATATTAATAATAATAAGATATTACATATAATTTGGTAGTGCTACACATTTTATTGCTGCAAAGATTAGTATATTTATTTTTGTACAACATTTGCAACTGCTTTTTATCACTTAATTAGAAGCACCAGTTTTAAATTGTGTCATCTGTTATAGGGACTACTGAACAGACATTTAGAAGTTGATTTTAAAATGAAAAGTATTGAAAATAAAAATAAAACACTGTAAACACTTGCGTTTTTACAACACTATAAGTGTGTCCCATCAGGTAATGAAAAGTTGTACACACACTTGTGGTCTTCATGCTCACTTGAACAGTTGGACCAATAACAGGAAATACGTCATATAAGTAGTCCAGTGGTCAAGTGCAAAGACCACAAGTGTGTGTATTTGGACAAGGCATTTGATGGGCCTATTACGTGTTTTTTAAAAGTTGAAAGTTTCTTTTAACTTGAGAGCTATTCTTTTAGAACTCCGTGCCACTGCAAAAGCAGCAATAAGTCAGATCAATGTGCCTGTCTAGCATGTTTAGCCACATAGAAAACAATGGAAAAGTAGCGCAGTGGAAACACACACTCATATGAACGGCCTGTTTATAGCCTGTTAAATATGGTTGTCAATCCCACACACAGACTGTGTGAACATAGCCAGAGTCAAAGTTATCTGTTTAAAAAAATATATATATTTTTAATTTAAATATTTAAAATCTGTTAATTGGTAGCCATGGCAGTGGCAGCGGGTGAGTGCAGTGCAGTGGGTGAGCAGCAGAGTGGGTGGAAAAAGAGAGTTAATGCCGTCATATGTTGAATCATGATAAAAAAGCCCCAGGGAAAGTGATGGACAGCTCATGATGTATGAGCCTTAAATTATGCAAAATACACGTGTGATGACTGAAGACGATTTAGATCAGCTCGAGGGGGGGAAATAGGCAGAAAGTTAAATTTGATTTTATACGAGAGAAATAAATGTATTTTATAAATGTACTACAAAACAGTGGCATTTACTGTCAGATTACTTAGATTGTAATGTATAGCTGTCACATTGCACCACTTTGGTGCTTTGTGCTCCCAGTCACTAACATGCAGCTTCAATCATTTATAAATATGCCATAATATAGTTCAAGTTAAGTGCTATTACTCTATATCTTGGTAAAAAGTACTGACAGTAACAAGAACTGATCAAATTTCTTAGTACAGATGGAGTTTTGAGGCAGCGAGTGGATGTTTAGGGCCTGTTTCACATTGACAGCACAATGTGAGCCTGCTGTTGCAGTTCCAAGCCACTTTTTTCACATATGTGCTGCTTATGTATGCGTTGTGAATCAGAGGAAAAGTTAGTCATGTGATTCTTGTCAAGTGTTGTTCTACAGGTATGCACCTGTTCATTTAAAACTAGTCATTACTTGAGAATATTATGTGTTTTAAATGAAAGAATATTATTATATAAGTATTTACATGTGGGTTTGTGTGTTTTCTCGATTAGTTCACCCGAAAATGAAAATATTGTCATCATTTACTCATTCTCATGTGATTCCAAACTTGTATGACTTTCTCCTGCAGTATTCAGAAATGATATTTTGTCCATACAGTGGAAGTTAACAGGGTTTTGAATGTCGTTTTGAACTCCATTTCATAAGGTGCACAAATGTTAAAACATCCATCAAAATATCTTCTTTTGTGTCCTGAAAAAGAAAGTTATGAGAAAAGTTTTGAGGGTGTTTAAACGATTCAGTTTACGTTTCTTAAATTTTCTATCTTGAACCTTTTCGAACCTTTCCAGACTGGAAATCCCTGCACACTTTACTTTCTGAACCTTTCCATACCTTTTGAACAAAAAGGAACTTTCTTCCATTTTGGATCTGAACCTTTCCAAACCATTCATAGCTGCACACTTTCCTTTTCTCTTCGCTTCTCTTCTGTCTATCTAGGGCAGGTCGTTGTTCCATTTGATCAGCTGACTACGTGTCTCCTCCCACGAGTTCAAATCTCATGCAGTAAGCATGCAGTTCATCTCTCTCCTCCAACAATCTGCTCTTCATTCTCCTTTCTTTGCTTTTTTCTTTCTCCTTCTCTCACTCTCACTCTCTCTCTCTCTCGTTCTCCATCCTCCTGTATCCAGCACATTACAGTATCCACAGAGCACGCGATTTTGGGCAGAGGACTTTGAAAATGAGAATGTGCTCTCTGGGGAGCCAGGACAGTTTCATTGTGTTACGTTGTTCTCAGGCGACTTTAATTGTTTCTGATTCATTTTAATGGAGAGCCAAGTACAGAGATAGAGAGAGAGAAAAAAACACAAGACTGTTGCCCTGTTTTTGTCTGGTTCTTTTGTCACAGGCACCGTCAGCCATCACAGAAATGAAAGATTTTGTGACAGAACAGCACTAATGACAGAGCTCTCTTTGAGGTGTTTCCCTCTCTGTCTTCCTCTATTCACGTCTGTCAGGTTTCTTTCTTTCTCTCTTTTAGCTTGGCCAGCTATCTGAGAGCTTGTCAAAACAAACAATAACATGTAGATAGATAGATAGATATCATGACGGTACATGATGGTTTTTACTCTTACTGATATCCTAATTATCTGCCATTCTAATAAACCACATATGTGTTTCCTGCTTTTAATCGCATGATTGACAGGAGCTGTGTATTCCAATCTCACAGATTTTTTAGCTTGCTATTTTGGTTTTCATGACAGTACTTCAATCAAACATGTCAAAAAGATACAAGAGTTCTAAGCAAGAAGGAAGGCTTGAAATTTGAGTAATGAGACAGCCGTGGACAGATCCTTCCCAAACATCAGGAAGCACTCAGGAACTGATTTGTTACCTATTGATCTGATGTTAGATGCTGAAATGTCACGGGTTGTTGCTGTGTGCGGAGGGTGTGCTTCAATGTACAGTTGAAGAGGCGTCGTGATCTCCAGAGCAATTTCCGTATTTCATCAGAGCTCTGCCCTTACATTGAGTTTGTTCACACTACCATCTGCTGGCCTCACGTGGTATAGCAGCCGCTACCAATTGTGCTGTATTGTGCTGTCCATGCTGGTGGTCAGATTTTTAAATAATACAATCTCAGAATCTAAAGCTTTGAATCTAATTGATAAAATACATTTTGAGTAAGTTAAACCTTCCAAAACCTTTAACCACAAGGCACTTTTTAAAATTCTGTCTATACAGACAGATTTACAGATCGATAGACACAGACAGACAGACAGATTGATAGATACAGACAGAAAGAAAGACAGACAGACAGATACAGTAGACAGACACACAGACAGACAGACAAGGTAGATAGATAGACAGAAAGACAGACAGACAGATACAGTAGATAGATAGATAGATGGATGGATGGATGGATGGATGGATGGATGGACGGACGGACGGACGGACGGACGGAAGATAGACAGACAGGCAGGCAGGCAGGCAGGCAGGTAGGTAGGTAGATAGATAGATAGATAGACAGATAGATTTTCAGTAAGTGTGAATCTAATCTATTCTTGACAGCTGGATTCTATAGCTAGCCCATGAGTCCATTCTGAGTGTTCATGAGATGGGTCACATGACTCGGTTCTGCTCCCTGGATTGCTCTGCTCAAAGTGGACAACACAGATCCTGTAGACCTCCAGCAAAACAATGAGGATGTTCTTGCATGTGAAGAAGATCATCAACTGGTTCAGAACATTCTCACGTATCATGAGGTACAGACGGTAAATCAGGAATGGTCCATCCTGCAGACCCACCGTTAGCAGAAGGCTCCAGACTTCACTAGAGCAACAGGAAACGGTCCAGCTAGCTTGCCCAGGCTGGGCAGTCTCTGACTGAACCTCCACCTGGACCTTGGGACGGCTGGTCTGGGTAAGAACAAGAGGAAACTGCATCAAGGCCCAGGAGAACAAACTTAGCCCAACAATGATCACGGCCTGCTTGGTCTTCACTTGTGGCTCCTTAAACGTGTCAAAGATGTCCAGGATATCAGCTCCAAGCCCCACGTAAACCATGAGGAGCTGGGATAGCTGGTCACGTGACATGTCGCCCTTCGGCATCAGCCAGCGGCCCAGAACCAAAACGATCAACATGGTCTGCTCCAGAGCCTCCACCCAGTTCTCAGGATCAAGTACTGCCAACCCCTGTCTCACACACACACAAATAGGCTAATCACCATGGTAACAGACCAGACAGTGAGAGCACACAGCGAGACTGTGATCATTTGAATGGATGAATCAAAATTGTTGTTAAGATGTTATTGTAGCACCAGATTAAAAAGGTTCAAACAGTTTATAAGGAAAAATGATTGCTTTGACTCATTGGAGTGCCTGAACAAAAGATCCATTGGAGGATTAACTTAATGAAAGAGGACAACTGAGATGATATGGTTTCAAAAAAGCTTTTCAGTAAAGTCACTGATTAGCTTTTGCAGCATATTCTTACAAAATACTCAAGCTTTCCTCCCACACAAAGTCACGACAAAAAAACAATTATCACAGTCATCGATATTAAAAAATATTCTGATTATTCAGATACAAAGCTGTCAGAAGGAGAAGGTAAAGTCTAAACCTTTAAAAACCTCAGACAGGATCAAGTTACAATGTGTAACCATTTTATGTAACTATATAAAACACTGGAGCTTGGATATAAACTTAAAGGAATAGTTCAGCCAAAAATGAACATTTTGTCACCATTTACTCACCCTCATGTTGTTCCAAACCTGTATACGTTTCTTTCTTATGTTGAACACAAAAGAAGACATTTTTTAGAGATTTTTGAAGAACCAAACAGTTGTTGGGCCCCATTGACTTTCCCATAGTAGGGAAAAATACTATGGAAGTCAATGGGGACCATCAACTATCTCAATACCAGCATTCTTCAAAATATCTTCTTTCATGTTCAACATACGAAAGAAACTCATACAGGTTTGGAATGACATGAGGGTGAGTAAATGATGACAACATTTTCATTTTTGGGTGAACTACCCCTAAACTTAAGAAGTTGCTAATTATTTTGTATTTCCAAATATACTTCTTAAGAACGTTCTTAGCACTTTAATTAATTTAATAAAAATCTGTGTGGAGGCAAAAATGCCCTTTAAAATTTTATAAAATTTAAAGATTTATTGTTAAGATTTACCAGTGTTTAAGTAGAATTTGTTGTATTAGACAACTTTTAGTTAGACAGCATTAAAGCCTGTCATTTTATTCTTAAGACAAAAATGATGATAAACTTAAGAAAATATTTGAGAAACTTAATTCTTAATGAAATTTTTAATGCTAAGAAATATCTTAATTTTTTTTCTGAAAAATATTATAATTTGGTCTGATTATTAGAGAAAGTTATTGGACATGCTTCAATATCAAATTTTGCAATAAAGACTTCTATGCCTGAATCTACAGGCCCTGGTAACTGCTGTAGACAGGCAGTGCTACAGGAATGTTCAGATCCGTGGTGCTGTGATTATTAGTGTGTGGGTTTGTGCTTTTTGTACAAGGTCTGCAGGTCAAAGGTGAACCTGAGCGATGACAACATTTTCATTTTTGGGTGAACTACCCCTAAACTTAAGAAGTTGCTAATTATTTTGTATTTCCAAATATACTTCTTAAGAACGTTCTTAGCACTTTAATTAATTTAATAAAAATCTGTGTGGAGGCAAAAATGCCCTTTAAAATTTTATAAAATTTAAAGATTTATTGTTAAGATTTACCAGTGTTTAAGTAGAATTTGTTGTATTAGACAACTTTTAGTTAGACAGCATTAAAGCCTGTCATTTTATTCTTAAGACAAAAATGATGATAAACTTAAGAAAATATTTGAGAAACTTAATTCTTAATGAAATTTTTAATGCTAAGAAATATCTTAATTTTTTTTCTGAAAAATATTATAATTTGGTCTGATTATTAGAGAAAGTTATTGGACATGCTTCAATATCAAATTTTGCAATAAAGACTTCTATGCCTGAATCTACAGGCCCTGGTAACTGCTGTAGACAGGCAGTGCTACAGGAATGTTCAGATCCGTGGTGCTGTGATTATTAGTGTGTGGGTTTGTGCTTTTTGTACAAGGTCTGCAGGTCAAAGGTGAACCTGAGCTTTCTACCACTCCTAATCTATTAATCTTCCGCATTCGTTTTTTCCCCAGAATTGCAGACATTTTACAGAAAACAGTCTGCTTTCTATGCATATTTCCATCTGAGCATTTTATGTTTATTGCTTTCACAGAAATATGAGGACTAAAACACCCAACACAGCAAAGAGAGACAGAGATCCTGAGTGATTTTGTTCAAAGCTGAACTTCTTTTTTCTTGTCAAGTCAGAGTTTTATTGTTAACGATTGTTTTCCACCCACCATTGTTAGCGGGATCTGGGAGAAGAATTGCGGGTCAGAGTTTGTGCTCGAGTTGATGGGCAGATTGGACTGTAGGAGGTTCAGTTCCAGGAACCAGACTGAGGGAATCACAGTGCTCAGATATAGAAACACCATAGGTGAGAACCTGCAGAAGAGTGGAACATCACATTAACAGATGGATGGATGGATGGATGGATGAACATGCCTATAATTAGTAAAGTCACTAAACAGTTGTATGTGTGTCAGATTCTTCTGATTGGGTGGTAAAGCTGGGTCACACCACAGAGTCCGGTGCTGCAGGCACATCAGCCCAACGCAAACTGCTAATTACTCCCATTAGCTATGCAAATCCCCACTGACACAGGCAAGCCTCTCTAAAGAGCACAGAGACTTCAAAGTGTAGTGTGCAGGAGAGAGATAGTATGCATAGAAAAGTAGTACAGCAGAGAAGGAGAGATAGAAAGGTTCAGATGGAGATCATTGTAGAGCAGAGGGAAGGAGGATGTTCTCAGCAGGTCCTCCGTCCATGTCAGTGGGAGGGCAGAGTATCATTAATAAATATCCTAGCACAGCGATCTCAATGTACATGCCTTTTTTAAAGTCTGACTGAATGTGATGATGTGCTGCTCTGTGTGAATGCAAAGGTTGTTTTTTTCTGTGTCGAGAGAAGGGGTTATTATTATCACCCATCCCCGCAAGACAGACTGAAGTGTTGAGCTTGAAGAAAAGAGTGTAATTTCCCACATTTTCGTTAGCGTTAATCATTATTATGGCACCCTGCTTCTGAGCCCTGCGTCTTTTTGTACCAGAACATTTGGAGTAACTCAGTAAAGTTAGTTTAAAAAGGTAAAACGGATTCTCTTTTTTCTGAGACTGTTGAGACAATTGGTAAAGCTATTTTTGCCAAACACAACACGTCCTACACAGTCAGTGAAAAGAGTCCTTATTAGTTCACCAAAAAAGGAAAATTCTGCCTTTGTTTACTCACCCACTTGTCATTCCAAACTAATATTTTTTTTTCTTTCACAAAAGATGATATTTCTATGATAAATTAATTGTTGGATAAATTATATACAGGATTTTTAAATCTACAAAGCAGATATAATGTGGCTGGTTAGGTCAAAG
The DNA here is from genome assembly GCF_001515625.1 of Sinocyclocheilus rhinocerous. Taxonomy (NCBI): domain Eukaryota; kingdom Metazoa; phylum Chordata; class Actinopteri; order Cypriniformes; family Cyprinidae; genus Sinocyclocheilus; species Sinocyclocheilus rhinocerous. The sequence goes on from NW_015665129.1 coordinate 2,268,056, forward strand.
ACCTCAAACATGTGCAATGCCTCAAAAATCTGTTCATGTCATTAGAAATCGATTGCCTTGCTGTTAATCGTTTAACAGATAGCATCGTTATCTTAAAGGGGTGGTTGATTGCGATTTCACTTTTTTAACGTTAATTAGTGTGTAATGTTGCTGTTTGAGCATAAACAATATCTGCAAAGTTACGAAGCTGAAAGTTCAATGCAAACAGAGATATCGTCTTTTAAAATTCTGGCAGTTTAATGCCAACAAAAACAGCTCGTAGGGACTACAACAAGTTACTTCCCGGGTTCGTGACATCACAAACCCAGATAAACCCCGCCCCTGGGAA
>NW_015665129.1:2269021-2286245 GCF_001515625.1 Sinocyclocheilus rhinocerous
ACATTGATGTGTAAAGACACGAAACGATCGGTCTGTGCAAGAAACTGAACAGTATTTGTATCATTTTTTACCTCTGATTTACTGCAATGTCCGAACTGTCCTGAGCACGTCCTGAGCGCGTTCGTGTCTTCTTCTTCTTCTTGCTTTATGGTGGATCGCAGACTTATAAGTGCATTCCGCCATAAAGCGATCCGCCATAAAGCAAGAAGAAGAAGAAGACGCGTCATGCGCCGGCTGAAGAAGAAGACACGAACGTGCTCTTTGTGTTCTACTGAAGAAACAAAGTCTCCTACATCTTGGATGACCTGGGGGTAAGCAGATAAACATCAAATTGTCATTTTTGGGTGAACTATCCCTTTAATGCATTACGGTCCCTCTACAGGGAGGCCGTCATTAAACAAACATTCATTGGTCCACAAAGTTTTTCTGGACTTCTTTGAGCACGCTCCAGCCAAACAGAGAACGGTGAGTGTTGTGACATGAGAAGCATTAAACATGGACGCGCGTGCAGTTGCCGTACTGTAATAAAGCTTTAATCAGGATAAAACTGTATATTAAAAGCTAATAAGCAGTAGCATTTACAAATAACAGCATATCTAAAAGTATGAGACAACAACAAACAAAAAACATAGGCCTACCATTAAAAGGCTTGCTTGCACGATCCTCCTCAATAATATCCTCTGCTTCTCAATTGGGCTCAAACTGATAAGCGATATTAAAGGGGTAGTTCACCCAAAAATGAAAATTTGATGTTTATCTGCTTACCCCCAGGGCATCCAAAATGTAGGGGACTTTGTTTCTTCAGTAGAACACAAACGAAGATTTTTAACTCAAACCGTTGCAGTCTGTCAGTCATATAATGGAGGTGAATGGGAATCACGGACACGAACGTGCTCTTTGTGTTCTACTGAAGAAACAAAGTCTCCTACATCTTGGATGCCCTGGGGGTAAGCAGATAAACATCAAATTGTCATTTTTGAGGGGAACTATCCCTTTAACGACACCGTTGTTTACAATACAACTGGAGGACATGCCGCTGAGGTGAGGGGCGGGACGTTTAGACACGCACTAGAGGCGGTTTAGCCAATCACAACACACTGGGCTAGCTAACCAATCAGAGCCCATCGCCTATTTCTGAAGGCGGGGCTTCATAAAAACAGGAAATGATCAGTGTGTTTCTCAGAGAAGGGACAAAGCGGTGTGGAATAAAGGTAAATTATGTGAAAAATAATGCGTTTTTTTTTTAAACGAAGCATTAACACATGTTAGACTGCACCCCATAAATACAATCAAGCCTAGAAAAAAACAGTCGACCACCCCTTTAATCTTCAAACGTTTTGCTTGTTATTTGAAAGAAATTCATACTTTTACTCATACTTTTACTCAGCCAAGATTCAGTGAATTGTCAAAAGTGATAGTAAAGACATTTAGAATTTTACAAAAAATGTCTATTTAAAAAATGCTGTTCATTTAAACTTTCTATTCATTAAAGAATCCTGAAAACAAATGTAGCATGGTTTCCTTAAAAGTATTAAGCAGCAAAACTGTTGTCAACATTAATAATAATAATGTTTCTTCAGCATCAAATAAGCATATTAGAATAATTTCTGAAGGATCGTGTGCTGAAAATTCAGCTTTGCCATCACGGGAATAAATGTCATTTTAAAATATATTAAAATACAAAGCAGAAATTTTGTTTAATTGTAATAATATTTCACAATATTACTGTTTTTACTTTATTTTTGATCAAATAAATTCAGGATTGGTAAGCATAAGAGACTTCTTTCAAAACATAACATTAAAAAACATTAAACATTAAAAAATCGTTTACACTTTATTTTAAGGACCAATTCTTACCATTAACTAGTTGCTTATTAGCATGCATATTACTAGCATATTGGCCATTTATTAATATTATAAAGTACATAAACAGTAATGCTTTATTCTGCATGACTGTATTTTAGATCCCTTAATTTAACAACTACCTTATAACTATTAATTTTTAATTAACTACTAATTAATAAGCAGCAAATTAAGAGTTTATTGAGGGAAAACTCCTACAATGGATTTGTGTTCCCTATTCTAAAGTGTTACCAAAAAATCTTAACAACCCCAAACTTTTAAACTGTAGTGTGCTGTATATCTGGACTTCATGAAAAAAATATCTATTTTATAAGAGTTCTGTTTTATTATTTTTCATTTTGCAACAGATAGGATTCATTTACAGCACTATGCACTACTATTTATGTAAAATTCAGCAAGAATTTCAGTGATGTCAGGGTCATTATATTTATGTCTATTATAGCATAACCTCACCATTTCCATTCAGCATTGCGTGTGTATTTGATAGTGATGGCCATCTCCACCCCCAGCAGTGCCACACCCGTCAGCAGCAGCCAATAGGAGGGCTGGCCTGTCACCTCCACCACACGCCACACCGTCAGGATGCCATGCACCGCAAACAGGAAGCGACTCAGAAGAGCCAACAGGATGTTCAGAACCCGGCACATTGTCCAATTAACGCAGTCCAAACCAGGCAGACACAACTGAAGGGCAAAACAAAATGTGGGTTTTTTTAATACAATGCATTTGTTTTTGTATATAAATTGAGTATTTAAAATACTACACATGCATGTGCACCTAAAACATAGCTTAAAGTAGAAATGTGGATTATGTATTCATTGATCAGTTAGTCATCAGATAAATAGTTCATAAAATAATGCAAAAATATGCTGTCTTATTTAATAAATCAATAAATAAAATACACATCTGATAGTCTCCTATGAAAGATTAAAACTTGATAAACAAATGCTTAGTATTATACAAGTGAGACTCTACCGCTACAACAACTTACTTAGAATTTCCTTAAATCTCAATACAACAGTATACAATTATACCAGACTTACTTTCAGTGGGTTCAGCCAAAGGATCCAGATTCAAATACTCAAGTGACTGTTATAAAATATATTCCACTTGTTTTCATAGATTTACAAAACAAAAGCTTCTACCATATCCACAACCCTCTGTCTACCCCTGAGTTGGAGACAGTCCTTTTTAACAGCAAACACAACTTATCCCCCCTGAGGTTTCAGGGACTGCTTCTGGATATGAATGGGTGTGTGTGTCTTGTGTAGATAAAAAGCAGTCTTTTGGGAAAGAGAAGGATGGAGTGGGTGTGTGCCTGAAAATGTGTGTTTGTGTGCACTTGAGGTTATTGTGACTGAACATGTCACAGATAACACTTCCTGTTGCCGTATGATCATCCATTATGATGTCATACTTAAGGGCCCAAAGAACAAAGTTATCTGCAAAGAGGAGCCAGTCTTTCAGAGGGCATTTTCAGACACATTTTACACATACACACCCTGATTCCACCATGCCACAGTAGTACCACCCAGAAACATGGGCCTTGATAAGACACCTCCACAGAAAAACATAGGCAATGCAACCTCTACAGCTGACTTGGGATCATATGCTATTAAAAATAAGATTCAGAATCAGTTCTTTTGATTTTCGTTATAGGTTCTCGGACATGACAAGAAAAAAAATCATTAAAAAAATTAATCAACACTGTCGAAATTGGCAGTCTTGTAATGTTTTGTTCTGTTTAACTCACACTACGCACATTTATACTATAGGTATAAAACATACTTTTTTAATAATCGCAAAGTCAGTTTTAAAGCCAACGTAAGTAGGCTACTAGCCTAGCCTATATCATGTATACGATTTAGAACGTAACAACAGATTTACCCACGTTTTTAATGATTCTGTTGAGTAAATGATTCAGTGAGAATCACTTGTTTCATTAATGAATTAATCAGTTTGTAAACGAATCGGTTGAATGAATGGTTCAAATGACTCACTCATAAAATTCACCTACTGGCAAAATGATGCACAGAAAGATTCACAGAAAAATCCCCACCGCTAATGCACAGACTGACTCTATATCAGTACTCTGATGAATAGACACATATAATCCTAATGAAATGACATAATTATGAAATGTTATAAACCATATGAAATCTTTTGGCAAAAGAGATAAAAATTCCTGATCTCAAATGTGAATTAATGCAAGTGTACCCAAGTGTGAATAAATGTTACCACAATTCACAAACCTGTTAGCACACGTACATCATGGAGACGTCTATTTGACATATTTTTTAGTGCTCATCTGCAATACGTCTATAGGACGTCTCCTATCAGATGTCAAATGGACATCTATTAGATGTCTTTAAGATGTTTATGGTTTAGAATGTATGTAAAACTGACATCTTACAGACATCTGTCAGATGTTTGTACACAGCAGATGCTGTCCAGATCAAGTGATCTTTAACAGACATCTTGCAGACGTGTGCTATCTGGGAAATGATTTAGATCAGTGGTTCTCAAACTTTTTATACCAAGTACCACCTCAGAAAATATTTGGCCCTCCAAGTACCACCATAATGACCAACATTTAAATACAGTAGCATAGTAGGCCTAACTATTCAGCTACAGCTCTGCACAGTTCAAAAACGAGGCAGTTTTATTGCTAATAAGAATATTTATTGTTGTCAGCCACTTCAACATTGTAAATACACAGTTTGAACATTAACACTGCACTGTGCTTACATACAGGTAAATAAAAACCTAAATAATTATTAAATTAAAATGTGTTGTACCTAAACGTTCAATAAAAACTGTACTTAAATGTTAAAAAAAAAAAAAAGCTTTACTCAAATAAAGATTAAATTAAAAAAATTTTAACATTAATTTATATTTAATTTTGTGATTCCTCTGCATACCAATAGTGGTACTCGTACCACACTTTGAGAACCACTGATTTAGATGGTTCTTTTTAATGAGTCACAAACATGCAGCACAACCACTGATCTATAATAGAGAACATTTATATAGTTCAGTGAGCACAACCAGTAGTCCAATTCCCTAATGAATGACTCCTATGAGCCGATTCTCTTTAGTGAATTTTAGTTAATCAAAAAAATGCAGTGTAGCCCGATTCCCGGGTGAATGATTCTTATGAACTGGGACTTTTTTAGTAAATCAGAGCTGTTTATGAATTCATCTGACTCACAGTTATTACTTTTACATTACGTCCAAGTCCAACTCAAAATGAACCAAAAACTGTGCCGTATGTGTAGCATGATGTGCTTGAGGCTCGTGACACAAAGCAGAATTGGCACTGAATTAATGAAATATATAACACGTCATAATCAAATGTATTCAGCTGAATTAATATGAAGTAGAATACATTACATTACCTTTTCAGATTATAAGAGTGTCAGTGACATCTATGTGTTACTGTATGTGGTGCCACCTGCAGGAATGATACGTCTATGACAGAACAGACTAACTCCTTCACACCACACAATAAATCTAGAGCGTGGCACACTACATCAGAAGTGAACATTTGTTTAGGGAGGACAGGCTGTCAGAGGGGAATTCAGGTGAAGACAAACTGTGTTTGTGGATGGATTGAGTAGCCATTTATTTTGGTCATTAAGGAATCCATCCCTACTCCTAGCTAGGCCCATCAACCTCACTACCCACTGCTATTTATGGACCCTCTCAAGAGTGCTTCTGTCATTCTCCTTCATGAAATCATCAGCATTTTCATGAGGGGAGAGGATGGGAAAATGCCTACACATTCAGATCTCTCTCAAGGGAGCGCCGGATATCTGTGAATGATAGAATAGCTTTTGATGAAATGGTCCATCAGCACGCAGTTGCCTTTATAGTCTCCTCAGCAGAGGCTATCTGTGATGTAGGATGCTGTCAGTGTCTTTATATAGGCTATGCGATAAAAACATCAGACGTTAGACTTTTGGATGTACATGAATGTATGTATACACAGAACTCCCAGTCAAAGAAACACAGCCAACAATGGATAACAAGGACAAAAACAGATTATGCATTATAATATTATTTTTTCAGTGCTTAACCCACCATGACTTGACCAAAAAAGTAACAGGAAAGACATTTATAATGTTGCGAAATCTTTCTATTTCAGCTAAATGCTAAATTCTTTTGAAATTTCTATTAATCAAAGAATACCGGGAAAAATTTTTTTGACATTGGATAATAATAATAAATGCTTCTTGAGCTGCAAATCAGTATATTAGAATGACTTCTGAAGGATCATGTGACACTGAAGACTGGAGTAATGATGCTGAAAATTCAGCTTTGCCATCACAGGAATAAATTGCATTTTAAAATATATTTACATAGAAAACAGTTGTTTTAAAGTGTTAAAATATACAGTATTATAGTTTTTTTAAGTATTTTGAATCAAATAAATGCAGCCTTGGTGAGCAGAATAGACTTCTTTTAAAAATATTTTAAAATCCTACAGATTTAAACCTTTTAAATCTTCAAACATATACAGTGACCTCAAAAACTACATTTAAGTGAGACTTAAAATACATAAACTGCTATGCAACTGGAAAAAAAAAATCAAACTGTTAACCATTTAGTCCCAAGATAAACTATATAGTAAAGTCTCACTATATTTGACACTATACTGGGCTTTTTGGGCCACTGTATTTACAGTTACAGGCATCAAACTATAATACCAGCTGATAATGCAATACCAACATTTTGCCACAGGGAAGCAGTCTCTAATCGAAGGAGACAGTTTGGGGAGCATAGCATAGCTTGTACTATTTGAATTACCATGAACAAAGAATTGGACCCTCTTTCAATAATTGAACTGATTTTCCTCTCTTGATCTTCTAATGGGCTGGATTGATGCCAGAAGTCTGAATGGAGCAGATGCCAGCTGGAATTCATCCACCCACTTCATATAGTGATCAGCACTGATGAGGAAGGTGAGGATCATTTCAAATATTACGTGGGGCCACTGGAATTTTGCTCATAATTTGATTCTACATTCAAAGAAAAAAAGTCAACAAATATAGATAATGCAAATTGGGTACTTCAGATGGATTCATGTGATCCTATCTGCTTGTATAATGAAATTTAATGATCACTTCCAGGAGCCTTTATTGAAAACTGTCCATTATGTTCTTCTATTCTCCTCTACCCACAACAAGCAAACAGAGTTGTGTGACAGTAATTCAGACAAAACGATGAGGAGAGACTTACCCTTGATGCCTGTCTACACAGCACTGAGTGTATTTAATTAACGTAATACATCACAGTTTTTTCTGAATCTCTACCCTGTTGTCAGATGGCTCTGTAAATGAGGAACAGATGTGAGGAACAAAAAGTACTAAGGTAATTCTTCCTTAGAAAAGAGACTATGTGTGGAGAACAGTTGGGAAATGATCCCACACAATGGATTCATGTTAAATCCAAAGGCATGTTTGTTGTTAAACACCAGATTTTTTGCACTCTTTCATATAACTGGGAACAGGAATGTCTTTTAATACCTCAGATATTATATGTCTTTAAAATGAGATATGTAGAGATTTACTGGTGGTGACATATTGATATAATTCCAAACCACCATATTTGCCATTGCTGAGTGATATAAATATAAATAAATGAATTAATATAAATATTAATAAATGTATCTTTAATTAAACTTAGGTTTGTTACACTGGAATCTGGAAGTGGGTGCAGACTAGCTGAGGACATACTGCTTGGTTTTTATGGCTGTCCATAAGCTATGTGTTTGTATTTATACAACAGTTCAATAAACAATTAATATTGAGTAACTTACATTTTAGACACTTGCCTGTTTCTCCTCCGACAAAAGAAAACAGTTCCAAACAAAGCAACAGCAATCCTTACTTGTCTCTTGCACCACACAGTAAATGTGTTTACTTCCTGAATGAATGAGCATTTTTGAACCAGTCTGCCAAGTGAGTGATTTAATGACTCACTCACAAACACAGACATGTTTTAGTCAGGGATTAATCCGCGTTTTTGAACGAATCAGTTGAGGAAACGATTCAGTATCTCACTCATAAATGCAGCAGTTACTTGTTTCGTTCATGAATGAATTCGTGTTTGTGAAGGAATCGGTCGAATGAATTATTCAAATGACTCCTGTCACATGTCGGCGCCTTCTAACGAAATATAACCTGCAGAAAGATTATTTATATATACATGAAGAGTTCAGATGCCATAGACTGATTTTCTTCTAAAATTAGCATTTTATCAGGCTCCTATGTGTAGGTTCAGTAATTTTATTTAAATGGCAATGAATAGGTTCTTTTCGTTGCCATTAAAGTGAAATAACTGAACATAAACATTAGAGCCTGATAAAATGCTCATTTTAGAAGAAAATTTCAAACTGAGGCTTTCGCATCTGAACTCTTCATAGATAGATAAATAGATAGATAGAAATATTTATATGATATATAAATATATAATGAAATGACAAGAATTAAGAATTCTTATAACATTTATTATTATTATTATAACATAATTCAACATGCTCTTCAGTTGTGTTCATGTCAGTGGGCCTCAGTGAGCCGAGGGTGTTGGGAGCTCTCGGGAGCTTGCAGAGGATTGGCCAAATCATAGACCATTGAACAGATCTGCTGTTTCTGCCCCATTTCTTTCTTTAGATTATCCAGATCACTCTCTCTCCTTTTCAGTCTCATCTGTGAGGTCCGTTTCTTCACTGCTGGGGTCTATGAACACACACACACAGTAAAAAATAGGGCTGTCAATAGGGCTCATTTCAATAAAATTAATTATGCATGACATATCAATTTTTTTAATGAATATTTGCTAAGAAAAGCCCCCAAATGGAGACAAAAGTATTAAAACGATGCATTCTTGTATTTTGTCTGTGCTGTTTTTAATAGGTCTAACATCAAACGAACAGGAACAGATTCATGCTCCATTTATAGCAGTGAGATTATGAGCTCAGGAAAGAACAAAATTGGTGGTGCTGCTGAAAAATCTATTAATTGCACAGTGTGGAGTTTCTCTGTAAAACCCCAGGCAGCCTGTGGCAGACAGCATGGATTTAGACCTTACATATGTTCTGGAGATCAAACACACATACTCTTGCATCGGGGCACTGATTCAAAACCAATCCACTGTTGCCACTGCCACGTACCTTTTCATAGCTTTCATTTGGTATACAGTTGTGATGGCCCACTCTTCCACTCTTTCTGTCCGTTCTCTCCGTACTAAGGCTCTGTGGAGAAAGTGTTTATTATAGACGGCACTGGGTGAACTACGAACCCCATGAAGGTAGCTCTCTATAGAGAGACAGGAGACAGTATGTCTGAAATGTTAAAAATGCTGACTTATCATGTCTTTAAATAGGCAAATAAATCAGTTAATTTGTGAGTAAAAGCATCATGGTTTTATAGACTTCGTAACTGGCAATGTATTTTCCCGATTGTTTGTTTTTACCAACTAAGGGACTAGTCAGAATTGTTTATGTCTGCAAGTCAGAATTGCAAGCCTCATGCAAGTTTGTTCAGGGAAAGAGCAACTTTTTGATGTTTTATTTTTTTCTCTCTATCACAAAGTTGGTGTCAGTCAGACTTTCTCACTTTCTACGTGAGCTTGTATGTGTGATACCCTATTATTTCTGTTGGTAACACTGCGTTCCTGCTGGTTTCTCTGCAGCTGGTTGATGCTGTCCTGTAGAGCCTGCCGAAGCTGTTCTGTCTCTTGTCTATGAGTCTCCAGTTCTGCCTTCACACTCTCAAGCTTGGCCTGCGTCTGGAACCCCAGCACCTGGCTCTCTCTGAAAGATAGTTGTTAGATAGTTGTCATCTATAATATAATATAATATAATATAATATAATATAATAACATGCATTGTTTTTGACAGCAAACACTAAAAATGTATTGAAAATCCACTGAATACTGAGGAAGAGAGGTAGTATTTTCTTTGTATCTTATTAACATTATAATATAAAATAATAATATGCATCATTTTATGTTATATTATTGTTAATTTAACATAATACATTATACAACTATAAGTGTATATACAAATGTATATTAAATATAATATGCATTGTGTTATGTTATATTATTTTTTTGACATGAAACACTCTAAATAGGAAGAGAGGGAGTTTATAGTGTCTTTTCTTAATATCTTAATATAAAATTATGAAACAGTGAGAAAGAGGGATGGAATTATTTGTCATGAGTGTGTGCTTTTTCTTTTGTTTGCACCTGAGTGTGTGTATCTCTCTCTGGTTCTCCTGCAGCAGTAGTTCTTGTTGTTGGCTTTGTCTGTTCTGTAGATCAAGGCGGGTTCTCAAAAACTCCAGGTCTGTTTGTCTCATAGAGACTATGTGCTGTCTCTCGTCGGGAGGTAGGTGCTTTAAACTAGCACAGCCTGACAGCTCACCGTCGCTGAGCTCCAGAGCCTCATGCAGCACGCGTGCTAGCTCCAGGTACTAAACCAAAGACCAAAAATAATGATTCACTAAAGCAAACTCAAAATAGAGCACAATCTCAGGACCACAGATGCATATTTCACACAATTTAGTTTGAATGCGTACTGCACTCACTGTTCTCTCACTGAGCTCCAGAACATCAGACATGTCCAGTCTGGCTGTACGCTCTCGTGCTACCTCGGTCAGAGCTTCAGGGAATGCAAAACCACTCTGTGTGAATCATAAAAGCACATGTATAACACACTTCACAGTAACATACACATACAAAAGTCTGAGACCATTTAAATATTTATAAGTTTATGAAACAGATGATAATGTTCTTCAACATTTGAGATTGATCCAAAGAGCATCTTGAGTTTCAATGGAAACAAGAACATTTGACTTTTAGTTTAAAATGGTTCATATGATCAGTCTCAAATTTGCTTATTTGATAAGTAACCTAAAATGGTGCACAATCTGGAATATATTCTTATTCAGTATTCTTCCAGTTTGATAATGATAACTTGAATTCTAATTTCTGTAATGAGAAATCTGAGTCAGTTGATGACCCTTTTTTTTTTAAATGTCCCTGTATCATACAATTTTGGTCTGAACTGACCAGATTCTTCACTTTGAAAACTGATTTTGAGAGCTCAGTGTTACTAATGAAACTGTGATCATAATTTAGAATAATTAAGAAATGTAATAATTTTATTAGCAAAATATTACATAAATTAATAAGTATGCCCAAATTTGATCATTGATCTTCTTTAATTATTTAATTGTGACATTTAAGAAACTTAACAAACAAACAAATAAATAAATAAAAATTGTTAAACTGTATAACAAACTTTTAAATGTCTTTTTTCTTATTTCACATACTTATTTCAGTGCTTTTCTTTATGGTTTCATGAAAGATTTAAAGAATATTTTTTCCTCTGCTGTCATAAAGTGTTGACGGATATGTTTATTCTATTTTGCAACAAAACATTCTTGTTCAATATGTAAGTCTGAGTGTGTAAAGCGAATACCACAGAACTGATGGATCCTCTCCGAGCTGCAGATCTCTGAAGTCTCTGAGTCTTCTTCTGACCCTGTTTCTCTGGCTCCCCCTGCTGGGACAGACGCTCTGTAAACAGTACAGAGGAAAAGTGATAATGTAGGTTAATGTTGGCCTGAATTAGATCAGATAAGGATAGCCAGATTCAAAGTTTTGATCATTAGTTATAAGGGATTATAAGACTCACTGCTAGGCCACTTCTGTTCAAGAGCTCTGATTCGCTCTCTCATGTCACGTAAACCTTCCTGCTGTTGAAGAATCGCTTCCTCGCGGCGATGACCTTTGTGTTTTGACCCCTGATTGATGACATCATTAGGAGCTGTCATGACTGCCACATCCTGAGAAAACAACATCCATATAACAGTTAGCAAAGTGTCCGTTTGTGATCTATGAGTGTGTGTTTGTGTGACTTCTTTCTCTCTTTGTTGCCCATTTTTTCTTATGAATGTATACTACTGTTCAAAAAATGTGTGGTCGGTAAGACTTTTTAAGACTTTTTTTGTTTGTTTTTGAAATAAGCCTCTTACCAAGGCTACGTTTTTGTTTTTGTTTTTTACGTAAAAACAGTAATATTGTGAAATATTATTACAATTTAGTTGTACTGTTTTCTGTTTTAATACTGTATATTTTCAACTGTAATTTATTCCTGTGATGGCAAAGCTCAGTTTTCAGCATCATTACTCCAGTCTTCAGTCACATGATCCTTCAGAAATCATTCAAATATGCTGATTTTGGTGCTCAAGAAATGTTTCTTATGATTCATGTTGAAAACAGTTGTGCTGGTAAATATTACTTTCAGAATTCTTTGATGAACAGAAATTTCAAAAAAGCTCATATCAGGCACATTTTGTGCCTCAGTGGGACTCATTCAGCGAATATGTTTTAATATCCTGTTATCATTCAATCAGTTTTCTATTCAGAAAAAAAGAAAAACAAAGAAAGTGTATACATCCTCTACATGTCAAAAGTGATAAATCATTTAGATAAATGATTGTCCAGTTTGGTGGCAAACTCACTTTAGTGTTTCTTGAGGTTTGAAGTGGAACAAGGCTTGTGTTCTCCATCTCTCTGTATGCTGCTGCTTTACTTTTCGAATCCTCTTCAGTTTGTCTAACAAAAATGATTTAATGCATCAGTTTATGTCTGATTTTTTTGCGAGGCCAATGTACTGTGTCATTTTTGGTCATACCTCAGTTTTTCTCCAAGTTTCTTTGTCTCTTCATCTTTCTGTTGCACTAGTTGTGACATCATGGTTAGCTTCTGTGTGAGCATGCTCAGTTGAATCTTCTGGTCTACCACCAAAGCTTTATGACTTTCCAACTCTAACTTCTGCTGTTCACTAAGTTCTCCTACACAGAGAGACACACGCTCAGAAACACAAAAACTACAACATATTGATCTCGTATTGTGTTAATCGTGCAGCACCTGTCATATCAGAGAGCCGAGCATGAGCCTGGGCCAGGTCACGACTTAGGGCATTGATGATCTCACTCTGACTGACCACTTCCTGTTGGAATGAGACTAGAGATGTCCTGCAAGACCAATTAAAAACCTTCTTATTCTGAATAAAGTAGATTCAGTTTGAGTATGGTATAGATTGTTTAATGAAAATAATGAGTCATTCATGAACACTCCTGATCATTTTTAATGAAAAAAATATCACTAAATGAATCATTTTAAAAAAAGCATGTATACATTGTCTGTGGTTATCGTTATAATTTAGGAGATTTTAGCATTTTGACAGTAATTGTATAGTAAAAATGAAAGGAAGTAGAAAAAGAGACATATTTGCAGCTACAATTTAACAGTGCCTGATCTATGAGATGATTTAAAGAGCGAGACATGAACTGTGTAATTAGTTATTAAGCAAGAGTTTCATAAATAATGCATGAATAAATAATTAACCTCATGCATTATTCATTAACAAGAGCACAGTGTATGGATATTATCCTTCTCACGGTGAATGTAATGACAGAGTAAGGGAATCGGTTTACACAGTAACTTATGCAATATATAAATCGCTAAGCTACAATCTTATATACGCCCAGAGCTGTTGCAACTGGTTTCCAAAGCAGGCCTACTGGCTAAATGGGAGAAATATTTACCATAAAAATATACAACATAGATTTTGAAAGATGGGTAATGCAGTGATGGTATTCATGAGAGCTTTATTATACCGGAGGGATGTTATGGTTTGATCCGGTTCCTGTTGTTTTTCTGATGTGTAAGATGTGCTGTTGCTTTCAAAGCCCCCCAGCCTACCGAGCGCCTCTGTGGGACAAGTACAACAAGGGTAAACATGATAATGAACACAGAACACATATGTAGGACACATAAAATCTGTTCCACAAATTAGTTTTACTTAGGAACCTTAGGCTGTTGAGAAGCTGCCCTCAACAGGTAACATATGAAACTGCAGGATATCAAAAAAAAAAATGTAAAACTGGTTTCTATATTTGTTAATTTCTTATATTTCTTGTATAAGCTAATACTTATTTTTCATTTTAAATCATAATGTTTCTTTGTTTTAAATTTATTTATTTAAATGTACATTCAGTTCAATTATTTTCGGACATGTTTATGAGAGGCTGTGCTCACCTTTGAGTTGCTCCTTCAGTGAGTCTCTCTCCTCCTCAATCTCTTTCCATCTTTCCTCACTCTGCTGAGCTTTGTTTATTCGTGTCTCCATGGCAACAATGGTGAATGCATGTTGTCGCACCTGCTCCCTGTACTCCTCTACCTCAACCCTGTGTTTCTTTCTCTCCTCTTCAGCTCCTCTCTGCAGGGCCTTGGCCTCTCTTTCCTCAAACTGCTTCATCTTCTCGTTCCTCTCCTCTTTGAGATGTAATTCACGCAGCGTTTCTTTCAGCTCTGCCTCTCGTATCTTGGCTTCTTCCATCTTGGTTTGCCACTCGGCCTTGCGTGTCTCGATCTCACTGCGCAAGGCACTCTTGGAAGGCAATAAAGTGACAGTCATGGAGTTGAACAACTTACATTGTGTGGTTCTGTATCCTATGGATACCCATTTCCACATAAGAAAAAAAACAGCATGCTTTGGTAAATCATAATTATGAGATAAAACGTCATAATTGTGATATAAAAAGTGGAAATCATTAGATACTAAGTCATAATTCTGAGATGAAAAGCCTGATTTATGAAAAAATCATAATTATAACACAAAAAGGCTAATTTTGTTATGACTTTATCTCATAATTTAACTTATGACTTTTTTTACTTTTATATCATACTTATGACTTATCTTATGATTAAGACTTTTTATGCCATAATTTGACTTTTATCTAATAATATCAGAGAAAACCAATATGGCCATGTGCTGGAAACTGGGAAAAAGTAAAATTATGAGATATTAAGATACAATTATGATGGAACATTAAAATTATGACATATTTGACATATATGACATGATTATGAGATAAAATTCTAAATATACTTGAGATATGACATAATTGTGTCTTTAAAAGTCATAGCTATTATATAAAATGTGACTTTTATGTCATATTTATGAATATGTCTTAGTCAACTTATTTTGTCATCATTATGATTCACCAAACCATTTTTTTCATATGTGGCAGAAATGGACTTTCTAATGTGTCAAAACTTTGTTTTAAAACGCATAACTTTTGCTGCTGTTACGCCTGTCGTTTACACTACTCCGGCGTTTTCGACCCTCGAACATGGAGACTTTTGAAAACGCTGCAGACCCCGTTTTAGCTTGAAAACTCCGGGGTTGCGTTTCAGTGTAAACGGACCAAAACGGAGACTTTTGAAAACAATAACATCATGCTCATTGTTGTACCCATAGATATGTATAGGTAGATTCCTCATTTGACCGCTCCAAGTACATAGACGCGCCCGCCATCTAAATAATAGGATTCTACCTATACATATCTATGGTTGTACCTGCATGAATGGTCATGTGACATGCGTTTTCGGTTGTGTAGTGTAGACGGCGATCGTTTCTGAAACGCAGTGAAAATGCCAGTGTAGACAAGGATCGTTTTCATTTTAAAACGAAAACACACTAGTGTAAACAGGGCCTTAGACACCAGATCAAATATAGATATGGAGCATGTGTTGTGAGTTGAGGTCAACTGTATTTCATTTAAGAGGATAAATTCAATTTTAGTTCAGTTTTCAGTTTTAACTCACCTCAGTTTGTCTCACTGACTGTAGATCAGCCATGACCTCTTCCAGCTGTCGCATTAGTGCGTTTTTCATCTCTCTCTGTCCCTCTGCTGCCTGAATCAATAACAGGTCAAAGGTCAGGAGAAACTTCAGTGAGACAGAATTTTTTTAGAGAGCTCAATTCATGAAATGAATCTAGTCCATCAGCTTGGAGTCAGTTCTCTGAAATACTTTCATTAATATACAAATTTCCATTGGAACCGGGATGAGTTTTATCTATAATTATAAAAAACGAAAAAGCTAAATGACAATCTAATTTAGACCATCCCTCAAGAGGTCTATGCCTCAGAGGCTAAATGAAACGAGTTTCATTTGACTTGGTGTTTTTGGAGAGACAACAGCACCTGAAGTTTCTCCATCTCAAACTGCTTTTGCATGAACTCCAGCCTGCTGTGAAGATCTCTCCTCTGAATCTCTGTCTCCTGAACCTTGTCCCTCTCTGACTTCAGTGCAGGAAAGAAAGACATGTTTCTTTAGAATCACTTTCTGATTCTTTAACTGATTTGAAATACTTTGCTGTAATACCTTTAGTTTCCTTAGCTCGGATTGGACGTCCATGTGGTCCTGGCACAAAATCTTTAAGGCGCCTGATATTCCTAGACAAAACAAATAATAGCAATAATTCAGACTACTTTTCTGTAAAATGCGCTGAAATTTAATAACATTTCAACTTAATTTGTAATCCTATAATACCGAAAGCAATATCACTTCTATTCTTGTCAAACCCAGTTCTCCTAAATCTCTCTAAACTTTCTATTTCTTACCTCCAGTCTTCAATGACACATCAACCCCTGCTGTCTGTAATCTCTGAGCAGCATTCTGCAGTACTCTGTACAGGACGTTCAGTATAGAAAGTGAATGCTCCTGAATCCAGCTGAGCGCAGGACTCAAATTCATGTCCTGCAGCCCGGATATTTCCCTCAGAACTTTGTCCGCAACACATGCATCTTGTACTCGTCTCTATATACAAATGGAAAGAGATATTATATTATATAGCTGTTCAACATGCTGTGCAATGCTGAAACACAAACATACAGCATTACATGGCATAATCAATGTTTCCACCTACTAATACCTGACATTCTTGCAGTCTGGCTCTAAATTTCTGGGTCTCATCCAACATTTCCCTCTGTGTGTGAGCTTCCTCTTTGAGTTTCATTTCAAAGTCATGCACTTTTGTTTTGTACATCTCCATCTGTTCCATTAGCTCAGTTAAACAGTCCAACACCTGCAAAATAAAAACAAATATAAAAAAAGTTCCAACAAAGAAATTTTGGCACAGATTTCTCACCAGTATGTCTGTCCAAACCAGCGAATTTTTTAATATCCTGCCAACTCTATTCAAATTAATGACAGACTATGGAATGAAGCTGGCAAGCTATAAAAAAGCACCACAAAGATATCATAAATGTGGTCCACCTAACTATATCTTATTCTCGAGTTCAAGTTAAGTCACATTCATGTATGTAACAATTTATACCAGTGTTTCCCAACCGGGGTGCCGTCTGTCGAGAGCAGGGGTGCCGTGTAAAAAATCCTTTTTTAATATTTTTAAATTGCTAAAATGTTTAAAAAAGCATCTATTATATAATATCCATTTCTGATGTCGCCAATAATTAGAGATGCACCGAAATTT
>NW_015665129.1:2286577-2288811 GCF_001515625.1 Sinocyclocheilus rhinocerous
AATAATATTAAAAATATCTGTATGGCATTATATTCTGCAGTTCTTCCCTGTTGCACCGAATATCTATACTTTTCAAATTATCACATCGAAGTTAGAAATTCAAATATTGTGACAAAATTAATTTTGTAGAATGCCACAAGTTTGTTAAAATTTCCAAAGGGTGCCGCGACTAAAAAAAGGTTGGGAAACACTGCTTTATACAACACAGGTGTTCAAAGCAGCTTCACATTAATAAAACTAATTATTTCAAAGAAGCAACATTAATCAAACAGGAAAATAGCAGCTAATGTTGTAAAATTCTTCAATCAAGAAATGAATTTAAATTAAGCTGTAAAGCAGCTCTACAGAAGATAGTGTCATTATTCAGCTCAAGTCAGTTCAATGCTGATTTAATTCAGTTCAATAACAGTGTTGATTTTGCAAAGCTAGTGTCATTATCTAGCTCAATTATGTAAAAATTTTGTTCTCATCTGATAGTGTCAGTGCCATGAAATCAATAATATTACTGAATATTAAATATCTTCAGGTGACAGTAGAGGAGAAAAAAATCTTGGGAGAAACGAGGCTCAGTCTGCACTTAGAGGCGCTTAAAATGTGCTTCCAAACTAGTTTTCCGCAACACATAATTTATGTCTAAAGTTAAATGAAAAAGATTTTGTTGACATTTGTAAAAATGTATTGATAATTATCATTTCCATCACCTATACTGTTAACACGTTGACACCTTTTTTGCAAAACAATCCTCAAAAACTTGGCTTCTGATTGGCTTGAAATGTTCTTACCTTTTGGTCTGATTCTTTGTCAGAAACATGCACAGTCTTGACAATCTGGTCACGAAAACGGTCAAACTTTGAAGAAAATGCAGATACATTAGCGTAATAGATACCAGAGTAGTCATCTTACCAGACTGTTGTTGCTGTCTTGAGCTCACTCACCCTTGACTGGGTGTGTTTGAGTTCTTCTTGAACTCTCTGTTCTCTCTGCTGCATCTGCTGATGAAACTGCTTCAGTCTGTCTATGTCTGTCAGCAGAGAAGCCTGTTCCTGCAGCACACATCACACATGAAGAACAGACACATGACACCAGATTTCATAAGCTGCATTTGCCTGGCCCAGTGGCCTAATGGATAAGGCATCAGCCTCCGGAGCTGGGGATTGTGGGTTCAAGTCCCACCTGGGTCGTGGTGTCTAAGAGGCTGTATGTTTATTAAATCATGTGGAGATCAGGACTGGGTGTGAGCGAAACAAAACATACTCACTTTCTTGAGCGATTCTACTTCATTCTGTCTGGCAAGTAGCTCATTCTGATGCTTCTGGGTGTCTTTCAGCTTTTAAAACAACACCAAACAAAAAGAATAGTTATCTTCTATTGATAAAACATTTTAAAACAGCATCATTAAAACATCTACAGAGCTCAACGGCTGTAGAAAGAGAGGGATGCTGGAACCTTGTCCATCATGCTTGTGAGCTTGGCATCTTTGTGTCTGACGTCTTGTCTGAGCTTGTCCACCTCAGCTGCTAGTTTAAGAGCTTGTTTCTCTCGAGCAGACACATCTTTCTTTAAACTGTCAACCAACGCTAAATAACGAAAAAAATGAAATAAAACACAAAGTAACTAACTGCTCAGATCTAAAAGGTTGGTGCCTGTGTGCAACAAATATGTTCTTGATAATTTCACTACAAAAATATAACAATTCATCTCAGTATTACACAAATGATCAAAAGTTTGGAGGTGGTACGTTTTTTTTACTATTTTTGAAAGAACTCAACAAGGCTGCATTTATTGGATCATAAATACAGTAAAACACAATCAGTAATATTGTGAAATGTTATTTCAATTTAACATTTTCAATTGTAATATATTGTAAAATGTAATTTATTCCTGGATGGTGAAACTAAATGTTCAGCAGCCATTACTCCAGTCTTCAGTGTCACATGATCCTTCAGAAATCATTCTAATATGCTGATTTGGTGTAATTTGGTGTAAGAAATAAGAACATTTCTTATTATTAATGTTGATTTTTTTCCCCACAAAAATGTGCTATGTTTTTTTCAGGATTATTTGATGAATATAAAGCAAAATATTATATTATATTATAAATGTCTTATAAATTTTTTTTTTTTTTTTTTTTTTTTTTTACAAAATATAGTTTTTTTAATGTTTTGATATATATCTGACAGCTTAATGAAGCCTCAAGTTGGTGTAGTTTTAAAGATTTCACTTGTTTGGCTCAT
>NW_015665129.1:2288920-2294717 GCF_001515625.1 Sinocyclocheilus rhinocerous
TCTCTCTCTCTCTCTATATATATATATATCTATATATATATATCCCCCCCTATATTATCATCCTCATACCTGCAGATGAATTCTTTTCATTCCTCAATTTATCCATCTGTTCTAAAAGATTACTGATCTTCTGATCTCTCTCTGTCACAGCCTGTCCGAGCATCTCTCCAGAACATCTCTGAAGTCCCAGCATCTACATCCATTAAAGAGACAAAGCAGTTATGGTAATAATTAATTAGCATGTGAAAGATTTGCGATGGATTTTCAAGAGAGAAGAAACATCTCCATCAAAATAAATAATGAAACTAATCCCTGTGCTACTTTTCCATCAACTTTTTTAAAAATATGTATCTATACCTTGCATTTTTTCCCCATTCCACATTCTTTATACTGTGCTGCAATATGATCTATGTTGTAAAAAAAAAAAAAAAAACTCAAACGGCAAGAAAAAGTGCACTTTATTTGGGTTGTATCACAAAATCAGACCTGCAGCTTTTGTATTTGTGTATGACAATTAATCTAGCACTTCTCTAGGCCCCTTCATAAACCCCTTCAAGATAGGGATGACCCCGGTATAGGACTTGAAGCTACAGTCTTCAGCTCCATCACAGTCACAAAACTGTAAATAATGTCAAATGTAAAGTAACAAAGGAGACTGTAATACCACACCTGCTCCTTTAGCTGTTGTATCTGATCTTTCTTCTCTTTGATGTCACTCTCCAGGCAGCGAAGTCTGTGTGTGACATCCGGATCACCCTGCTTCTTCTGAGACAGCTGGAGCCTGAGAGCTGACACTTCCTCCTTCAGGGCCATGATCGCATCATCCTTCCTTTGGGACTCATCCTCAAAGCACAGAGACACACGAACGTGTCCATCTCCTAGCCGATGCAACCTCTCCTCCTGAGAAAGAACACAGGTATCAGTGTATTGTTTAAGCCTTTTAGCTTTGCAAGATGGCATAACAATAGCATGAACGGTCCAGCAAAGGGAGACTAGGGTGTTTTTAACAGGATGTTGAACTCACCTCCTCCATTGGCAAGACGTGAATGCTTTGAGAATTGTTAGGTTGAGACTTGTTTCTAAGATAACATGCTCTCCCTGTGTTACCACTCCAGCTTCCTGCAAAAAATACAAATTCACAAAAATAATTTAAAATAAATTATATTATATTATTATATATTATTCACTTTCCCATCAGTTTGGTACAGTGTTGTTTTAGAAATAGCAATATATTGTACTATTATAGCTTTTATTAATATTTTGAATGAGCTTTTATTTTTATTTCAATTTTTTAATTTTCATTTAATGTATTTTTTTATATTAAAATTTAAGTTTATATTGTTTTTGTTTCAGTTTTAGTTTGTATTTATTGCCAGTTAATCATAGTGTTTCATCCTAACATTTTTTCAGTTACAAGACAACATTTCTCATTTTTGTTTATATGTTTTTTGTATGTTTTTATCTAATATTTATATTTTGTTTTATTCCAGTTTTATTTCCATTAACAAAATTATTTTAAAAGTTTTTGTTAAAGATAATAACCCTGGTTTTGGAAGTCTAATAAATCTAATAAACTTTTCAAATCCTGCATTTTTTTTTCATGGTTTATTTTGACCATTTTCTTTCTACTTGGGATAATAAAAAAGATAATAATGAGGTAATATTCAATATTGACTGACAAAAAAATTGTGTGCTGAAAAGTCTTTACCAGGTCTGCTAGACTGGGTTTTGCGATCAGGTGCATTTGGCCCCCGTTTAGACCCGGCGCTCATGGGGCGAGGTCTGGTGGGAGGGTGGGGTGAAACAGAAGGGGTCCGAGATCGTACCCAGGCCTGCGGAATGGGAGACTGGGCAGCCAGAAGAGGAAACTGTTTGGGAGTGAGACAAAACTTTTTGTATATTTTATATAAAGATTAAATTGATATTATATGTATTATAGAAGATGAAATTGTATAATTTCATATAAACTTGAATCTGTATATTGCAGGTCTCATTTATGATAATTAATTACCATATTTTCTTTGAACTTGAACTTAAGTCAATAAAAAATGCTACTGAAAAAAACACAAACGAATGGACACAATATCATTTATCTGGTCAAACATCAATTTTACTGATTTCTCGCTGTCAATGCAGAGCTCATAGGTTGATCCTCCATAGCCAAAGTGAAGCTGGTCTCCTGGAGAGAGACGCACAGTGGCATTGTGTATCCGGCAGTCATTGACGTAGGTCCCGTGGGCAGAGTTTAAGTCATGGATAACATAGCAGCTGTCTGCTTCACACCAGTCAATAGTGGCATGACATTCATCCACCCCACTATTCTGAGCAGATGAGATGAGAAACACAATGAATGTGTGAAACACTTGTGTGAATGTCCTCTCTAGTGACATGTCTAGTAGGAGTCCGTATGTCATAGGCTACTCAGTATAAGATCATCATCTCATCATGATGAATAACTAAAGCTTGAATCAATAACTGACATAATGACTGGACACACTGGGAAGAAATAAGGCTTAATACCTGTAGACAGAGGTCAGAGTCTTTGTGCCTTCCTATAGTGGTGCTTTTAGGCTGGAGTTTAAATACCCAGTTTAAAGTTTTGAGGTAACCCCTCATTTCAACCTGCTGACGAAATACAAATTGTAATCTGGTAAATAATATAGCGCTGAATGTACGTACACTCACTGACGCTTTCTATAAAATTGGCAGTCATGTCTCCTTTGAAACCTCGGTTGATTGCAAGAAATATAATAGGTACCAGCATTTTTATAGATTGCGATGATTTTCTTGACAACTCACCAGTATAAGTTTTCATCTGTCTGAACTGTGTACAACCCGGTTGCTCATAGGCATGATACTTGCTGTCTAAATAGGTTGTGTACAAGTGTCATGGTAACGTCAAGGAACTTGGAACACCGCCTTCAACCCAGCGTGCAGTCCGTTCTGTCCGGGGTGAATGAATAGACGTCAATCTTCCACCGTGGAAACGTGGGCTCGCGGCTCGTTGTCAAAATAAATGAAAGAATTCAAGTCCTCTATTTAAAATAAGAAGTTTCAGCACTTATTATTTGATCTCGTTTTATTAAAAAATATTTTTTGAGAGGAATTAGTAATTTTATGTCGCCCGAAAGTCAGTATATTTTGGTGGTGCTTGGTAACACCCTTACGAAAATTAACCATGTTACCACAAATAAAACCAAAAAACATGCTTAAACTGTGGTAACCACAACATTATGGTTTTGATACACTAACCATAGTTTTATTTTTGTAAGGGCAGTTTTAAACAATATGTTTGACGTGTAAATAGGCTACTTCAAACTTACATTAATAAAACCGTTTTTAACGTTCAGACTAGGCTCTACCAAGCCAACATTAAAGTTTGTCTACAAACTTTACTATCTGGACTACACTAGGCTACAACCCCAGCACATTTAGCTCCTAGCATAAAAGAACTATCTAAAATAGATATAATTTGGAAAATATCTCGAGTAAGCAAGCAAATGGTAATACAAACACAGCGACAAAAAGTGGAAAAATAATGGTTTTTAATGTTTTTTTTTTATTATTTTTTTCTTAATTTAGGCCAAGAGCAGACAATAGTTGTTGAATAAATTAGTTTATTGATTCCAATTTATTTTGTTGTTGTTGTTGTTGTTGTTGTTGATTATGATGATTTTGAAGTAACCACACTTTTCGCTCTTTAATAAGAGGTCATCACCTGAAAAAGAAGAGGCTTGTTTAAATACCTGAATATCTGAAACAGGATATGTGAAAAGATGGTATGTGTTCAGAAAAATACCAACAGGTTTATTAAGTATACTCACATTGTTGATCCAGGAAATGTAGCCAGACACACGGGTGAAGACGGAGGGCTTCTTGGGGTAGTTGCAGCCCAAGCTGGAGCCAAAACTCACAATACCGTGAACATCCCAGGTGCCGTCACTTCTCTGGCAGTTCAGAGGGCCACCAGAATCACCCTGTACAAGTGAGGTAACATCATTAGTGTACATTTTCACTCATACTGGTTATTAATAATGGAATATCAAAATACAAACACATAAATAAAAAGTGTGCATCAAACCCACATTGCAGCTGGACACCACTCCGTCTCCACCAGCGCACACCATGAGGTTGGTCACAAGGTTGCCCCACCAGACAGACCTAGTGCAGGTAGCGTAGTCCACAACAGGGAGCAAAGCCTGCTGCAGGATATCAGCAATGGGGCCATTGGCTGAGGAGAGAAAAAGACAAAAGGGACCACTTTAAGAAAAAACATTTGTTGCTTGAAAATAAGTAAATAGCAGTGGAAAGGCACCTACTCCAGAGGCGTCCCCAGCCAGTGACGTAACAGGAGAAGTTGTGAGGCAGAATGCTTTCGGAATTAGGCAGGCAAGCAGGTGAAATCTTGTCAGTGAAAGTCACTGGACTTGACAACTTGATCAGCGCAATGTCATTGCTGGAAAACACACAAATATATCAAAAACACACTCTCAGATTAGTCTTTTTGTCCCCTACATTAAAATTAGATAAGGACCAACCGGATATTGTAGGAATCCCAGTTCTCATGCACTATAATCCTGGAAGGAGAGATGGCGAGAGAGCCGGACTCGCTGCCGAGTGCCAGATTGTGCTTGCCCAGGTAGACTCTGTAAGTGCGGCTGCTGCTTGACAGAAGTTTAAGACATAGTTTGAGTCCATCTCATAATGTAGATCAACTTATGGAAACATTCATTGCATTCTTTTGATTATTTTGACCGTACCCAATGCAGTGAGCAGCAGTCAAAACCCACTGCTTATCGATCAGGGTGCCACCACAAGTGTGGTAAAAGCTGGAGCCGCTCTGGTACTGGAGAGACACCTGAAATTGATAAGGTAGAGAGTGTTGAAGTGAAGCTCCTTTCAGTGCATTTAGTAATACAGTCGAAATGATTTCAGAATTATCATTACATATTTCTGTGTTTGCAAGAAAAATGGTGCAGAAAGAGTTTTCACTCAGAAATTGCTAGTAATTTTCACAATTAGTTATGAAAAATAGCAAGTAACACATTTAAGTAAACAATTTATAAGTAGAATGACCAAAATAATTTCTTGTAAAATATACTACAATAAACTTTAAAAATAATAATTGTTATTATTTTTTCCAGTGCAATAT
Source organism: Sinocyclocheilus rhinocerous (assembly GCF_001515625.1). Classification (NCBI taxonomy): domain Eukaryota; kingdom Metazoa; phylum Chordata; class Actinopteri; order Cypriniformes; family Cyprinidae; genus Sinocyclocheilus; species Sinocyclocheilus rhinocerous. Next base: position 2,294,073 of record NW_015665129.1, read on the forward strand.
TCACAATACCTGCCATGGCCAGCTGTTTGGGCTAACATCAGTTCCACCCACCACCCTTGAGGCGACAGGTTTATAGGTGGGCTGCCCACAACCGTAGGCTGTTTCAAGACACAACACACAGGCACACACAATGATAAATTAAATGTCTGCTCGGGTTCATTAGCTGCAATGCATATCTATGTGAGAAATGAGAAAGATATTCCTGCTCATTCCACTTCCACAGCTTAGGAGCCAAAAGTATAAAAGATTGGTTGAACTTTTTTTTAGAGTTTTAAGTAGACAAATGTTCATCTTACCGCCAGCAATGAACAGAGCCAAGATCACAAATTTCATGATTCCTGATTGCAGTGGTTACAGGCAAACACCCATCATTTATATAACTAACCTGGACCTGGACAGCAACACAGACCAGTTACATTTCCTGTAGCAAAGCACCGATAGCATTCCCAGTATCATTTAGCCTTGTAGATAAACATCCAAAAATATCAGTTATCTTACAGGTTTTATATATGCAGCCTGTGAAATGCACAGATGACATGCTGATATGAAGAGTAATCTCTTGCCAAAGCCAGATGGCTTTTTGTGCTTCTGCAGATTTGATGTTGATATTTTTTTAGTGTTGTGAAGTTTCAGGATTAAAATTAA
>NW_015665129.1:2294846-2331471 GCF_001515625.1 Sinocyclocheilus rhinocerous
GGGGGGGGACTAAAAATATAGAGTGCCATGTATTTTGGGTTGGATTGAAGATATTTACCTGAAGTATACATGAAAATTAAAAAGAAGAAAAAAACTATAAAAAGAGGATTCTGCAGTCAAACTAAATATGAGAACAAACCTTCAACCTGTTAATCAACAGCAAAATTATTTTGATTAGACTCTACCATGTGAAACATTAAGGTCAAGGCGCACCAGAGAGCTACTTTTTCTGACTAGTTTTTCTCTAAAGCAATCATTCGTTCCTAAAGGCGAATTGAAATTGAATTGGCTTGTATATAAACATGATGAAGTCTGTGCTCTTGTTGGAGGTAAGAAGTCCTCAAGACTGATAATATAGTCTGATTAATATTTTTTTTATTAATTGTAACCACAAGGACAGTCACATAACTATTGATTATCATAAAAATGCATATGGGTCAATGACATACAGTATAAGAGTGTTCATAAAGAAAAGGAAATATCTCTTTAAAGGGAATTTAAAATGTAACTAAATCTAGTGTAGAATGTGTGTCAAGTTCTTAGAAATGTACTATTTATATTTTTTTCTTGAAACCATGCTGAGGTAAGTAGTAGTAAAAATTTTTCTTACACCTTTAGTACATGTGAATGTACACACTTTAATCATAATTTTCAAAAAGTATTAAATATATTTTTCAAGGTAACAAGCATTTTTCATAAATATAATGAACTATTAATTCAATTTTCTTTCTTTTAATAAGCGTTTTTTCTTCACTATTGAAGGATCATGAGGATCCTCAAATGCAAACTGTGTGTTTTGCTTCAAGAGAGCAACCATATATTTGTGTTGTGTTTTACTCTCTTTTACATTCATTTATTCTTTATTCATTTATAATCGTTTATCATTTAATCATTTTATTATCAAGACAGTTGTATCAACCTAATATTTTTGACTTTGACTCTTTGATTTTTAACCTTTAACTCCCACCTGTGGGACGCTTTGGCACTCTTTTTTTGTTGTTGTCCTTTTTCTCTATCAAATCTTTTAGTAATCATCATAAATCATATATCATTTGAAAGCTTAGAAGCCCAAAATTCATCCCGTGAAAACCATTTTGAAATCGGACATTGCGTTACCATGGAAATGGTACTTTAATATCTTTTGGCGGTCTCCTCCCCCTTAGTGGGCGGTGTCAAGTGTCATATTACAAAATGCATTCGTGACAGTTAAGGGGTTAAACCAAAAAATATTAAAATTAATTTTAATACAAATATAAAAAATGCTCATCGTAGTATGTGTGAATTTCATTTTTAAAGTATATGTATATACAGTATATATATATAAATTTTTTTTTCAATTCTTTTCTTACCTCAGCTTATGGATGTGGGCAGCCCAACTACCCTCCTGTTCTGTCGAGGGTCATGGGGGGTAAGGACGCATGTCCACATAGCTGGCCCTGGCAGGTAGATACACATGTATTATTTTAAAGGGTAGTGAGCAGAAGCCGGGGGCTAGCGTGAGGAATGGCCGGAGGGCTAGAGTGAGCAGAGGAAAATCTTCCCACATAGTGAGGTAGATATGTGGGGGCGTGTTAGAACGAGCCGTTTTAGGTAGGTGTGGCTGACTCTTAACTTTTATAAAGAATATATCTTTGGATTTGAGACTTTAGTCTTTGCAACTTTACAGATCTTCTTTATGCACCAAGAGCTTGTAACACTCCAAAGAGAAAGGAAAACTTGAAATCGCATCATATGACCCCTTTAAAAGGCGTACAATAACTGTGTTACTATTAGCTCACTTGCAAACTAAAGCAATTGAGACAACTGATTCCTTTATCCTTTTATCATCCAGATCTCCCTCCAGTACAGAAGTGGTGGTAGTTGGTACCACCATTGTGGTGGCACCCTCATTTCCGAAGAGTGGGTTTTGACTGCTGCTCACTGCCTCTAGTAAGTCTTTGCTTTGTGGGATAAGGTGACTTAATTTGTCTGATGCACTTTAAGAGTTGACTAAAGATCATTTTACAGAGGAAATTCTCTACTGGAAAACTACTTTAGAGATGTTAAAATGCTGGTAAATGCTGGGGTTCTTAAAAGGAAGCTATATTTAAAAATAAAATAATACTATGGTATTCTTTGAAGTACCTTACCGTGCCATGTAAATATGTACAGTATGATATATACCAAAGTACCATGGTGTTATGAGTTTATACGATTACTAAGCATTGGGTCCACCGCAGTACTTTTGTCAATGACTTGTTGATACTTGTTTATGAACTGCTTTGTCTTTCCTGCAGTAATTCCCTAAATTACAGAATGCATTTGGGAAAACATAACATGTATGAGGAAGAGAGTGGATCTATCATCATCTACATTAGCAAGATCGTTATCCATCCTGGATGGAATTCTAACAATTTACGGTATGGTGACCAAGAGAATAGAACTTAACCAGGGGTGCAGAAATCCTTTCACAAGTGAGAAGGTTTTATATACATATAAATAAACGTAATTAAGAAATATTCATTAAACAATAGGCTCATAACAGCAAAGAAACAGTCACTTTTGTCTGGATAACTTATTGTGCATGTGTCATGGAGAAGGCACAACATGACAATTACTGTCCACGCTCACGTTTTTTATTGCTGGAAACAATTATGTGTTCATTGTCTATGTGTACAACAATTTTGTGTACATCTTCAGTTATTAAACCACAGGTTATGTCATTTCTAGTAAACTCAACCAAATGAACTAAAATCAATCTTTGACCACTTTATTGAACATCTGAATTTAAACACACTCAATAGTCCAATTAAACACACAACGTAAATATATATTTGTCTCATGAAAAGTGCATGGGATGAATATTAGTCTTGTGGGAGGAAGACCCATGTCTTGGAAATTGTGTGCAAAGAATGTACTTGTCTTTGTTTTTATGTTGTGTCTGGGCCGCAGTAACGACATCGCCCTGATCAAACTGCAGACTCCTGTAACCCTAAGTGACACTATCAGCCCTGCATGTCTTCCGCCGGATGGGCATGTTCTGCCCCACAATGCTCCCTGCTATGTCACTGGTTGGGGACGTCAGAACAGTAAGTAATGCTGATGGTTGTGAATAAAGTTTTTTAGAGAGCAACTCTTCTCACCCTCTTTTTCCAATATCATTAACTAGCCAGTGGTCCCATTTCTGGTGCACTGCAGCAGGCTGTCCTGCGTGTGGTGGATTACGCCACCTGCTCTAGGTCTGACTGGTGGGGCTCTCAGGTCACACAAAAAATGATCTGCGCTGGTGGAGATGGTGTTGTTGCTGGATGTACTGTAAGGAGATATTGGCGTGATGAAAGTGGCGTATGTTGATATCTAATACTTAGCCATTGATTACTATGCACTTACAGTATGTACATTGAAGATTAGACAAATATTCTTATGTTTCAGAACTAATCAGTAGGCCAACACTGAATGTTTTTCAAAAGGAAAATGTTTGATAAGTGTTTTATTTCCACTAAAGGAGTCCTCTGTAAACCATTTTCAATTATATTTGTGTTATGTTATTCCGTAATGGTTAATTGCTTTACTTTTTTTGACAAATGAATCTCTGACCCTCTTTGTCACACAAACAGGGTGACAATGGTGGCCCCCTAAATTGTGCTGGTAGCAACGGTATTTGGGAAGTCCATGGTGTTTTATCCCATATGAGTCCAAATACCTGCCTAATACTCAAGAGGCCCAACATTTTCACTCGTGTGAGCGCATACATTGACTGGATCAGCAGCGTAAGTGTTTTATGGCAGCAAACATGCAGACAAATTAAGCTACATGTCCTTTTGGACAGTGTTTATCATTATAGAAACTAATACTCATATTTTCCATTTGTTATCTCTTACAGAGCATGGCCAGCTATTAAAAAGCAAACAGAAATAGGAGTTTTCTGTCATCCATGTCTTGAACAATACAAATATTAAAAAACATAAAATAGTTGTGTAAATTTATTAACACTAATATGTTAGTATTAACTAAACCCTGCTGTGGTGGGGTCAATTTGACTTACACTTGCTTTTCAAACTACTCAAAATACTTTATTTAATTATGGAATTCTGTAAATATTTCTCATTAAGGGTCATGAATGTGCATGCAAAGTTTCAACACATACATATGTTTTGGAAAGGCTGTACAAAAATTGTTACTTACCTTTTGTGTCAACACTGACCCCCATTGGTTTCCATGCAATTTGCCAAAAAAAAATTAACAGTAAAGTCAGAACACTTTTATTGTAGCTTGTCAAACACTAAAATATGAAATACAAGAGAATTTTAAAACTCAAAGTTTATTCGAAATCGAGACATCCTCTGAATCATCCAAGGAAAATTCACTTTTCCTTTATCTAGTGGAGTTTTACAGTTAAAAAAGTCTGTCGATGGTTGTTTTTGCTTGTTAGTTTCTTGTTTGTTATCTTAGACTGTTACACTAAATACAAATACTGTAAGATATTATTTACACTACCTAAGTGTGCAAATAGTCACTATAGTAGTCATGGCAAAAAAACAAAACAAAAAATTTTAGTGTGTGTGTCTATGCAACTAATTTTGAAGAAAAATATATGGGTCAGATTGATCCATAACTCAACAGAAAATATAAGGAAATTCTTACATTTCATACATTTTATAGTCTCTGACAAGCTACATTAGAGTTTTTATGTCCTTACATGAATCTTTAGTATTTTTCATATTGCTGATGTTTAGCAAATTTGGTGGAAACCAATGTGGGTAAATTTGACCCCCAACAGAGAAGCTGTACCCAGTTTTTAAACACAACAGAAGGGTTAACATAATAGATACACAGTTCAAATGCATGTATGTCCTTTGTGATTTAATTCTTTGAACACAATGTTTTTTTTTTTATGGTATTTCATAACAAATTCATAACATTTATCATGTTGTGTCAGTGTCTGTGAGGTCTTATAGCTCAATGACATTTCCATTACAGCCCAGTGGGCGGCAGTGTGGTGTTTTATTTAGAGAGGGATCACATTTTTCAGGTTCCTCTAGACAACTTTACATGCCAAGTCAGACTTTAGAACCATAGCTATTATTGGAAATACTGCTAAACAAATTAAACGTGCACTCAGAAATTTACGATAACTATCAAAATATAAACATGAACAATGACAAAGACTATATAGATTATAGCCTAAACAACAATTGTGCATTAAACCCACATTGCAGAGGAACGTTCACACATACATAGGCCTATGAAAAAAACTGTTTTTTTTTTTTGTGTGTGTGAGAAAACAAATGTGAGAAAACAACAAATGTTCAACATATTAACCAACAGGTAAATATTACTTTAAAATGATTAGATTATAGCCTTGAATTATCAAAGTCAAAGTGTACCCAAAGAACCACCAAGAGGGCTATTTTATTTGTTTTTCCTAAAGCAGTCAAGGACATTCGTTCCAAACGATTGCTTAACTGTGGTCATACATTACACTGAAAGTGAATTGGCCAGTATATAAACCCCAGAAGAGAGGGCCAACGTTGAAGATACAAGCATGATGAAGTTTGTGGTCCTGGCTGTTTTATTTGTTGGAGGTAAGAAGCCTTTAAAGCAGGGGTGTCAAACTCAGTTCCTGGAGGGCCGCAGCCCTGCATAGTTTAGTTCCAAACCTGCTCCAACACTCATACCTTGTAGTTTTCAAATAAGCCTTAATGACTTGATTAGCTGGATCATGTGTGTTTAATTAGGGTTGCATCTAAACTGTGCAGGGCTGTGGCCCTCCAGGAACTGAGTTTGACACCCGTGCTTTAAAGACTGATAATATATACTGTAGTACTGACTATTTTTTAAAGTCTGGAAATAACATGCAGGAGATGGAGCATCAATCTTCTTTAGCATTTTTAAACAGTTATATTACTTTTGTTATGTTTCACCTCAGCTTACAGATGTGGGCTTCCCACCTACCCTCCTATTATATCGAGGGTTGTGGAAGGTGTGGAAGACCGTCCAAACAGCTGGCCCTGGCAGGTACATGCACATTCCATTATTTTTATTAAAACATACTGTCCAGTTAATCTTAATTTCTGCCCTTGTTCAAAAACATTTTCCAATTGTAAACTATGTTAACCCTGTGAAGCCTTAGATATTAACATAAAAAATCTTGAGAAATCAATGAGATCAATCAATAACAGTATTATAATAATTAGATATAATTATATTATTATTATTATTATTATTAAAATACAAATAAATATAAGTTGTACATTGTCTATATATCTCCCAATAATGTGTCTTAGTAAGAAGACATTTAAATGCGTAGTTTTACGTCCAAAGCTTCGTAATGTTTACTGTTTTATTTCTTGGCAAAAATATACAAACGTGATTGAGAGATGTACAAATAAACATTCCTCAAATGTTGACATTTTTTTTACAGGGTGTATCTGGGAAAACATAACCTGAAGGAGGAGGAGAACGGATCTGTGGCCATCGCCGCTGGAAAGATCATTGTCCACGAGGGCTGGAATTCCTTCACTATCTGGTACGGGGGCCAAAAGTCTCCTCACAAACAAAAGAGATGCATATCTTGAATAACTTGTGCAATGAATTTAATTTTCATGTTGTGTCTGGGCCGCAGTAACGACATCGCCCTGATCAAACTGGAGAGTGCTGTCACTCCAAGTGACACTATCACTCCTACATGTCTGCCTGCTGATAGGCATGTTCTGCCCCACAATGCTCCCTGCTATGTCACTGGTTGGGGACGTCTCTACAGTAAGTAATGTTGATGGTTATGGATGACGTTGTGCTGTTAAACTCAACCGACTGCATGATTAGGAGATATCCAGACTTTTTTTTTGGCTTTTCTTCTCACCTACCTTTTTTTTCCACTGTCAATAACTAGCCAATGGACCCCTTGCTGATATCCTGCAGCAGGCTCTCCTGCGTGTGGTGGATTACACCACCTGCTCTAGGTCTGACTGGTGGGGCTCTCAGGTCACACAAAGCATGGTCTGCGCTGGTGGAGATGGTGTTGTTGCTGGATGTAATGTAAGGAGTTATTGATAGACTATTTATTTTTCATCAGTCATTATTTGTAATCTCTGATTACAATTAACTTTAATTGGTGTAGCCAATTAAATGTAGCAATAAGGGGCCATTCACACAGAACATTGTTTTCTATTCTACTATGCTACGTTTTCCATTGTTTTTCTATGGAAAAGAACGCGTCTCGAGACCTTAAAGTCACCATGAAATCAAAATTGAAAATTCTTATTTTTTAATGCATATTACCACAACATTACTCGTAGGACATCGCAAACTATTTTTTTTATGAATATGACTTAACCTGATGGAGGACACGCTCAGTCATTCAGGCAGTTTCTCTCGCACGCGCGCGCGAGCGCTGTTGGGTATGTTTTGTGCCGTTGATCGTCCTCATCGTCGTCTTCCTCAATAAATAAAAAATGTCTTCATGCTAGGGTGTCGGCGGTGAATCCAGTGGAGAGAAATCCCCCCACAACTAACCCTCTCATTTCAGATGCCATTTTACTCGGACAGACGTCACAGTAGAGAAAAAAAGGCAGTCGCTACTTCCGTTTCATGTCAACTTTAAGATTATTAGGAGACCTTAAAGGCACAATATGTAAGTTTTCGCCGCTAGAGGGCGCGTAGACACTTCCATTACAGTCCGGCAGGTGGCATTGTGGTGTTATAATTGAAAGTGACTCGTCCAAGACGATTTTATGTGCAAAGACACATTTGACTATAGTTTTGTTGGTGTTTTGCATTACAATTTCCCCCTAAATTAAAATATATCAGATTCAGAGTACAAATTATAACCTCTGCTTTTGTTGTTATTTGTAACCAAGTGGTTATAATGAGTTATCAGCTGCATTTTGTTGTAACTGACAATATTTATTGCATTTTTACATTCATCAATTTGGGTGCAAATGGTCCAAAACAGGAAGACAGCATGTGGCATAAAAATATTAAACGGCACATAAAGTTGTATATGTATTTGCTCTATACATTACTATAATAAATGTATATTATAAACACCTGGTTTAAATGCACTTGACCTATATGATTTAGTAACTTTAGTACAAAGTTGTTGTTAGTGGTATTCAAAATGATAAGATCTCATAGCTCAGTAAGTGACACTTCCATTACAGTCCGGCAGGTGGCATTGTGGTGTTATAATTGAAAGTGACTCGTCCAAGACGATTTTATGTGCAAAGTCACATTTGACTATAGTTTTGTTGGTGTTTTGCATTACAATTTCCCCCTAAATTAAAATATATCAGATTCAGAGTACAAATTATAACCTCTGCTTTTGTTGTTATTTGTAACCAAGTGGTTATAATGAGTTATCAGCTGCATTTTGTTGTAACTGACAATATTTATTGCATTTTTACATTCATCAATTTGGGTGCAAATGGTCCAAAACAGGAAGACAGCATGTGGCATAGTTTCAGTGTAAGCTGTTATTAAATATACTCTTGCATGCATACATATACATACAATAATACCAATAACAGAAAACTACCAAAAAGTGCCCATGTGCAGGTTTGTCGTCATGCAGAGGGGACACACAATTAATGTATAATTTAGCAAAAATCTCAATAACTAAATTTAGTGGTACATTTATACGAATATGTGAAAACAAATTCTCTTTTTTATCATTAACAGTCACAGCAAACAATACAGAAACCCATAAGACTTTGGTTAATCTTAGAAACATTAAGATTAAGATATTTTTAATGCAACTGTGAGGTTTCTGTCCCTACACTGAAAGTCCAGGTAACCAAAATTTAGTAGATCCAAAAAGGCATGGTCATAAAGGCATTATAAAACAATTACATATGGATCGAGCAGTTTGGAATGAGGACATGAGGGTGAGTAAATGATGACAGAATTTAAATTTTTGGGTGAACTATCCCATTAAGGACAAAATGGTTTTTGCAAACACTGACCCGAATGGGAATGATGTGGCTAGGGCAGTTGACCACAGGCAGTCCAGCGTCCAGCAGCAGCTGTCTCATGTGTTTGACGTTTCTCTGATGGGCTCTGCGCAAAGCTTGGCCTTCTGGGCTCTTCAGCACACGCACCGATTCCAGAGCCCCCGCCAGCACCATGGGAGGCAAGGAGGTAGTGAAGATAAAACCGGCGGCGTAGGAGCGCACAGTGTCCACCAGGGCAGCAGTGCTGGCTATGTAACCACCCACACAGCCAAATGCCTTACCTACAGATATTTCAAACAATATCAGAGAAGTTGAGAGGCAAGAACACGGGTGAAATTACAGGATAGAATCATGCTGTGATCATGCATGCAATGATTCAATTATAGAATCATAGACTGTATCTGTCTTACCCAGAGTTCCAGAGACAATATCGATCTTGTGCATGACGTTGTCTCTCTCTCCTACACCTGCTCCGTGAGCCCCATACAGTCCGACAGCATGGACCTCATCCACAAAAGTCAGAGCTCCATATTTATGTGCTACGTCACATAGCTCTTCTAGAGGGCAAATTGCACCTGAGAAACAAGTTATTTTTCAGTTAAAGATGAAGTGTAGAAATGCACTATTATCAGTTGACAATGATTAATTTATTCCACAAGCCAAAGTGTCTGATAAAAGGGTGGTTGCGAAGATAAAGCAATTAGTATTTGGCTGGACATGTAATTTTAAAAAAAAGGACACCCAATAAGGTGACTCGCTCCACATAAAAAAAAAATTTCATGTGTATGATGTTTTTTGAATTTTTTTGCATTGTTTAATAAGGAGAAAGTAAGTGCACTTGTTTTCCCTATTTTTTACTGCAGAAATTTTTTGCATTTCTGCACGTTACCTACCATTTTATATATATATATATATGCATTTGACAGATGGTTTTATTTAAAGTGCCTTAAATTGTATTAAAGGTTTTACACAATATCGGTTAATTTATTCCCTAGGAATCAAACCCATGACCATGGCGTTGCTAGTGCTAAGCCCTATTTTACAATACTAAGAAACAATCTCTTTTGAGTCAGTCATGTGATAGCTCCTTCTACTTACCATCCATTGAATGAACAGTCTCAAAAGCCACGATTTTGGGTGTGAGTGGATCTGAGCGGCTGAGCAGCTCCTCCAGATGACTGGCATCATTGTGTCGGAAAATGAAGCGTTTGGCCCCACTGTTCCTGATGCCCTGGATCATGGAGGCATGATTACCCATGTCTGAGTAGATCTCACAGCCTTTGCAGAGAGAAGATGTTTTAGTGGAATTTCAGAAAATACATATAAATAGCACAAGTATATTTGTAGCAATAGCCAAAAATACATTGTATGGGTCAAAATTGTCGATTTTTCTTTTATGCCAAAAATCATTAAGATATTAAGAAAATATCATGTTCCATTAAGATATTTTGTAAATTTCCTACTGTAAGTATATTAAAACTGAATTTTTGATTAGTAATATGCATTGCTAAGAACTTTATTTGGACATTTATTAAACAAGGATGCAATAAAGTATTATGACAATAAAGACATTTACAATGTTACAAAACATTTCAGATAAATGCTGTTTTTTCTTTGTATTCATCAAAGAATCTTGAAAAAATGTCAGGCAGTTTCAACAAATATATTAAACAGTGCGATATTTTTAAATTAGAAAACATTTATTTTAATAATATTTTATAATAATTTTTGAGTGTATTTTTGATCAAATAATTCTTTCAAAACCATTAAAAATTTTACCAACACCAGACTTTTGAACAGTACTGCATATTGAAAATATTTTTTAATTTAATAGCAGTATAGTTCATAAATTTCATTCATTCATTAATTCACACATTCATTAAGAACAGGCAGGTCATAACAGTTTTGTTGGATACCTGGGAGCATTTTAGCCAAAGTAAAGAGGGTGGAATCATTGGCTACAAAGCAGGAAGAAAAGACCAGTGCTCCATCTTTCTGGTGTAGATGGGCCAGTTCACTCTCCAGGGCCACATGATAGTTACTCGTCCCAGAGATATTTCGGGTGCCACCTGCTCCTGCACCATGCTTCTGCAAAGCCTCTCTAAGAAACGTTAAAAGGTTGTGATTACTCAGTTAGTTTGTTTTAGCAGCTATGTATATCCAAAGTCAAACATTAAGAAACTTAAAAGCATACTGTTTTATCATATTATGAAATGTATACACATACAGTATTTAATAAGACTTATAAGTTAGTGTATTTTGCTGCACCTTCATTTGTTCTTCTCTATGTATAATATGTAATATGTAATATGATGGCAAACATTTATTTCATTGTCTGTTTTATGTACTGACCCTATGGCCTTGACAATGCGGGGATGTCGACTCATGCCCAGGTAATCATTACTGCACCATACAGACACCTGGGAGCCCAAGCGTCCAGGGATGGAATAGTCCTCAGCAAAAGGGAAAACCTCTGCAAAACGGTTCACCGTCTTAAAGATACGGTAAGTATGGTCATTCTTCTTTTCCACAATCTTCTGAGTGAAGAAGTCATCGTAGTTGAAACTGGGTCTGGCTGAATTATTTAAAAAGCAGATGGGCAATCATCAGTCAATAAGTGAGGAAGAAAGACAGGAATAAAAGAAGACAGGCACTACTTAAGTGCTGCAGATACAGTGTACAGTAACAAAACACAACAGTCTCGGATCGATTCGCTAATTACCTAGCTTTTACTCAACATCCATTATTCCACATTATGCCATATTATTATTCCATTAGTTCACACAGATATTTTCAAAAAAAAAAAAAAAAATGTTGTACCTTTTGGCAGTCCAAGTCAAATAAATAGATGTTCAATACGCATACTGTTCACAGTGTACTTAATACTGCAGAAACAGCAGTACAGTCTCAGAAAAAAAGGTAAAAATGTCACTGGGGCGATACCCTAAGGTACAAAAGCTATAAGTCTTTGTATCTAATTTACCCCTTAAATAGTACTATAGTAATAACGTAAATGATAGTACCTTAAAAGGTACATATTAGTACTTTAAATGTACATATTAGTACCTAAAGTCGATATATCATATTTATTATCTTTTGAAAGGGTACTGCCCCCAGTGACAAGTTGTTATTTGGTATTTTCTGAGAGTGTATGGTTTATACTACTGTAAATCATTAAGAAAAATGCAGTCAAACTCACTAAAGTTGTCTTCAAGAAGGTGTGTAGGACCAGTGGACTGATGACTTTGCAAGCCACGGAACAGTGAGCTCATCAAGCCTGGAGAAAAAGGGCACCAATGTGTCAGAAATTCATCAAACAAACACAAAATTAAGGATTTTTGCTTTGTTTCAGTGTGAAAACAGAGTGAAAATCAAAGTGTTTTGTATTTAACGCCATTGTTTAAGTCATATATTTTCTTTAAAGTACAGGCTACGCACATTAACTGTCAAACGTGATATGGCTATGAAACCCAAAAACTACAATTTTCCAATTAGATGTTATTTTCTAGTACACATGCGGCTTTGTGAAGTTTCATCTGTAATGTGATTGTCTGAAGATTGGCATTTGTTACATCAGCAGTCTGAGTCATCATCTGCTTACTATTCACAGCTGAGGAGTCTCTCAAATTGGAGTTAAATGGTGCAAATTGCAGAGAGGAGAATGTCCTCCAAGCTGGGTGTTATTATGTAAAATGCATCCAACCCCTGCATGATACACTGCTCAGATAAAAGAGACTCTTCAGCAGCGAACTAATTATACTGTGGTGGTTAAAAAAGAGACAGCTGCTGCAACACATCAGCCAGTCAGCTACATGATATCTGCTTCTCAAGCAATATAAACATTATATATACACATATCCACAGTCCATGAATCTATCACACTGAGAGGGATTGTTTTACCAGAGTTATCTTGATTCTCAAGATTGGGCTGGACATCCTCCTGCACTTGTGGACTGGCTTTAACTAGTCCAATCTTAGAGGAAATAAAGGGACAGCTCTGGGACATGGAGATCGCCACCTGAGTGGCTGTGGTCACCAACTGCCGCTTTGGCTCCTTATGAGAGAGGAGGCCTGAACACAATAAGCACATAAATATAAGAAGATAATCTGAGGTACTGACTACTGACTTGCAATATTTGTTGTCAATGAGATTTTAATTATAAAAATATGGAATTTTTTAGTCATATTGTAACCTACCTGGTATAAAAAACCTTACAGTAATATAGTATGGTAAATACAAAAGTAACAGCATTACCTTTTTCCTCAGAGGACTGGGTGGGTTTTACAGAGATCTGGCGGACAATGATTGGACATTGGTCAGCCAATCCAAAGCACGCTGCCACATTCCTTAGAGAAGGGCCTGGAGTGGACTTCAAGAAGGGGCAGTGATGCAGAAAAGCAGACATGATTTTAACAGCTGTAAACAACGGAAAAGATGGTCAGTGTGAAAAATATACTTTTCCATACTGTAACAACGTTGTCGAGGACAGATTTATGAGAAAGATACCCAGCTAAATTATTCATTAGGTTACGTAATATCGATAATTAGGTCCTTAAAGAGCCTATAAAGTGACCCTAATCTAAATTTTGAGCAGTGGGTTTCAGGGCGCGGGGCACCTGGGTGCGGCCGATACCGCACTTTATCTGGAACCCACAGACTCTCGCTCTCCTCAGCACTCCGTTCTCAAAGTTAAAACACTGACGTCACTTACGTTGATAAAAGCTAGATTACACGTACCGAAAAGTATCAACCTTATAAAACGTATAGGCTAAACGTAAAAAGTATTATTATTGGCCAACAAAAACGAAAGAGTCGAAAGAGTTAATTGATATTAGGCTACAGTAGCCTATAGATGACATTTTTGTTAATAACAACAATAACAACAACAACAAACAATTATAGGCCTGTATTGTAATAATACATTAGCCTACATAATATTTTATTATATATTAGAATATATAATAAATACACACACAAACTCCTATATAGCCTATCTTTCAGAGGTCTAATAGTTGTGGTAGCAAGATGTGGTTTTCCTATTCAAGTGGTTTGAGGTTCATTAAACTTCACTTATCAGTATCAAAAAAGGATAAAAAAATAAACATTTCTATATTTCTATAAAACAAAAGAAAGAAGTGTAACAAATGACTTTAGCCTTATTTCTGAGACTGATCTTCTATCTGTTGGAATAAAGTATTCCTAGCTCATTTACATAACCGCAATTCCCATGTCCAGAGTGACGTTTTACCTGTTTTAGCTTACAGCCTATTCGTTGTAAATTTATTTGATACACATTGTTTAAATGTAAATATTGCGTTAATATTCTGAAAAACATTAGCCTACCTGTTGACCTGCACTGAGGACGAACTTCTGAACGGCACCTGACGCTCAAACGAACAGCGAAGGAATTGATCCCGCCAGTCACTCCGCTCACACCCTAATACTGTGAAGTGTGCGTGACAGAGGGACGTAATCTGACACAAGACAAATCAATGGACATTCACGCGACTGTTTACTTTGTTTCATTTGGAAGATATTTATTTTGTTTGGAAAAGGATAAAAAGTCATTGCAATGTTTCAAATTAATCGAATTTCTATTGATTTTTGTAACATTTTATTATAGTAATATCGTAGTAATGTCACTCATTCGATTCTTTTAAGTCTTTTAATGTTAAATGATACAAGACGTCAAATAACCAAATGTTTTATTTAGTATTTTGTGTAAAGTTGGTGAGGCACTTCATATCAACATATTAGCAATAATAGCAATAAATTGATGATTATTTGATGTCAATATGATTAATTACACACTGGCTGTTATTAACGAAGCCAAAATATAAGTATGTTCCAGCATTCTTTTTGTGGCCATAAAAATGCAACGGACTTACAACTTAGTCCTGGTCGCACAATAAATAATTAAATAGACACATTCATAGATCTATGTCTATTAAAACCACGATCAGCATGTCCTCACTTATTTTTATGACAAGATAAATAAGGAACATGTTAGTTTCCTGAGCAAAAGTTATGTTCTTTTGATGCATTTTTAGGCACTTTGACTTTTAAATTAAAGCTGTATGAACTTTAAACACACTTCTATACATTATGCCATTTATACTACCCAGATTCGACTCTAGTGACATGTTAGCATCTTCTAGTTCATCATAAGAATGGTCATGATATTCCCCTTCATGTTTCCCAAATCATCTCACAATCATATCAAGCCAGTTCATCATGACTATCCCTATAAATACAGCATGTACAAACTCATCAGTGCACATTAAAACAAACCATCCGACTGTATTGATCTACAATTACTCATTATCTATCTAAAACTCATCAGCTTTACTTACAGTAATGCTACATTTATTCATACATCAAACAAGAGTCTTGAAAAGAAGATTTCAAATATCTTAACCAAAAACTGCTTAGAAAAATAAAAACAAAACAATTACATACTTTAAATATATAAAACGTTTGCATACTAAAACCATTCAGGTAATCAAAGGCCCCTCAAAGAATGACTATTTAGTCCAGCGGTGGCGAACTCCGGTCCTGGAGAGCCGCAGCCCTGCAGAGTACAGCTCCAACCCTAATTAAAACTCACCTGCCTGTAGCTTTCTAGTAACCCTTCAGACCTTGATTAGCTTATTCAGGTGTGTTTGATTAGGGTTGAAGCAAAACTCTGCAGGGCTGCGGCTCTCCAGGACCGACGTTCGCCACCCCTGATTTAGTCAGTAGTGCTTTTGTGGGAGTGTAGAACTTTTCCACAGTGGGAGTACACCAGCATCACAGGATTACATTATTGCTTCTATAAAGTCAATGCAAGGTTAGCTGGAGAAATTAGGTCTTGATGACCTGAAGATTTCCTCCAGCAGCACTAGGAGGCATAGGCATCCCAGGGTTTGAGCCAGACTGAACATCCACAAAACCCATCCTCTGCCTTCTCTTCCTCTGCTCGGTCATCTAAATGAACAAATACACAACCGTTATTTTAGAATCTAAAATCTGAGACATTAATCAATTTAATGTACCAACATTATTAATGCTGGACAAACAGTGCTGCTGACATTGATAAATGTACCTGCTCTTTCAGCTCTGTTAACTGGCTTGTGAGTTGTGTGACCACTTTCATGGTGGAGGTGAGACGATCCTGCAGGTTCCTCATCTCATTCTGTTCTCCATCTCCCTCAGTTACAACCAGAGACATGGCCTGCATGCGTGGGAACCAATCCAGGTTCTTATTCTAACAAGAGGCGACAACAAGACTGAATCAAAACCCATTGCAAGGTGAAGCAAGAATGAATTAAATAAATTAAAGCGAAATAGAAATATCAAAAATAATAGTAATAATAATAATAAAAATGACCAAAGGAAATAACAAAATAACTAAAAATTCATTCAAATAAAATGAAAGAAAAAAGCCTATTCAAAGTATTGATCAATAATATAAAAGCATAGAAATAATACATTGGAAATAACAGTGGTAATTGCTGTTAATATATAGAATGTGACCAGTATCCAAACAGCTGGAATGTTTCATTTTTATTAATTTACCTTTATCATAAGGGCCACGTAGCTCTCTGGGCCAGTGTAATCTGTCTTGTTTT
Source organism: Sinocyclocheilus rhinocerous (assembly GCF_001515625.1). Lineage (NCBI taxonomy): Eukaryota > Metazoa > Chordata > Actinopteri > Cypriniformes > Cyprinidae > Sinocyclocheilus > Sinocyclocheilus rhinocerous. The sequence continues at coordinate 2,311,388 of NW_015665129.1, forward strand.
TCTCCCGTACCAGCACAATGAAATAGAGGTAGTGCCAGATGTTATGCTCAAATTTAATGTGTTCCTCGAATGATACAGTCTTATTATCAAACTTGTCCCTCTCGAGACCTGTTGAAATGCAAATACAGATCAATTCCTTTCTGTAATGTTCTCTGATGATTTGTATTTGACTGTTATACAGCCTGTTAATGAATACTAGGGTCATTTTTCACACTCAACAAATAAAGAAATTATATTTTGCAAAAATAAAATAAAGCCTGTATTAAGAAATGTTCAAATTGTGTCTTTTTGAAAATTACAGTAATGAAAATATAACAAAAATCCATTTTGCATTGCAGTAAACAGTGTTGGAAATGTGCTTAATTGTGAAAAATAAATCAATGCAAATTCAAAAGTTTGGGGTCAGTAAGATAAAAAAAAACAACACTTTTATTCTGCAAGGATGCATTACATCTATCAAAAGTGACAGTAAATGCATTAATATTGTTACAAAATAATGTATTTCAAATAAATGCCTTTTATAAATTTCTATTATTTACTTTGTATCTATAAAAAAGTTTCCACAAAATATTAAGCACCACACTGATGATAATAATAAGAAATGTTTCTTGAGCAGCAAATCAGCATGTTAGAATGATTTCTGAATGATCATGATGCTGAAAATTCAGCTTTTCCATCACAGGAATAAACACTTTAAAATATATTTAAATCTAATTTCTTACCACAAATGAAACAGGTGGTCTTCAGTATCTCCTCTTTCTTTTGTTTTTCACTACGCAGGTCAGCAAAGGTGTCAATAATCACACCAAAAATCAAGTTGAGAACAATGATGATGACAATGAAGTAGAAGAGAAGGTCGTACACCACACGAGCAGGGAACAAAGGCTCCTGTAAGTTGAACAACATTGTATTAGTTTGGTTAGGTTTTGTATTCCTACATGCGCACATTCCTATATGATTGTGGGTCTCCATACATTCTTAGAGGGTTTGCGCAGGACATCTCCCACACCTCCTCCGTTCCTCAGCCCATGATTCAGCACCGTAACGATACACATTAGAAGAGTGTCACATGCTCGCTCTGTGTTGTCCTCTTCTTCTGCAAAGACATTAAAAAAAGTGTTCACAGCTGAGTTCTGATGCCAGTAGAGTAATATAAAATATTGTCTTTAATGCCAAACTCACCTTCTGATGATGCAACCAACCCAGTTTCCTCTGTGCACTCCACTCCATCAGCACTGCAGCTGCTCATAGAGTTATCTGTACCTGCTTAATGGTGTGTTGTAATTAAAATTTATCATGAACGCAGGGTTTGATGCCTTTCTGCAAAAAACTATTCAGACGGCCTTGTGACACACCAGCAAAGATAAAAAGAGGTGTATGCAATTTACCTGTATCTGGGATAGCAAGACGGTCCACTTCCATGATGAAGTCATTCCTGAGGAAGAGAAAGCCCACGATGGAGAACAGGTAGACAAGGATGATGGCCAAGACAGCAGTGAGGAGAATAGAGCGGCCATTACGTGTCACACTCTTGATGACATTAAAGAGCGTCTCCTCGCGGTAGATCAGATCAAACAGCTGAAGGAGGTAAAAGAGAAGTGAGAAATGATTAGCAGAATATTTATGCATTTCAGTCATACAAAATCATGTCACAGTTTCTCATTTCATTTAAAAGCCATTAGATTTTCACTGGCGAGTACAGCATCTCAGTTTTATTTATTCACCAAAAATTATTTTCCTGGCATTTGGTGCTTGGCAAACGTTTTGTGGCATATTTACAATATTGACGATTAAAGGCAGAGTGAGGGATTTCTGGTAGCCAATGTTTATATTTGAAATCACCAAAACAAACACGCCCCTACCCCAAAAGGGTCTTGCCCCTATTTTGATAGCTCCGCCCCACATATACGTACGCAACCCAGGCCACGATTAGTTCTGTGAAACAAAGCAAAACCAATGTTACACCGTGTCTACGGACGTGAGCGGCGCGGCGCAACAAATCCCCGACAGAAAACTGCTGCCGGGTTCTATTTATGACGTGCTGACACAAATTTCAAATGGTTTTCAACGGTCGTTTGATCGCGTCCAGTGTAGGCAGACTTTAGCTGTTGTAGACACGGTGTTACTCACCTACTGAGAAGAAACATAGCAACCTCGGCGTCCGATCGCAGGCCTCCGCTCCTTGAGTTCTCTCCAGCGCTGGAAAGCTGATCCGATATTTACACGGGTCCTACTTCTTGCCTTATCGTTCCGCAGACGTTTTCCTCTTTTGTTTTTTATCCGCCATCTCTATCTTTCTACATTTCTCGGCTAATGTCCGTCCCATGCACTGAACGCGCTCTCCTCCACATCACGAGTAGACACGCCCCTTATTGCTGATTGGCTACAAGTTTGTTTTGCGATTCGGCCCGAATCAGTTTTTAAAGCATTTTTGAAAAATCCCTCACTCTGCCTTTAAAACATTGCAGAAAAGCAAAAAGTAAACAATTAAGCTACAGTTTTGTACTACCGTACAAAAGCTTGGGGTCGATTTTTAAATGTTTTTGGAAGAAATCTCACCAAGGCTGGATTTATTTGATCAAAACACAGTAAAACAACAATACTGTTAAATATTATTGCTATTTTTTTCTATTTTAATATCTAATTTATTCCTGTGCTGCCAAAGCTGAATTTAAAGTCATTAATACCAGTCTTCAGTGTCACATGATCCTTCAGAAATTATTCTAATATGTTGACTTGATACTCAAGAACAAATTATTTATTATTAAATATTGAATGTAGTGTAAAATCAACATAAAACAGTTGTACTGCTTAATATTTTGGTGTAAACCGTAAAAATGGTTTCATGTTTTATGTATCGAAATTTCAAAAGAACAGCATTTATTTGAAATGTTTTGCAACTATGTAACATTTTGATCAATTTAATGCATCCTTGCTGAATTAAAGTATTAATTTCTTCTTTTTTTTTTTAACACCCACCAATATGCTGTAGAAGAGCTCGTGGACAAAAAGCCCCAGCGTGCTGGTTAACACATAGGCCAGGTGGTACAGGAACTCCACATCCATTACCATGGCTTTATAGCCCATGATGAAGGTGCCGTTGTTTCCCACAAAGCTCACCACAAACACTATCTTATTGATCAGCTGGTTAAAAAGAGAAATTCTGAATTAAATCCATTCGTTTTTATTTAAGCAAACATATAGTATTATGGTATGTCAGACTTACATTGAGAGCCCCCAGCAGGATGAGAGTTGGCCCGATGCCAAAGTGATAGATGCAGCGCAGGGTGATGGCGACAGTGAGGGACTGGAACCCATAGCGCTTGGATAACAGGCCCAAAACAGCCAGTCCAGCGAAGCACCAGAACAGCATAAGCAGCAACGAAGTGTCTATGCTACCTGGAAGCACAAGAACCTGGTAAAACTACATGGAAAAGCATATTTAGAAAGCCAACTGTTGGTCCATATTTGTGTGCTTTGAAATTGATGGTAAATGCAGCATTTATACAATTAATACACTAAAGTTACCAACAGATAATGCACACATAAACATACCAGAATGACCAGAGTCATGTGGGTAGAACAAAGCGATGATAAGATTGACAAACACAGCCAGATTGAATGATATGGTGCCCCAGAGAGACATTCGACGAGAGAACCAATACAGCACTGGCATGCCTAAAACACACAAACATCACAATAAACCTGTGTTAAGGACAGTTTGAACTCACTAAGCCACAGCACCCCAAGCCCAATACTTACTTCGAAGTTTTTTCTGCCATTCCATTTCATTGTGCAGGAAAGAGGTCTGTTCGAAGAATTGTGTGACCTTGCTGCCCTGCTCGTCCTGCTCTGTGGTGGTAAACACACGGACCTTTGAATCTTCCGTCAGGAACTCACAGATGGGGTGAACAGGAAACACTATCTGCTCCATGCTACGGTCCTCCCGCACAATCTGCATGTGACATGCCAACGGAAACTACTTCACAACTTCTCATAATCCCAAATTAATTTTATTCACATTAGCCACAACATTCACTTTATATTCTATTTGGAGACAGGAGAGCAGAAATAACAATAAGAGCATGGATTACAACACACAAAGAGATTTTTTTTTTATTACCTCAATCTGAGCTGTTTGACGGTCATAGTACTCTAATGGATCCTCCTGTTGCTCCTCCTGTTGTTTGTTTAAGGTGAGCTGCAAAAAACAAGCAAAAAGCTCAAAAACAGAAAATGTAATGTCTTACATACGGTATGCATGTTCTAGGAAATATTGAAAATGTGCTCCTAGTCCTAAAAGTAAAATACTGAAGTTACCATAGAAGAGATGCTTTCCTCTCCTTCCTCTATTGTTTTCTTTTGTGGTTTAAGCAGTGTGAGGAGCATTTTGTTGTGCCGGGCAAGCTGCAAAAAAAAAAAACCTTTATGGTCTTTACAACCAAACTGCCAGCAATAATTAAAATAATGACAATACCAACATAAATTATGTTTTCATTGTTGTATTCTATTAGTTGTTTATTGATTGTTGTGATAAAATTCCATTAAAACAATTAAAAATAGTCTCTACATATCAGGTATTGGACACAAAATACCTAAAATACCACAAAATAGGGGAAGTCGTGGCCTAATGGTTAGAGAGTCGGACTCGTAACCCAAAGGTTGCGGGTTCGAGTCTCAGGTCCGGCAGGGATTGTAGGTGGGGGGAGTGAATGCACAGCGCTCTCTCCCACCTTCAATACCACGACTGAGGTGCCCTTGAGCAAGGCACCAAACCCCCAACTGCTCCCCGGGCGCCGCAGCATAAATGGCTGCCCACTGATCCGGGTGTGTGTTCACGGTGTGTGTGTGTGTTCACTGCTGTGTGTGTGCACTTTGGATGGGATAAATGCAGAGCACTAATTCCAAGTATGGGTCACCATACTTGGCCACATGTCACATGTCATGTCACGTCATGTCAAATAAGACAAAAATAATCAGTAGTGGTCATAAAAAACAATTCTCCAAATACAACAGTATATCTTTAGTCCACCTGTAATGCCAGGATGTAGATGTTGTGTCCAACTTCCCGTGGTGAAACTTCTCCCTCCTCATTTTCAGTCTCTTGCTGGTAAGCTTTTTTTATCACCTCCACCTGAAGACATACGATACAGTACCCAGTAATGTTAAAATACTATTGTTACACATAATACACAAGACGCAGCGAAACTGACCAGTTCCCGGGGTCGAAGGTTAAACAGGATCCTCTCTGCATTCTCACTGTCATGACGACTCTCCATCAAACCGAGCAAGAGCTTAGAGGCGTTGTCCTGACAATAGTCACACATTGTTATAAATAATGATGAACATGATTGATTTATGATTAAAGTAGAGCTTCTGTGTTTGTGTCAGAACTGTATCCTTACCTTGAGCTGCAGCACCAGCTCCATACGGTAACGACAGAGAGGACTGATGTCATTCAGAATCAAGGCTGTGATGATGTCAATGCCATTGCACTCATGAGAGACAATGCATGTCTTGAGACAGACAAAAATCAATTAGAATTTCATGAATTACATTTTTTACTGAACTAAAAAAAACAAGATATGCCAGTTGATTTGTCTCTGTCAGCAAAAATCATTTCAAAAGGAAACACTTTGTTTTTATAATAAACTTGTGTGCTTTATAATAATTGGCGAGTGAAGCTCTTTCTGAATCTGGCGTTTTCTGATTCTCTATTTCTGAATCCCCTAAGGATTCATTTAGTACTTAAAGTAAATTCTCAGCCATAGATAAAAAGCATCTATGTCCACAAATGATTTATTTAAAATAATACCAGTATTAGTAATTGATAATCTCACCTGGTTCTCCTGGCATGGTCCTTGGCAGTACTCTGTGAGGGTCTCCAGGGTCTGTGTGATCAGCTCCACGTTGTTCTCATTGATGTAAAGGCCCAGCAGACCAAGCCCTCCTGTCGTGCTGCCGCACATGATGTCCAGAAACTGGAGCGTCTCACAAACCAGGTTATAATTTGTTTTATTGCTCTGAGAGCGAAGAAAATTCTAGGGCAAAGAACATTGAATTTATTGAATGAACAGACAATAATATGATAAATACGACAATAAATGATAATTTTGTTCAATTTCTCAGAAGAGAAGGCTTCATATCTTCAACTTGCATATCCAATAAATGTATCTTGATTTAAGACTTTTTAGATGTTTGTATTGGAAAACAAGACAAAAATACTGAGGAAGACTTTTTGCTCTTTTTAAGAAACCCTGATCATTCTCAAAGCATGCTAGATGACATGCATCATAGCTGATCCTAAAGCGGATTGTTAATCTGGGGTTGTTCAGACCTGAAGATCCTGATTGTGGTTCTCACAGAGCAGCTGTAAAAAGCGCAAAATAGGTTTCATGATGGTGACAGAGGGGCCCATTTCTGTATCTATTTCCTGCTGCTCAGGTTGAGGTGGCTGCTCAGGTTGGCCAAAGGAAGGCCCTGCACCGATAGGAAACCATTGTCAGAGTCAGCAATGAATGTAGATTCAACGGATTCATTTATTAGAAATGTATAGTAAATATATAAGGTGTAGCATAACTTTATAAACTTAATAACAGAATAATTTTGAGCCTTTCCTCTCATGCGTGCACTTCATGCACTTTTTTCAAATTACCTGTCTCCATATCTTTGTCATCTTTGGCTTTATTGCTCATTTCTCCCACGTTGACGGAGATTGTGGATTTGATGTCCAGCTGTGCGTTCTTCATGCGGTCATTCAGTACTTTAAAAAACTTCTCTGACTTGTTGTCTCCCATCATGAGTTTGTAGAAGGAGTTCTGTTAAAAACAGGAACCAATTTATATATAATAATGGGTGCTTTTCCTTGAAAATGTAACAATATTTATGACTAAATCTATATTTTTACGGAAGCTGCTTTCCCACCTGGATCTCCGTGTTGCCTCCTTCCAGCAGACAGATGGCGAGCTGAATGCTCTCCTGAAAGATCTTCTCATTCTTAGAGCTGGTTATGAGGTCTATGAAGAGTTTGGTGCCACCTTCTTTGTCCAGACGACATTGTAATGCTGCAACTGCCAGCCAGTCTTTCTCTCCTTCTCCACCTGCACATACACACCAATATTTTACACAAGACATCCACAAAGAATGTTTTGTGCTGATCCGGCTAACAATTACAAAACCAGTCAAAATCAAACTCTTTTTTGTGTGATATTAATTAATTGATTTTTCATCAGTAATTTAAAAATTACCTCCTCCATGTTCAACAAGCTCTGCTTTGATGTTCTTTTTGTTGGTATAGAGGTAGTTTTGGAGCAATACCTTTCTTAAGGCAAAGCCCTGCAAAAGACAGCACTTTTAATGTTAAATTAAATCAATTACAATGACTACAGAGCCCAAACTAACCCACCCAAAAATAAAAACTTTTGGCATTAAAATAAGTTTCTTTTTACTCTGGAAATAACACCAAGCAATATTCTAGGTTAAATACAACTGTCCACAGACACACTGTAAAATAATTTAAACTCAATCCTCAATTTGTAAAAACAAAGGATAAACGGCAGGTTATGCAATTCTCATGAATAAAGTTTTTTCTCCATGTAAAAAGTAACAATTTAATATTTCTAAAATGTTTCTGATTATTTAGGAATACCTTAGAACAGAATGTACGTTGTATTGTAAATATTATATTCATATTAAATATTTATTATTTAGAATATTAAGTTAAACTAAGAATATATTTTTGAATTTTTAAAATGGCATACTTCACAATTTTTTTGAAAGATAATGATTAAAATGTATAAATGGATTTTTTTTTTTACATCATCCAGTTAATATGCTAATTTGATCATTTACATTTGTATGAGAAATTGTTTGATTGCATGGTGATATTATTAATAGTATAATCTAATCTCACCTTCTCATCAAAGTCCAGTTCACGAATGAGCATTTCCTGTAGAGTTCTGAGCACTTTGATACAGAGCTTCTCATCTGAATTCATGAGAGCCTTTGTGTGCTGAATCAATCTGCACAAAGTTAAAGAGCAAGGTGATGATGACGCACCCTCACAAATAGTAATACAGCATTATGCAACATAAATTCTGTGCTTATTTGATTTAGCCACAAAATGCATGCTAAAAGCTGTATGGTAAAAGTAGTCCCAGTTTAAACAGAAGTGACTCACTTAGATATGAAGCCTCCTGATTCACAGCGTGATCGAGCATCCGTGCCTTCCAAGAACAACAGCTCGGGCTGGTGCAGCACATCCACCAGCACTGACAGCTCTGCATTAACCAATGGCATCACACGCTCCTCCAGTGTGTTAATGATATCCTAACAGTGTTACAGAAACATTAATACACTACATTTACAGTATACATTATTATTGATAGAAATATGACTCAAACAAACTAGTTTAGTCTGTATTGTGTCATATGCATTACAGTCCAGGAGTGTCATGCAAAAGTTGCTTAAGACCTTTTTCATATCAATTACTTTTGGAAGTCACTTGGCTCCAAAATCTAAAAGGAGATTAAATCACACATGCATATAGGCACCTGTAGTTTCTCAATTATGTTTTTGTAGTCCCAGGAGTTGGTGGGAGCAGCAGGCCGTGTGAGGCGTGACAGGCTTTTGTTGCTTTGGCTGGAGCGAGACAGTGTGAGGGCATTACTGAGACTCAACATCATATTGACATGAGCCTCCAACTCTACCGGCAGAGGGATGGAGCGACTCTTTGCTGTGGGAACAGTCAGGTAAACAAATAAGTTGTCTGGTCATACTTCAAAAACCTTTACTACACTGAACAAAATTATAAACGCAACACTTTTGTTTTTGCCCCCATTTTTCATGAGCTGAAATGAGAAGAGAACTGAAACTCCTGCCACATTTTAGGCCTGTAAAATAATTTTTAAAAACTTTTTTTTCTTCTTTTTTTTATGCCTTAGAATCCATCTACTCTCAAACAAGTTGACTTACTTGTCACCGCCAGAGTTCGGATGCAGGATTCTACTTGGACTTTTTGTTGTGGCTGTAGCCAGGGACAATCTAACAGACGCATAGTAGATTGCAGCAGCTGCTTAACAATGGTGTGATGAGCCTGAATAAGACAAAAGAAAGAGAAAATGAGAGGGAGAAAGAGAAACCTGGAGAATTAAATGTGAACTTTAACTTAATACTTTTATTCAGCAATGACATTAAATTGTTTAAAAGAGAAAGTAAAGGCTTGTACATTGTTATAAATTTATTTTTTAATTAAATCCTATTAAAATGTACCATGATTTTCACAAAAATATTAAGCAGCACAACTGTATTAAACACTGACAATAATAAATGTTTTTTTGAGCACCAAATCAGCATATTAGAAAGATTTCTGAAGGATCATGTGACACTGGAGTAATGATTGCTGAAAAGCTAGCTTTGCCATCACAGGAATAAATTAAATTCTATAACATTTCCACATATATAAAATTTTTTATTTGAAACTAATAATATTTCACAATATTACTGTTTTTACTGTAATTTTGATCCAATAAATGAACTTCTTTCAAAAACATTAAAAAAAAATCTTCCCCAAACTTTTGAACAGAAGTGTATTTACCTGGAACATATTCTAATTAAATGTGAATAGTGTTGAATCAAGATTTTTTTTTTGGCAATTCCTTTGAATAAAATTCTAGTTTTAAAGGGTTAGTTCACCCAAAAATGAAAATTAGCCTGTGATTTACTCACCCTCGAGGCATCCTAGGTGTTTATGACTTTCTTCTTTCAGACGAATCCAATCGGAGTTATATTAAAAATTGTCCTGGCTATTCCAAGCGTTATCATTGCAGTCGGTGGGTGTTTCTGTTCAACAGTCCAAAAGACGTCAAATAAAGTGTGTGCATCCATAATAAAACATGCCTCACACGGCTCCAGGACGTGAATAAAGGCCTCCTGTAGCGAATCCATGCGTTTTTGTAAGAAAATATCTATATTTCAAACGTAATAAACACTTTTCTCTCACTTCTCCGCGTTCGTCACTAATCACGCAACGCCGACGTCTTACATCATCCGCCGGAATGGCTTCCGCTTTTGACAGTTAGATGAAGTGAGAGAGAAGTGTTTATTACGTTTGAAATATGTATATTTTTCTTACAAAAATGCATGGATTCGCTACAGGAGGCCTTTATTCATGCCCTGGAGCCGGTGTGAGGCACGTTTTATTATGGATGTGCACGCTTTATTTGACGTCTTTTGGACTGTTGAACAGAAACACCCACCCGCCGACTGCAATGATAGAGCTTGGAATAGCCAGGACAATTTTTTATATAACTCCGATTGGATTCGTCTGAAAGAAGAAAGTCATAAACACCTAGGATGACTCGAGTGTGAGTAAATCACAGGCTAATTTTCATTTTTGGGTGAACTAACCCTTTAATAGTTTTGTTTCACTAAATTCTAAAATGCATCAATTCTTCATTTAAAGCATGACAGAAACTTCTGTAGAAATCACAATGAATAAAGGCTGATGTGGCAGAGACCAGAAATATGACTATTGATGCCTCACCTCTGTGCTGGTGCTGTTCTCTGAGAAGGGAGAGCTGAAGAAGGCATTTACAGTGTCTAAAACCACTTGAATCACATACTTCTCCAGCACAGGGTCTGACATGCGTTTCTCACGGTTGGAGCACACCTGGAATTCCAATTAAACCAAGTTAATGAAACTCCTTATTCTTACACACATCTTATCTAGCACCAGTGGACTCACCCTAGCCATATCTACAGTGAAGTTGTCAAACAGCTTCCAGATGTGGTTGCTGGTGTAGATCTCCTTCATCTCCACTTCTGTGTCTACATAGCAGTGGTTCACAAAGTTTACATATGCAATTTTCACCTGCATGACACAGAGGAGATTCCGAAATTTTTTGATCAGTCATATGCAGCCTGCTTTTCGTTTTTCCCCCAAACATGTTCATGCTATAAATGATCATGTAATTTAATCCATTAACTGGCTGTTGGAACAAACAAATATTGGGAGGCTGAAGATAATGATTCAGGATAAGTGGAAAAAAAGAAACATGACACATTTTTAAAATAAGCACTTTCATTTCATGTCTACCATCATCTGATTACCTCTGTGATACAGTCTTCATGTGTGATTACTTTCACCATGTCCTCCAGGGGCAGCAGAGATGTGCACTTGATCTCAGTGTAGACGTTTTTGCCCTCTGCACATGCAGCCAGCAGCTCTACCAGAGAAATATGGTACCGCAGAGGGCTGTCGTCCTTCACCCCTTCCCTAGACTGTGTCATCAGTTCCACCATGGTGTCAAATGATGTGTCATCATTGTAGAAGACGACCACGTCATCACCCGCACTTGTGAGCTAATGGAGAACACAGGTCATGCTGATGTCTTGTACACTGTATATACCATCACCTGAATGGACATTTCCTTGAAAAATTACCAATAATACAATCTCAAAATGAATATCATAAAATATTAATAGAATATCAAAAAACATCATGCATCATTTTATAAAACACCAAACAAATATATCCCAAAATCTCAAATCAGCACTTTGATATTTAATATTTCAATTCAAGTAGTTATATACAATTTCTTAAAATGATTACAAATGGTTAAAAAGAATACATGCTGTTTAATAACTCAAGGTTACTTTATTTCGATCACAATAACAAACCTCAGTCATGATCATGTCTTGACATTTCTTCACATATTTCCCCTCTGCCTTAATGATGGTGTGCAGAAAGTTGAGGTACTGAATGTGGCGGCCATGTGTGGCCAGGCAATGGATGAAATGATGCAGCACAGACTCACTGATCTCAGAACAGAGCTGGTAATTATTACTAAAAATGTGCTGCATTGTTTCTGCCTCTAGGAGCTGAGAGAGACAAAACAAAAAACAGAAAAGAGAACACAATGAAAGCATGATAAGCATCTTAGGCTATTTTAAGCGCCATGCTTTGCACTCACCCCAGGTGTGAGAAAGAGGTTGAGGTGTTTATGGAGGAGGTTTTGGTTCTCCAGATTCCCTGTGCAGAACTTCTGTAAGAACAGGTGCGTGTACTTGATGATTTCAAGCATTTTGGTGTCATTCTGTTAAAAGAAAAAAAAAAAATCATGTGTTTAGTGAGGGACAAGGCCAAGACCATGCTTCACATCGACCATAGATTTTATCTGCTTTAAAAAAAAAGACCACAAACCCGATCATAGGAGATCTGCAGCAGGTCAAGCATAACTTTGTGGGCACCCATGTTCTTCAATAGCCTTTGTTGTTTCTTAAATACACCTGAACTGCACATTTTATTCAAACGCTCTAAAATCTGGAGATCAGAGAAAAGATTTCATTATTGCAAAAATACTGGGTTTGTTCATTTACCAAGTTTCCATCCATCTATACACATTTATATTTACTGTACACTGAACAGAAAATAAAAAAGCTGCATATATGTGCATACAAAAAAGTAATAACGTTTATTATCATATACTGTTCAAATGTTTGAGGTCAGTAAGATTTTTGTTTTTTTGATGTTTTTGAAAGATGTCTCTTATGTTCACCAAGGCAGGTATTTAAATCAAAAATACAGTAAAAACCGTATTATTGTGAAACATTTCAATTTAAATTTAAGCAGAATTTTCAACAGCCATTACCTTAGTCTTCAGTGTCACATGATCCTTCCAAAATAATTATAATTTGCTTATTCGTATAATTACTATCAATGTTGAAATCAGTTGCAGTGCTTGATATTTTTGTGGAAAACATCCATTTTTTACAGAATTCTTTGATGAATAGAAAGCTCAAAGCATTTATTTGCAATATATATCTTTTGCCACATTATAAATGTCTGCTGTCACTTTTGATCAATTTAACACATTCTTGCTGAATAAAAGTATTAATTTATTTTTTAAAAATCTGTCCCCAATCTTTTGAACAGTAGTGCAATATACTATCTCCGACTTTTAGACCCCACTGTAACTAATCTAATATATTATTGATCAACAGACAAATACACTAAGATGCAAAAACATCACCTCTTTGACATTCTGGTAGCTTTCATTGCTCTTTTCAACCTTCTGTTTCTTTGTATCTGTCTCCTCCTCTGGAGATGCCTGCATGAAAAAGAAAATAAAAATAAGCTTCTTTCACCTAATTATCCTGTTATACATAATCCCACATGCATGACTCACTGGTGCAGCCTCTTTTTTGTCTTTCTTGTCTTTCTTCCCATCTCCCCCAGAGCTACTTTTTTTTATGACCCAAAGCTCAGACTTCTCCACCATGGTGCGCAGAAGATCCAGATCTCGTTTTATGTGTTTGTAGTTGTCCACATCCTGAGCTGAAATGAGAAGCTGGACCTGAGGAGAACAAACACAGCAGGATGAAAAACTGTCATCAACAATTTTGATCTTTACAAAAGCATTTGCATTTCAACCACTTGAAAGAGTACTTTTTCATTTTGTGCCACAGGAACGGTGATTTGCTGCATGCAAATGAGCAATAAAATGTAAATTGTATGGTCAGCACATTTTGCACATCTAGGGATGTGGTATACCTGCAGATGTTTTACCTGGAGGTGTCGAAGCACACCTTTTTACCAATAAAAGCAATTTGTTTGTATATGTTTAAACGGGCTGTACGTTCTACCTGTTTAAAGGTGTGGAGGACTTCTTGTCTTTGACTGAAGTGCTTGAAGAGCAACTGCAAGGCCCCGGAAACCAGCGGAGGGTAGTCGTGCATGATGAGGTGGATCAGAACACGCAGAAACATTCGTCCCCCTTCATCGTCCACTTCCAGAATGCTGTTTCCTTTACTGTACGGTCAGAGTAAAGTCAAAGAGAGGTCACATAGCACAAGGGTCACACACATGATGAACAGTCATGTGGAAATATAATTAATTGTTCATTAACATACCCAATTCCAAACATGGCCTCTGCCTGCTCTCCAATGTACTGGAGGTTGATGGAAGCTGTTTAAAATATTAATAAATAAATAACACAAATGTACAATCAGAAAACAAACTCAAGCATGACTACTTCTACTTCTAACCTAAATTTAATTAGATTTAAAATGGTCATCCATTAAAGTTGAAGTGTGTAATTTCTGAGCCACTAGCGGCATCAAATGAAGCTGCAGAAATAAAACAGTTTTTTCAATGTAAAAATTACTTACTAATAGTTGCTTTGCATATTCAGCATATATTTAGTGATAGGAGAAAGTATTTTAACAAAAATAATTACACACTACACCTTTAAGGAATTCATTTTAAGAATCAAGAAATTATGAAACATTGCCACTCTCACCAGAACGTAGCTCTGAGACAAACACAAAAACAAAGATGAAAAATAGGGTAGAGGGATTAGTACATGGAAGAATGGAAGAATTGTTATGTTGTTATTTGAATATAATGCCATTTTAGAGATTGTTGATTGATTATATTAATATTATAAATGTTATTTGATTAGTCAGGTTGTGACACTTACAAGAGTTTAATTTTGACTATTTATCTAAACATCATTACCCTCATGCTCCGTATGATGCGTTGCATCTGCATCACCCATAGGATAGACTTCCACAAACTCCTTCTTGAAGACGGAGAGCAAGAAGGAAAGCCGATAGTCCAGACGTACACTGAGGATGAACTGCACAAAACCATTAGGATTTTCAGATATTGCCAGCACTGACAGCATAAAGCTGTTGCCATCTTCGACAGCATCTACCTGTAATATCTCCAGGATCTTCAGTTTGGTGTCCATGACAGTGATGTCCTGTGTGTCAATGCTATCTTTACTGCCGGCCTGGCTGTCTAGAGCACCAGGGCGACCAGGGCCGGAGAACACGGATGGCTTGCGGTTTAGCACCATAGTGGACATCATCTGCCCCATGCCATGAATGGATCGTCTAACGTTCTTACCTAGGAAGACGAAACGGTTTTATTGGTCATTTTGGACACTGGGATTCTAGGAAGTTTAGTTGTGTCATTCAGTCTGTAACCTTGTATACATCTAAAAAAAAATTATTGTTTTTGAATACTAACCACTGCCATCATCGCTAAACATTGGGTTGATGTTAGCATTACTCGGAGTGCAGTCTATGATTCCCAGGAGGGTGCGAGTCAATCTCAGAAGCTCAAAAAAACTGTAGAACCCAAAGTAGATGAGATGTCTCGCCAAGCTCACCACCTACACACAATGTAAATAAAGCAAATATGTGAATGTAATTTAGAAATATTAATGTTAACATTTACATATATATTTACATGTTAATGCAATTTCATTTTAATATATAACTGTACCTCATATGTAAGCTTGTTTTTCTCCTCATTGGCAAAAGGTAGGTCATCAATGAGAACGTTGTTGAGGTACTCCTCCATAAAAGCCATCGTATTGGCAAACTTGTTCTTTTTATTGTCTCGTGAATAGTCCAAGTGAGAGTCATAACTATAACAGAAAACAGCATAATTACACCTTTCATTGTTTAAACAGTGATTGCATACTGCTATATAAAAAAAAGTTTAATGTCTTTACATACACTATTGTTCAAAACGTTGGGGTCATTTTTTTACAAAAGAAATTAATAAATTTATTCAGCATATTAGATGACTTCTGAAGGATATTGTGACTTGAGACTGGTGTAATAGCTGTAATATATATGCAGTTTGGGTGAGTTTAAGAAACTAAAAAATTTACCAACACCAAACTTTTGAATGGTAGTGTAGCTGAGTATGCTTTAAAAAATTCAATATTAAGTCATATAAGGTGATTGTGTGGGTATATGAACACACTCTTTGATGCTGATAGAAGTGGGGATCTCTGTCCACAAACGAGCAAACTTGATGGGTGTCACAAGCTCCTGAGGGTCACGGTCGACGTGTGCATGTAGCATGAGTCTACAGAAAGACGCCCGCAGGTCAAAGGGAAGAGTCTCATCCATCATGCAGAGGGAAATCAGCTCCACATCCAGCTGCTTTGAGATCTCATCTATGGCCAGATACTGGCGATCAAAACAAATTCGTGCAAACAGTTTAAGCTGGTATCTGGAAAAAAAACGTGCAGTTGTAAACGGATGATTTTTTTAAAGAAATATTGCCAGCAATAATAAAATAGTAAAATAATCTGCTGTCAATTTAACATGTTCATTTAGTTCAATCAGCTATAAGTCTATACAGCTGACTGTACTACATTATTGCAGCATGCCATTTATGATGATAATTTAATAAAGGGTTTAATCAACTGACAGGCCTGGTTATTTCTCCTTTTCATTACCTGTAATATGTCAGCACATTTTCGTCATGCACATTCCCTTGTCTGGCCTCTTGGGCAAGCTGTCGAATGCTCTTCTCATGGGTCTCACTCTCCTTCTCAGACCAGATCAGCCAAACTTCATCCTCCTCTCCAAACTCTTCCAAATACTCAGAGGTGTGCTGTGTGTCTTTAGCGGCCCGCCGCCTTCACAAACACACACAGAACTCACATGAGCACATAACCCAAGACAGACACACTACGCCATTTTTCGTAGACTTACTCAGTTTTCATGAGAATATCCTGGTTTTTGGCATCCAGCACACATTTACAGATCAGCTCTTGAGTTACTGGGATCGCAACATTATTGGACACACACAAGTCCGATAGATAGTCCAGAAACCTGGAAATCAAAATATAAACATGGAATAGATATTTACAGACACAGGTGTGTTATAAGCTATGGACAAAAAAAAAGGACAAAGTTTTTTTCCCACCCCCATTCAATATTATTATAATATAATAATCATTATAGTAACAGTAAAATTATAACAATATACACATTTTGGTGGCTGTCTTAAATTTTTTGCTTTCAAATGTTGAACCATAAAGCTTTTATTTTAGCAGAAACCACAGGGAGATCTTAAAGCTTCTCTTTTATTGACAGCAGATTTATAAATGATTCTCATTACAAATTTGCAAAGATGGCTGTGCGTGTTGCGTTTTCAAATGCACATTATAAGCAATTTAAGCTCTATCCATGTATGAAATAAACATTAATATTTAAACATTATTTATTCTGTATGTTCTGTGTAAAAACAAAAACCTCTGCATTTTTTAGGCACAGCAGAAAAAATTATGCAGGAAATAAGGAGGAGCTTCAACATTTACCAATAAATTAATTACCAAACAATTTGAGCAATTACTTTTCATGACTTTTCCAGCCAATTAAAATTTTTTCATTGACATTACACTCAAAATGAGCATTTTTAACCCTAGCACGGCAAATGTTTATAACTTTAAAGATTGTATTAATTTTAGTGCTGTCAAACGATTAATCGCATCCAAAATAAAAGTTTTTGTTTACATAATATATGTGTGTGTACTGTGTATATTTATTATGTATATATAAATACACACACATGCATGTATATATTTAAGAAAAATATGTTACATTTATATATTAAATATATTTATATATGACAGAATTTATATGAATATAAATATATACACATTAATACATGTAGATATTTTTAAAATATATGCTGTATGTGTGTGTCTTTATATATACATAATAAATATACACAGTACACACACATATATTATGTAAACAAAAACTTTTATTTTGGATGCGATTAATCGTTTGACAGCACTAATTAATTTCCACTACTTTTTCAGACTTGTAAACCACAATTTTAAAATTCCTAATTTTAAGGTTCATCTGATGGAAACACTAACCTGGGCTCCCTGTTCTTACGAACCAGACTGACGAAAGTCTCCACCTCAGTTTTAGTGATGTGTTTCTCCAGCAGTTTGCGGTTGTTGTGTAGCAGGGCTGTGATGGTGTCCTCAGCCAGAATATCATAGCCGATCTGAGACTGCATCATTCCAAATTGCTTGGCTATGTGTTCCTGTAAGGCAAATCCCCATCTTTGAATGCTGTCTTGTGGCTCTTTCTAGTGTGACAGGAAGTCTGAATGCCATTCATACAATTTACCATTCTTGTGCACCTGTGTTAGCATGGATTGGAGTACCTGATTCTTACGGTAGTCTTCTTGTGAATGACGCAGCACCCTGTAGCACAGTCTGAGCATGTATTGATAGGGGGCGTATTTCTGGTCAGACAGCTCATCCAACGTTAGCAGAGGCGGATCAGTGCCCCTCTGTTTAAATGGGGCTTTAATGATCCCAAATATCTAAGCAGAAATAGAGACAGCAAGATCAACCACTAGATCATTCACCAACAATGATGTTTCAACTGTAGACAACACCATAATTTGCCAATTGACCTGTTTGAGAATGTTCTGCTCTCTCATGAGTTTCTGTCTCTCTCGGTTGGGCTTGTTCATCGTCACCTCCAGGGCTGGCTGGCCATTGTTAAACTGATCGACGACAAAGAAAACCACATCCTCCAGCAGTTTAATGGCATACCTGTGCATAGAGAAAGTGCATGAAGCTCCGACACAGTATATTCTACAATAAGTTTACTTTACAAATATTTACAAAGTGAAAACCATAGCTATTTAGGGCCTAAAACCTCAGGCTGAGACTCTGGTTTGGTGCTTGTGTGTCGTGTCAACTCAGCCCTCTACGGACACCTTGGCAATTGAATCGTCATTGACTAGTACATTTTTTAGTTTACTCGCCAGACTGATAATATATACAGTATATATATATATTTGTAAAATGGCACAGTTTTATAAATATCTGAAGGTACACTCTTAACATCAGTCAGTCAAGCATTTATCATAATAAGATAATAAATATTATTAAATGATTTACTTTAGTACTTTACTTTAGATACTTTAGTAATTAGAATTAAAACTTGATAACCATGTATGAATGCATATTAGCCATTTTAACTGAACTTCGGACTGGTGGTGGTGCTTTTTTGGTCATTCAGTGTTTCTGTAAAAAAATTAAAAATTGGGGAAAAAACTAACAAAAATACTGATAAGATAATAATGATACGAATTCTACTAATAAGAACAATATGAAACACACTAAGGATTAATGAGCTACTGGATCCATGAATATTAATCAGGTTGTGTGCGCTCGCTCGAACTGATTTGCTGAAATCAAAACAGGGACGATAATAGGTGAGCGCCAGCCAATGAGATTGCCGTTTGCATACTCGCAACGTAGAGGGTTACAACTCTACCTTCTGTCATTAGGACTGAGGAAACCGGAGTTGAACTTGTCGACTACGGTGCTCAACATGAGGCTGGCATCATTTGCAAAGTCTAGATCTCTAATCTCCATGACCGGCACAGAGACAATGGCAAAGGCTTCCTTGTCCTCTTTGGTGGGGCAGGTGCCCAGCTAGCAGAAGAAAAGGAGGAATAGAGAAAGATAAGGAAAAAATAAATATATATATAAATAAATGCAGTTCTTTTGAGTGTTCTATTCATCAAGGAATCTTGAAATAAATATATCTAATTTCCACAAGCAAACAAATAAATAAATTCAGCTTTGCCATGACAGGTATAAATTACATTTTAAAACACATTAAAATAAATATAATAACATAAAAATAAAAAATATTAAATCAAATATAATATGTTAAGATACACCAAAACACAAAATTGATTTCAATTGTAGTAATATTTCACAAAAGTATTATTTTTACTGTAAGGTTACAAATAAATGTAGCCTTGGCATAAGACATTTCTTTCAAAAACATTTTAAAAATATTACCGACCCCAAACTTTTGAACGGTAGTGGAATAAAATTCATTAAATTATTTTAAATTAATGAAAATTCTTAAATTATGCAATCTGCAACACTTAGCAAATGCAGAGTAAATAAATAAATGCTGCAGTAAAACACACAACTTATGCTTTAAATTTACCTGGCATAAAATTAAGTGAAGTCAGAATTAAATGTGACCCTGGACCACAAAACCAGTCTTAAGTCGCTGGGGTATATTTGTAGCAATAGACAAAAATACATTGTATGGGTCAAAATTATTGATTTTTTTTATGCCAAAAATCATTAGGATATTAAGGGCGAAGAGTGAAACTCTGAAGCGCTGAGTCAGAGAGTGTTCGGCGAGTGAAAATATATCTGTGCTAATTCTAAACTTATACTTAGCCTCCAACTCACACACTGGCGAGTAAAATCTGA
>NW_015665129.1:2332065-2343989 GCF_001515625.1 Sinocyclocheilus rhinocerous
GGAACTAATCGAGCCGTTTGTGCCAGGCTGGGGAGAAAGGTATTTTAATAATGTAAATTATGTGAAAAATAATGCGTTTTTCGAACCACCAAGCATGAGAGCATGTTCTAGTACACCCCGAAAACAAAATCAAGACTTTGTAAAAGAGCATAATAGGACCCCTTTAAAAAATCCTAAATAAATAAATAAAATAATAAATAAGCAAATAAATAAACAAACAAATATAAATAAATAAATAAGCGAACAAACAAACAAAACATTATACTAAAACACATTTGGTTAACTTAAAGTCCATGATCCAATCTTTATTCCAGGACATATAATGAAAGTATAAAATTTAGATTATTTTGTCGATGTGCCTAACTAAATGTGCCATATATTTCAGCATTTCAATTGGTTTTATATCTGCAGGTAAATTGACCAAATAAATAAATAAGTAAATTAATTAAAATTAAATAAAAAACACATTTGTGACCCCGGACCACAAAACCAGTCATAAATAGCACGGATATATTTATAGCAATAGCCAACAATACATTGTATGGGTCAAAATTATTGATTTTTCTTTTATGCCAAAAATCATTAGGATATTAAGTAAAGATCATGTTCCATGAAGATAATTTGTAAATTTCCTACTGTAAATATATTAAAACTTCATTTTTGATTGATTGATTGATATGCATTGCTAAGAACTTCATTTGGACAACTTTAAAGGTGATTTTCTCAATATTTAAATTTTTTTTGCACCCTCAGATTCCAAATAGTTGTCGAAATATTTCAAATAGTTGTATCTCGGCCAAATATTGTCCTATCCTAACAAATCATACACCAATGGAAAGCTTATTTATTCAGCTGATGTATACATCTCAAATTGACACTTATGACTGGTTTTGTGGTCCAGGGTCACAAATGTTTCAGACATAGATATATACAGAATTCTCAACATTAAGAAGTGAGGGTTAGACAGACTGTACAGAGAAAGTTCGTCACCATTAATCGAATAGGCCTCTCCTCATCAATGTCGATGGGAATGTTGGTGCTTTGGATCCAAGTGTTTGTGCACAGGTGACGGAATCGGACATAAGAATTTCTGTTGGAAATTGAGAAGATGAATATGCAGCAGGAATCCTTTAATCAGGTTCTTAATCAAACAAATTCCTTTATCCCACAGAATGCAGCAAAACAAATAGAGAGAGAGTAAAGCATAGAATTGAATACCGTGGCACAAATGAATCAGTTTTCTGCAGTGTGGTGGGGTCCAGCTCAAACAAAGAGGCGATGTCATTCCCATGAGGCACTGCAACTAGCTTGTATTTTATCCTCTCTCCTAGGCTTCTCTTGATACGGCTACTATCCACCTATAGACAAAGTACAAGTAAGTGACTTTTCTGAGAGAAAAGGAGAACACATAAGATAGGAACAGTCTTTGCATGTAATTTTTTAACATCTCATGAACTCCTGATCTAAGTCTTATACAGTGAGATGTCTACCAGAAAGTTTTTCCATTGGTTACCATGCCATATAGCAATAGATCATACAGAACATGACATTTTAACCTACCTCTATATCATTGCTGTTTTCTTTATAACCTGGGTTCTCCTGCAACACAGATGTAAATACATGTAAATAAGTCCTTCTAATATTAACAAACCATATATGAGATTACTATAAATCCGGAGGGTTTTACTTCAGCAGCAAGATAGTTTCCTGTGGCCAAGTGTTTGAATCGGTACAGGCTATTCCAGTGTCCTGCTCCTCCACGGCACGGATCATGGTGAACCACCTACAACCAACAAGCAAACATTATGTCACTATGGAGGCAACTTTCCACCTCCAAATAGAAAAAAAGGACCTTAAAAATGTATCCTTAAAAGTGAAAATTGATAAATTTATCTCTCATGATTGCAACTTCACAACATATAAAAAGAATCAGGTAACAGGCTTCTAAAAACACTACATGATATAATATATCAATTCAAATTAAAAAAACTGCTAATATACTAACATTAATCTATTTTGAATACATTTCTAATTGTAATACAAATTCATTTGGCTTTTTTGAGGACATGGTCCCACACACATCCGAATCTAAATCCTACCAGGATTTAGCAGGAAATCTGCTAAATCAATCTATGAGGAGGCTCTTACCTCAACCTCCCATAATGCATTAGAGCTGGTGGCTGAAGTAGCGGACTGACGCAGAGTTGTGCGCAGGAACACATGCAGCTTAGACTTGTACTCATCACAGGTCAGAAACTTCTCCTGTTCTGCATGGAAAAGCCTCACCACATCTCCCTATGCATGAATATGACTTTTATTATGAGATATCAACATAACTGGCTTGGCTTTGGATATATATCATAAAACTGAAAATGTGAAAATGTGGCTATGGTGAATGCAAAAGCTGAAAGCATGCAATACAGCTATAAAACAGCAAAATAACAGCATAGATTTGTTGGTACGAACTACAGCACAAGTTTGTAATAATGACTTTTGCATGTGCTCGTTGCACTTACTCCCTTAAGGACTTCATCTTTATGGTCACTGAACATCATAAACAGACTAATCTTCCAGCTGGTGTTGCTGTTGACTGAATTGATCTGTAGGGAGCAGTCTTACATTATTAGAAGACAGTGGCACACAGCACTTATTTCAGCTTATTTTGCGGACTTTCCTTCACAGAACCTTTACTAATCTCAGAAAACATGTACATTTTGGAGAAATGACAGCAACTAGTTCACAGTCTTAAGTTAAGCCACAAGTAAATGTGTCTTGTAATCAACCACAATCCATCTGTCTACTTCACAGGCATGTTGACAAAGGACTTCAAGGCAAACTGATCATGTCTTCTCAAACAGGCCCACCTCTTTGCACCCTGGGTGATCGGGAAGCTCGTAATTACTGGCATGGAGAGGCTGTCCAGCATTCACAGGATTCATGATCACCTTATCTCCAACTACCACCTGAAATGGAGTACAAACGATTCAGTGAGGGGCTCAATATGACTGTCACAGCCACAGATATCTAAAGAGCAAATATGTACATCTCTATCAGTTTACACAAGGGAGAAGCAATCTACAAACATTTAAAGTCGGATTAGCTCGGCAAACTTGTTTATATGTGTATAGGGTAATTTGCATGCATTTTACCTAACTTTGCGAGTGTGTATGTGGGCTGTGTGTGCACGGAGTATGCGCGTCTATATTTGTATAGACTATGATATGTAATTATTAGGTGTGCAGGTAAATGTATGGCGTTAAAAAAACGTAGGTGTATGTGTATATAGGTACAAAGTGAATATAGGTATAAAGGTGAATCTCATAAAAGCATGCAAGGTTATACTGCAGCCCAAAACCAAAAGAAAAAAATGTCAAAAGCATTTTACACATAGAAAACGGAGCTTCGGCATTCGGATGTTATTCTCTATGATTTTCATTTAATTATCTTGAATACAGTATTTTATAAATGTATTACGGTAATAAATGTAATAAATTCAGAACAAATTAAACAAATACTGCATAATGTAAATACTTGATTTAAGTAATTTATATTTTACAATTGTGCATTATTTGTATAATTTGTTTATTTTCACATTAGTCACAAAAGCTATGGGAGGGAAGCAGTGTTATTTTAGTATCATAGCAATACTATTATAGTTTTTATTAATATTTTGAGTTTTTATTTTTGTATTTCCTATTTTCCTTTTTAAATTTGGTTAAAATTTCGGTAATTTTGTTGTGTTTTTTTATTTCATGTCTATATAGCTTTTTTATATCAGTTTTAGTTATTTTATTATATAAAGTCAAACTAAATTAAAATGGGCAATTTTGCCTTGGAAACTAGCTGAAATAAAAAGTTTTCATGTTTATTTTACTTCAAGAAAGTACTTTAAGCTAATTTCTTGTTTTTAATCGGATTTTAGCGTAAAATATGACTCAGGCAAGTTTCATGCGATTTACCCTTATAAGCTTGTTCAAACTGTGACTTTTGAGTTTCTTGTATGCTTGCATATGCGTGCGTGAAATTACATTGTCTCCATTGGCTCTGAGCTTCCAGAAAGGTTGGATGAAAAGCCAAGATCCCTCATTCCCTGTCCCATCAAGAGTGACACGCATTGCGTTCTTCTCCAGCAATGCTGGGAGACGCTTATTCACCGTCAAATACTTGTTGCTCTTCATATGCAGGAGCTGAAAACACATCAACATTTATTCAAATAAAAACTTCTAGTCTGTAAACTCTTTCTTAAATATAAAAAGGAAAGTTTAGGCTCTATAACAGGGTTGCGTGAGCCACACAAGGTGTCACGAACACATTTTATTACCAGGGCGGAAGAACTGCTATGATTTTAATTAATAAACTGAATTACTAACTGAACATTTGTGTGTTAAATCATATTGTTGCTGACTTTTTATACATGCAGGTCACTCGAGACCATCGCGCCAACAACACTCTCTCACTTTACCCCACAGCCTTTGTGGTTTGTTTGTTTTTTTCCACAGCACTGCACCTACTACAGAGCTTATTAGAAAGAAAGTACTTCCTTTTTGTCTAAAAAAAGACCTTGCAAATATCTTGAATGTGTACGTTATAATATGGTTGCACCTCCTCTGCCACTATGTGTCTGCTGAATGGAAGTAAACAGAGCTGATCACTTTAAACTATTCAACAATTCCTAAAGACTACAACGTTATTTCAGTGAAAAAAATAAAGCATGTTGGCTGGATTATTAAGAAGCAGCTTTAACCCAAAGGAATCACTGGACATGGGAAGCTCTTTTTTATTTTAGGATATACCCTATAGTAACAGGAAAAGGCACCGTTTCCTATAGTGTGGCATTGCTGTAGGCAATTATCTGTAACTGACGTCACTAACAGGGAGGAAACACATTTCTTTTTTTGCCTTTTCTGACTCAGATAAAGATATGCGGGTACAGTTGTGACCCCATTAACAAACTCAGCATGTCTACATAAGTCAACAAAAAAACAAAAGTGACTTTGTTTAGTTTATTACTACACATACTGTGCCAGATTCATTGATGCATGTTATTCCAAAGAAACAAAATATGTGTCTGCGTTATCTTTCATCAAAATGGCTTTCATTTCATTCATTGCTAACATTACTAACCCAGTTCCAAATGTCATATACAGACCATGTCCAGCCAATTACATTGATCTATTCTGAAAATTTTCAAGATCCAGTCAATTCCCAGTGTCCCCATATTACAGAAACATCTAAAAAGTCATATAATAACTCTTTTTAGAGTCCATATTTGGTGTTGCACCTTGAATCTTGAATGAAATGCATGATTACATTGGGTGACTAGGATAACTCTTAATCTTTTGTTTCTAGAAACAAGATTTACGTCACATAACTGCACATTTCTACTCCTCTATATAAGGGATTAAATGGTTTTACACTTAGGTCTAACTGTCGGGAATTACATTTACATTACATTACATTTAGTCATTTAGCAGACGCTTTTATCCAAAGCGACTTACAAATGAGGACAATAAAAGCAGTCAAAACTAACAAAAGAGCAACAATATATAAGTGCAAATGACAAGTCAGGTTAGCCTGACGCAGTGTAGCAAGGTATATATATACACAGTCATGGCCAAAAATATTGGCTCCCTTGGTAAATATGATCAAAGAAGGCTGTGAAAATGAATCTGCATTGTTAATCCTTTTGGTCTTTTATTTAAAAAATTCACAAAAATCTAACCTTTCATTGGATAATAAGAATTTAAATAGAAAGTGCTAGAGTTAGAGGGTCAAAAAGATGGAACAGACAGCTGTTTGATAGAGCTTTACATAACCTTACGAAACCTCTCTTGATTTTGTACATTTTTACATAATTATTAAATGGAGTAACGATGTCCTGAAGAAATGTTGTGAGAAACCTTTCTAATGTGAAATATAAAAAATAAAAATAAAACAATCAGCAAAGATGTATTTATAGACAAACAACCTGTAAAAAAACATCAGATCACACTGACTGCATCAGCAACTAATTAACAGGTATCATTTTACTAAATGCAGATTCTCACCTGAATGACACTGCCGTATTTTACCACATCCCCATGGACCTTTTTGTTCTCGGCCTCATTCTGTTTTTGTTCCAAATTAGCTGCATGCTTTGGTACGAAAAATAAATAAATAAAAATAACCAAACAAACAAATGAGCAACAAAGAACTGCAAGCAGCTCAAATGTCAATCATCATATGAAATGTGTCCCAGCAAACATATTAAAAACCTCAGATTCCTCTTTGCTCACAGCGGTCATTAAAAACCAAAGGTGGATTCTGTTGATGATCTAAATTCAATAGAATTGTTTGTGACTTACTTGCAATTTCTGAAGAAGCACCATGTCTCCAATCTTATCCTTCTCATGTTTTGCCTGTTTAGCCTTCCAGAACTGTTTTTGGGCAGAATATCGGTTCATGGGATAAACCTTAAAGAGGCAGTCTAGATTTTAAAAAAATCATAAATAAATAAATAACATTTGTATCAGCTGTTTGTGTGTCTGTTTTTGGAAAATGTGATTAAATTTATAAATTAATTTAAAAAAACATTGTAGACACTGTTCTTGTGAGACCACATTTTGGGAAATACTGAATTTTGGGAAAGAATAAAATTAACTTTTAAAATTTGCTTTGGACTTTCACAGGAAATAATAATTTTTGCATTTGCTCACATTTGATCTCAACTAAACTTTTGTATCATCTGCAGATCAGATCTGACCTTAATGGGTTGAGGGTGTTATGGTTTGAGGTTACTTAACTGCATTGTTGATCCAGTTAGTTACCAACAAACCAACACTAACGTAAATAGCAGCTTGCTCAACAGGACTAAAGTAAATATAACCTAGCAATACCAGGTAACTCAAAACCAGCCAAACGTATTTTACATGCTACTTTTCACTTTTTCACATTTGTTTTTATTCAGATTAGTTATGTAGCATATTTTACTAAAATGTAACATTTCTTCTTATTTTTAATTTCTCTCTGAGGACCGCAAACTTCTAGCTATCAATGAAAGGTTGCATGCACAACTTACCAATCAGAATCAAGACTTCCAAAGAGCTACAGTATGTAATAATCATTCTGGAACTACATTTAGAAGTGTGAAAGATTATTTTAAAAGCTATAAAATACCTCTGAATTTTTTGGGAGGGTTGTCTAGATCTCCACCTGCTGGCTCCACGACACAACGATCATCCACCAGCCTGGGAAGGTAAACACACAGAGTCACCTCAATAAAACGATTCTTCAAAAGCCTTCAAGAGACACACCGGTATCAGCAGTCATAAAGAGTTACGAGTCATGAACTCGTAACATGATTTCTGGTGGACATCCTGCTAAATACTTTAAATCATAAGGTCCAAAATCCAAACGCTCTGCCAAAGAGTCTTTAAGGTCTAATTATGTTATATCCAGTCCTACTCAATAATACCCCTAGAGTAGCCTGCAACTGCAAACAAAAACAGGTTAAAACGTGTTTATAGGTTGCCACGCCAGTACAAGAAGACACTCGTTGAGCCTGAATGGCTGAAATAGCCCAAGGAAAAACCCTGGACACTTCTGAATGCTGTTTCAGAGAGCCATTCCTGCAAAACATTTGCTTTTTAAGATGACTGTCTCCATCTTTTTGTTCTTGCATCTGGCCTGGATCCAAAACAAGGGTGGTATTTCCTCCTGACATTAAAACAACAGTAAGGTTTGGGCTGAAAAGTTCATACAGTGCGAATAACTCTAAAAAGGTCTCTCCCTTTCAATGACTAACAGGCTTCATTGTAAATGTAAATTCAAGATTGTGCTTTTATTTAAGAGCATGGACATCAAATGAAGCTGTTTGAATGGATTTGTGATGTCCTTACTATACATATATATATATAAAATATGCACAATATACACATACATGGACATATCTATAGTATATATAATTGTCTGACAGTCTGCCTATCAATCAAAATGTGAATCAAATTATGATTCTAGGCAGTTAACTGCACTGTAACTTAACTGCACACCTGTGTACAGCTCTCGATCTTTTTGCAAACCATAAACTCAAACACATCAAAGCTCAGAGTAAAAGAAAGCCACAGTACACCCAACTAGCAAAGAAAAAGAACAAAGCTTGAGTTCTCAAGACTAGAATGCCAATCATTTTATTTAAAAATAAACTCAACTGATGAGAAATTAAATTACACAATGATGGCTATGATTTACTGCGTAATTTAACATTAAAACTGTATTTTGTGCAGGGTCTTGGACTGAGGTGAAGGCAGGCAGGAAGACAGAGAAGTCAATGAAAGAAGACACTTACCCCAGTGTGCTTATAAAGCCATTGACAGTTCCTTCTGCATACAGGGAGACAATATCCCCTATATGCAGAAAACTGGACGCTGAATCAGACATCTTTGCTATTTACAGCACGCAGGAGTCTGGATGCTTCAGTCTGATCTTGAGAAGCCCGGACACTTTTCTTACAAACTCTTCCTGATATAAAGCGGGTGTAGGCATGCGCTTCACCCACAGTTGAAGTATAAATGCATCCCGGTAGAGTTGGAAAACGTGCAAAGGAAAGAAAACCTACAAAACTTAATCCCCGGTTGGATGTGCAGCTGGGAATGTCTAAGCGCAGACGTCCGAGAAGCAGAAATGACTCGTTGTTGCAGTTTGCGGCGTACCTGAGGTCATAGTGCCTCAAACCAGGAAGCACGCGTAACTTTTTGTCAAGTCAAAACACGCCTGTAGGGGAGGCACAGCGTGGAAGAATACAGATGAGACTCGCTAACACACTCTCCACACTGCAACAGAGAGCCCTGACAGAAAGAGAAAGCTAAAACAATCACTGAACAGACAGCGCTCTTTTTGTTAGAATATGAGCCATTTGGCGCGATTATTTTAAAACTACATAGGTCCACCTGTGTACCCAGGTGTGTATCTAATATATAATAGCGTTATATTACAACAACAAAATTTTATTTTAAGGGTCAGACTCGGAGTATGAGAAGGTTCCTCTATGAGAAAGCTGTACAGGCTTCTAAATAAACAGACCCACCCAACCTCTCATTTTATAAACTTGGACTAAATTTCCTGCTTTAGTTCATAAGACAAAACATGATATTCAGCAACACAATACAAGGGGCTTTTGGATTAAATATAGACGCACAATCTAATTTTGTTATTGTTTTGACAGGCCAAGTTCAGCTTCAGCAACCATGTTTTTCAGTCATATCAGTCTGATCCACCAAGTGATGTCTTTGTGCATAATGACAATAATGAAGACTTTGTGAATATTATCAATATTTGATGCTCCAGCAGCTCTTTATTCTTGAATGTAGTACTGACAGTTACTACAGCAAGAGAGTTTCACACTTTTGATGTGTTGTGGTTTATGCTCAGCGGCTTTCGATTCTGTTGAGAAAGGTGCAATCCATCTTTCCATTCATTTATGTATAACAAGGTCACAGTATGTCAAGTTGGTATATAAAATGATTATTCACAATAAGGAGCCATGGAAACTTCATCATCAGCAAGAAAAGATACCTACACACAAATCTGTGACATGCAAAATCACATTTGTGCACAAGTACTTGCTCTGAATGTCAAGCTGTGTTTCCACGTATTCAAAATGGATGTCCAGGCAAATTTGCATTCAAATCAAGCTTCAGGAGAGATGGGATGCAATTGTGGCTGGATTTGCATTGCTGGCTGGCGCTGAAAGTCAATTGGAAGTTTATTACAACTTTCCCACCCTCTCTCCTTCTGCAACCCCATGTTTTTGATTAAAATGTGAAAACTCTAGTTGAATAATTACTGGTATATGTAGGTGCACAACACAAGTGAGACATGTTGCTGAAGTCACAGAACACCTTCTCAGATCTGGAGTCCTGAAATTACATTAAAACCACTTTGCACATTAGCAAAGCTTTTAACCTTACAGTTATTATTTAAAATACAATAACTAAAGTGCTGGCTTTTCTAAATGCTGACTCTTTTCTAATTAGCGCTTCAGTCGGTGAATACATCACATGCAACCACAACAACATTTCTGACACCATAGAAGGTTTTTTTCCTAGCCTTGGCTATGGCCTCATTTGGAAATATTTTTATATTCACATAATCTCCAAGCCCAGTATTTTACAGGTTCTTTGCTACCCTCCGTTGGCTCGTTAAATCTCACTTTTAGCTCAGATTTCCCTATAAGGGCAAGGTCATACACAGATTTTGGCTGACTGCATATTAATGACTCTTAACAGACAGTCAGGTGAGACTGGCGAAAACTTGCATGAGCTGTAAATGACTACATAATACAAACATTCAAAAGTAATCAAATGAGCCAAATAACAACTGAGAGTCAGAAAGACAAAAAAAAAGTGTTAACTAGGAAGTGTGTGTGCATGCTATGCTCACTTAAGGCACATGACCAAAGGATCCTCCAGCTTTACCAACAGTTTGTTCGTCATATCCTTATTGACACAGGGAGACGTTAACAATGCCTCAGCCCACTTATCAAACAGGAGGAAAATTATATTACCACAAAAAATGTTCTTTGTCAGTTTTAAAACATCAATTTGTTGAGTTAATTAAAGTTCAGAAACACTGTAATTTTAATGAAAAATCGAAACGCGTTTAGCATCAGCATTTGTCCCAGATATGAAACATCATGCATTTCCTGTAAATGGAGCAGAGTAAAACCCAGAAAAAGTCTCTCTCAGAGTAACCACAAATGATGCCCTCATTAGTATTAGATGACATTTCCTGTTGGTATCATATATCTTAAAGCACTTAGATTTTATATATTATGGTTTTGCAGTCCCTACACCAAAACTTATATACTATAATATTTTGTGATGTGATTGCATATCATTATAATGATAGGATTAATATTTTAAATAATAGTTCACCCAAAAATGAAACTTGCAGCTTTTCACTTCACATAACGTTAATTGATGGACTGGAGTGGTGTGGATTACTTGTGGATTATTGTGATGTTTTTATCAGCTGTTTGTACACTCATTCTGATGGCACCCATTCACTGCAGAGGATCCATAGGTGAGCAAGAGATGTAAGGCTAAATTTATCCAAATCTTTTCAAATGAAGAAACAAATATGTCTAGGATAGCTTGAGGGTGAGTAAATTTTACAAAACATTTCATTTTCAACTATTCAACTTCAAATAAATAGTATCTAAATGTTATGACAATATAAATACATTATATGCATATATATAATTTTTTTTTAAATCTTAATTGATTGTAGAATGGTTTATGTGCACGCATAACTCTTTCTGATAGATGTGGATAGGATACTAATATTTAGGAAATGTTTTAAGGACTTGGTCTCTGTGTGTGTGGAATGAGTCTATTAGATGATTTGTTTGTTTTTTTCCCTGAGAGTGATATTCTAGGAGCATGACCTTACAGAACAAAACTGTCGCTGTAGATCCATTAAAAGTGTCGTTTAACATTACAGATCATCGTGAGAGAAGATCATCGTGTTTTTAGTGGTATTGTCTGTCGTACTCAAAATAAAAGCACTGCACTCTTGTGGTAAAAGAATACATAGCAGAAATATGTCTGTAGTTGTCAGTTTATAAAATGCCCTAGAATATGTAGACAAAGTTAACTAAAGCCATATAAAAAATTTCGTTACCTGAAATAATATATAGCCTATAAAAAACTTAAAACTTATTTCAGTTAGTTGCCAAGGAAACATCTAATTTCACTTATTTTAACTTGATGTACTAAAATAACTAAAACTAAAAAGAAAACAAAAAATAAAAACTATATAAATATTCACAACTAAACACAACAAAATTCAAGTAAAAAAAAAAAACAATAAAGTAAAAATCCTTAAAAAATAATAATAATAATAAATAAATAAATCGGTCAAAAATGACCAATGAGCACCCGAGGGTT
>NW_015665129.1:2344037-2346291 GCF_001515625.1 Sinocyclocheilus rhinocerous
TTTGTGTTGTAACAAATGTTGCCTCTCCTTTGCCAGAAAATGAAAAAATGCAATCAGAAGGGAATTTTGTGCAATTAATTGAGCAATCAGAGGAGACCTGTTGGACTGATACTGTGCCACTAAGGATGTAAAAGCTATTTCAGGTCACCAGAAAACTATAACCAAGTGCAACTATAAGTCACCTCAGAGATGAGCAGTCATGCTTTGCATCCAGGTGGTACAGTAAATTTCTGATTGAATGGTTTCATATAGGGCTGCACGATAAAATCGCATGCGATATTTAACGCGCATCTTATCAGTAAAGCTGGTTCTGTAATCAGCGGTAAATCTCCATTAAAAAATTATATTGTAAATAAAAATTCTATCAAATTTGTATGACTTACTTTTTTGGAACATAAAAAATTATTTATTTTGAAGAGTGTTGGTAACCAAACAGTTCTGGTTCCCACTGACTTCCATTGCATGGATATAATTGAAGTAAACAGGAACCAAAACAATTTGGTTACCAACATTCTTCAAAAAATATTATTTTGTGTTCTGCAGAAGAAAGTCAGTCATTCAGGTTCAGAAAGGCATGATGAGGGTAAGTAAATGATGACTGAATTTCCATTTTGGGGTGAACTATCCCTTTAAAGTTCAGTTAGGTGTTCATTAGGCAGAAATGGATACATTTCATTTTTCTGCCTGTCCCTCGGAAATGGCCTGCGGTGCAACCATCCAAATCACACTGTAGAGATCAAGTAATCAGATCGAATATGGCTAGACGAGGTACTGTAAGCGTCCAGCAGAGTGTTCGCTCACTTACCTTGCATTTTTACCTTCA
Source organism: Sinocyclocheilus rhinocerous (assembly GCF_001515625.1). Taxonomy (NCBI): domain Eukaryota; kingdom Metazoa; phylum Chordata; class Actinopteri; order Cypriniformes; family Cyprinidae; genus Sinocyclocheilus; species Sinocyclocheilus rhinocerous. The sequence continues at coordinate 2,344,861 of NW_015665129.1, forward strand.
GTTCAATTGTGATTTTCTTGGTGGTGGAATGCTTGAATGAATCGAACTCAAAGAAGCGTGACACCTCACATTCGTATGTGCCAAAGTCATTTGCGCTGACATTTACGATGCTAATGGAGATGTCCTGCAGGTCCTTGCTGCCGATCCATGTCAGACGGCCCTTCCAGTACATTTCTGCGTCCTCTGGCTCCTGCGGTTCACGATCATACAGATAGATCTGCATAGAGGAGATGATTGTGTGTCAGATATGCTCATTTTTAAATACAATAATATGCAGCAAAAAAGCTAAGAGGTAATCTCACAAGCATTCTTCGGTAATCTGATGCAGAACCGGTGTAGAACCAGTCCACTTTGGTCTCGGCAGAGATCTCTTCCTGTTTCATGCAGTAGATGCAGGTTAAATTCATAACACCGCCTACGGTGGCCTCTGTGTTTGATGCAACATCCACACACACCAGTCTGACCTCCTGAACTGCAGAAAACACACAGATTATTACCACACACATTGCATCTTTCATCAACATGTAGGACATCCAATCATGCCCTTTGGAGTGAGAGGTTAGCACCTTTCCAAAAACGTAGCTTCAATCTGCAGATACTTTATGGAGGTCAATTAAATCTGAGGCAGAGACTTCTCAAGGGAGCACCAGAGAATGAGAAAGAGAGACAGAGAGAGATCATTATCCATTACAAGCTCCAATTCCAGAAGGAGCTCACAGCACTCCCAACTCCCGCTCAGACGAAAACATACCTTATTGCTGCAGACACATGCTCAGTATTGGCGGCAGAGAACACCCCATTGAGCAGGGGCCGGGCCGAGGCCTCAGTGATGTGAAGATTGTTCTGGAGTGTTCGCTCGACTGTGAACATAACCTCTCTGCCATTGTTGAAATGGAGGCCATCTTACATAACTCACAGCCTCAAGCACAGGCTGTCAAGACTGATCGCGCCTTTTCTGTTTGAAGGGTCATATGGGCTAATGGAAATGGCAAATGTATTTGTCCATCCCACAAGCACAGGCAATGTATAATAATGATGACTAGTTGTGACATATTTCGCCACTAGTCAAAGAATGCGAAGTTAGTGGTAGATGAAATTCTATTTTAAATCTCTTAATGTTCTGATGACACCAGGCTGCCACAATCTGTGAGGAGAAGCAGTGAGTCATTGACACTTATGGGATCGTTTAGAGCTGAATCAATGCCATCTCTGTATGGGATTGTGTTTTTTTTAACGGATATGTGAATCTGTGACTCACAAATAAGTACCTCACATACCTCAAACACTGCCTGTACTAATGTTCTGATGTATGATTAACTGGTTTATGTTCTAGGAGATACAGACATTTAAGAGACTATTTAAAGTAACTCAAAACTCAAAAAAGGGTCCCTGCAAATACTCAAGTGGTTTGATATATTATATAAAATACCA
>NW_015665129.1:2346413-2347466 GCF_001515625.1 Sinocyclocheilus rhinocerous
GGTATATTATATAAAATACCATATTATATATATATATATATATAAATTAATTTAAAAAATCATTAATACATATTGAGTTCTGATATACTGTAGCGCTTATCACAACAACACATTATCTTAGAAATTAATTTAAATTACAAAAACTCTTATGCTTATTATTAATATGATCAGTTTAACACATTTAAATGCTATTAAATTTCAGAAAAAATGAAGACAAGATTTTGCAAAACACACTCTTAATATTACTATTACTGGATCTCGCTAGCATTTTCTTTCCTTATTTTAAATGGCAAAATGGTGTGTGTCATCATTTATTATTCAAATTATTCATTTAAAATTTTAAAACACTTACCAGCAAATATGAAGAGCATTAGCAAATGCAACACAAGCCTCATGTGAGTTGACATACTGGGAGATCTAACAACAGGGCGGCGTCTCAGATTGAGTCTTCCTATAAGTAACGTTAGAGAGAAAAAAGAAAAACCGTCACTCCCCTGATCTCAAGAGACGCACTAGCGACTGACGCGAGTGGCTGCAGCCATTTAGCCTCCTTGTTAGTGCGTCCGCCTATATATATCAGGGCTGCCAACTCTCACGCATTTGACACTATTCTCACGCCACACATCCATTTTCTCACGCAGAAAAATGTCCCTGCCAAATTCAATATTTATTTATGATAAAAATAAAAATAAACCCCAGACAGCGCTCGTCAATGTCAGAATGATTTAGATGGCCAATCAAATCAAAGAAGGGCGGGGCTTTACTGTTCCAGCGCGACACCACAGCATTTTTTAACAGTGAAAGAGTGTGAGGTAAGTAGGGTAAGTAGGATTATTTGACAGCTGTTTTGCAACAGAAATGTTAAATAACCAACAGTAATATTCTGTGATTTCTGTGATGCGACGACCGTTTTGATCATTTACGTGATTCACGTAATTCGTAACCGAATGTGGCAAGGAACATTTTGTTGTTTTGCTTTTACAACATTTGCACAAATTAACTCCTAATTGTATGTGTATTTTAAAATAAAATATTATTTGTGAATATTTAAAC
>NW_015665129.1:2348972-2349276 GCF_001515625.1 Sinocyclocheilus rhinocerous
CCCCTCACAGCGCATGCGCAGCTTCAGTACGAAAATCGTGACGTCATGATTTCGCCCCGGCGAAGCGAGTTTTAGTGGTTTTGCTGTCTTTTCGCAAGCACAAGGTTCATTTCAACATTTTCATTAGATAGCTAATTTGTAATTAAATACATGTATGTACGTAACGTCCTGTTCAATTGCTATAAAGTCAGATTTCCCTGCTAATTCTAAGTTTGGCCTATTTTATTAAGTGTAACGTTTAGGCTACGATTAGACAGTTAAATTCCTTCGTCAGGGGCATTCTTTTGTTCGGACGCCCATTTCC
>NW_015665129.1:2349378-2371869 GCF_001515625.1 Sinocyclocheilus rhinocerous
ACACACACACACACACACACACACTAACAACAACAATAACAATAAAATGGAAATGGGCGTCTGAACAAAAGAATGCCCCTGACGAAGGAATTTAACTGTCTAATTGTAATGTATGGTGTTACACTTCATAAAACAGGCAAAAGTTAGAATTAGCAGGGGAATCAGACTCTATGTTGCGATTGAACAGGACGTCACGTACATTAATACGTATTTAATTACAAATGATCTAATTAACATGGTGAAATGAACGTTGCTTGCAGAAAGACAGCAAAACCACCATAAGCTGACTTGCTTAGCCGGGGCGAAATCATGACGTCATGATTTCAGTACTGAAGTTTCAGGGTTGCCAGGATATAAAAATACCCTCCCAATTGCTACTAAAAACTACCGCGGACTTGGCAACACTGCGAAGTTGCGCAGGCGCTGTGAGGGGGAAACAGGGAAACTGAATTCAAACTGAACACCTCCACAACGAGCTCTTTCAGAAGATGTCAGTGACAGAGAAGTTACTTTTGTTTCCTTTTGCAGCCACATGACCAGTACAGATGCTCCATCGTCAAACCTCCGCAGCTGTAGAATTAGAGACGCCTGTCTTTGTTTTCTTATTAAATAGCCACTTCTCGTGGTCTGTGAAGAGCCATTGCCATCTGTGTTTCTGTGTTGAAAAACTGCGGCCTCCCCTGACCAAAGCAGGAACTGCAGCAAAAAAAAAAAACTTTTCAGTCAAAGGTAATATATTCATCCAAATCAGAGAAATTGTATCGCAAACTCTGCTTAACAGATATCATGCTGATTGAGGTTAAACACAGAGATAGAGATGGTATTTTTACACATGCATGTTTTTTTTCTAATCTAATCTTTTCTGGAAGCAATCCAATCTTCTAATCTAACCCATTCTAATCTAGATTCCTAGAAGTTCAGACATGATAACTTCAGTCATGTCATCTTTAAAGGATTGTCTAACCAGCTTTTTAACCTATGTCTGTCAGGTTTCATCACCGTAAACAAAAATACTGTTCAGCCCCCCCCACTATTCTAATACCGGTATTAGAATGATTTCTGAAGGATCATCTGACACTGAAGACTGGAGTAATGGATGCTGAAGCCGCAGGGAAAAAAATGTGCAGTTTAAAAGATATTAAAGCCTTAGTGAGCAAGAGATTTGTTTCAAAAACATTCAAAAACCTAAATTATTCCAAACTTCTGACTGGTAGTATGTGCCTTTATGCATTTTATTTAATCTCTTTAATTCGCCACAGCTTGAAAAATTGTTTTATTTCTTTCACTTTAACAGTCATGTTAAAAAATCTCAGTTCAGTAAATTAAAGTGAAATTATAGTGCTTTAAAACAGCATTTTAATGCCAGCAGAGGGCAATCACACCCATCAGTCAGTGAGGGAGAACAGCAAAAGGGGGTGTGACTCCATAGACCCCTATTGAGAGGGAGCAGCCATCCATAGCTTTGATAAGAGAGCTGCTCTCTGGTCAACAGGACTGCAGAAAACAGAGCCTTTTGGCACAAGGGATCCCAAACTGCAGCAGTGCCTTCACCAGGGTCTTTACCTCAGCCTCTGCTGTCTGTTTTTAGTTACTGATTTTGAAGCAATTTCCTCTGACTTGTATATTACTGGACTTTGCCTTGAAGATGGGGATACACGATTATAAATTGATTTATCTTATGACACTGGCTTTGCTTCTGAGTGCTTGTGCTTCAAGTCAAGACACGACACCTGTCGAGGAGGATAGTTTTAATCAACATGATTCACAAGAAAGCACACAGCAAGAAGTGCTCGATGTGGAAGAGGAAGATAAAGGATCCATGGACACACAAACTACAAGTCCTTTGCCCTTCACAGAGATGACCAGTTCCACACTGGCTGAAAATGGAAACAGCACCGATGTGACTAGTGAACAGGTTTCTAATAGCAATCCAACAAAAAGGAGCATCACAAAAATCCACAATCCTTTGTTTCCCATCACTGACAGCTCTTACAGCGCTTATGGGATTCTCTTTCTTGCTTTTGTGGTGTTTGCCTTCGGCGTCGTGGGTAATCTGGCAGTAATGTGCATTGTGTGGCAAAATTACTTCATGAGGAGCGCATGGAACTACTTTCTTGCAAGTTTGGCTTTTTGGGATTTTCTGGTGTTGTGCTTCTGTCTGCCTGTGGTGGTCTTTAATGAACTCACCAATAAGAGGCTGCTGGGAGATTTCTCCTGCAGAGTTGTGCCTTACATAGAGGTGAGGCCCTTCTAAGTCATGGTGTCAAGTTTACATTTAATCTTGATCAATATCTCATGGCCTAAATTACCTGAATATATTGGAAATGTGGCCAAAGTTTAGATAGTGCCAATAATTTTGTTAACAGAAACTTTTAAATTCAGACAGACACAGTATTCTGGATTTCAAACACTACAGACCAGGTAACATAACCTTTTCATTTTAGCTTTAATGTTTTCATAAAACACATAGAATTAACAATTATAAACACCCATGTAGTAGTCACCTAAAAAGCTTACAAATCTATATGTAAATCTATTACTATTTATGACAATCAAGAGGGATGCACAATGTATCAGCAGCACCATATTGGTTATATATGTGGCAATGTTACAATTTTTTATTTATTATTATTAATTGATTTAATTGTGCATTTCCCCTTATTTTAACATATTGATTACCTTTCATCTTATGTGCACTTAAAGTTTATCTAGTAATATTAACTTTAAGAGAGCTAGTAATTTAGTAACATTTTCAAATGTCAAATAATTGAATAGCAATATTACATTTTTAATCAAGTCTCAGATGAATATCAATTTTTCATACTTTATTGTATACTGTTATGATTCCTAAATTCACTTGTTTTTTTTTGTTTGTTTTTTTTGTAACTGAATCTTTTAAAATACTACTATCAATGTCATTATGACATTGATAGTAGTAGTATAAAAGATTCAAAAAATAAAACGAAAAAAATAAATGCTACATTAAGTGCAATGATAATTAGCACCTTGTCTATTTTGACCACAATTTTAATATGGATGCGTTAAAAAAACATCATGAAAAACACTAATGTATATTATAGCAATACTGATTTTTTGCACACCCTCCAGGTAACCTCTCTTGGCGTAACAACCTTCAGTCTGTGTGCTTTGGGCATTGACCGCTTCCACGCTGCCACAAGCTCCATGCCAAAGGCCCGACGAGTTGAGCGCTGTCAGAAGGTCCTGGCCAAGCTGGCGGTGGTGTGGATTGGCTCCATGGTGCTAGCGGCTCCTGAGCTGCTCCTGTGGCAGCTGCATCAGGTGACACCACCTGGTCTGGGTGACCAAGTGGACACCTGCATCATGAGTCCATATCCAGATCTCCCCGAATCCATCTATTCTCTCGTTATCAACTACCACGACGCACGCATGTGGTGGTTTTTCGGCTGTTACTTCTGTCTACCTGTTGTCTTCACTCTGCTCTGTCAGCTGGCCACCTGTCATGTATCCGGCGGGAGCGGAAGTTCTCCCAAGCGGCCCGAGGAACGATCTCCATCCAAAAAACAAAAGCTTCAGCACGCTCAGCAAATCGAACGGCAGCTCAACTGCACAGTCATGGCTCTAGCGGTGGTCTATGGTGTCTGCACGCTGCCGGAGAACGTTTGCAACCTGACTTTGGCGTATGCTCCTATCCAGGTGTCTGAGGAGGTGACTTCTCTTCTGGCCCTCATAAACCAGTTCTTTCTGTTCTTCAAGTCATCTGTGACACCAGTGCTGCTGCTTTGCCTGTGCAAGTCTCTGGGCCAGGCCTTCATGGACTGTTGCTGCTGCTGCTGTGAAGAATGCCAACCGAGCAACTCTTCATCCACCCAAAACGTCGCTGAAGGCAAGCTCAAGACCACCAATGATGTGTCCTCCATTTTTTTTGACAAAGCCAAGGACAGTTCAACCATCTTGTCCATTGGCAGCTGAGTGGGTGGATCCCGTCCCCAAGTGATGACATCATGAGATGACATGGAACCTACAACCTACCTTCTTCCCATTTTCCACAAGTGGCCATCATTACATTAGCAGTTCTTAGTGTTATGTTGGAGCACGTTAGCATTGTTCAACAAATCTGAGGCCAATTTGCAATTTTGGTTTTGGAACAAACTTAGTGGGAAAAAACATTTTTAGTTAAGATCTAAAGATCTAAGTTTGGCATAAATCTAAAGATTCATTCCATAATATCTCAGGATGGTTCAATGTACCTATAAAGTCTTAAAAGGATAATTCACCCAATAATTTACTTACCCTCATGTCATTTCAGACCATTGACTCTTTGTCATCTGTAGAACACAAAAGAAGATATGTTGTAAGTCGTCTCCCATGTTTATGTCCATACAATAGAAGCCAAGTGGGGTCCTGTGTTGTTTTGGACCCCATTGACTTTCATTGTAAAACAATTCTTCATTATATCCTCTTTTGTGTTCCGCAGAAGAAAGGAAGTCATACAGGGTTGGAACAACAGGGGAGTAAATGATGCCAGAATTTAGATTTTTGCGTGAACTATCCCTTTAATATATCACCAGGGTCTCCACTCAAGTCATTGTAATTTTGACTTCAAATGTCCCACATTCATAGTTCTACATTTCTGTACAGAAAATTATGAATTTTACACATAGCTCAGAGTGTATAAATATTTAGCTAAACACTCTGAGATCAGAAATGCAGTGAATACTACCAGATCACAAATAACACATCATCTTGTTCATATAATAGGAAAACTTGTGAAACAAAAATGTAAGGAGTATTTGTCTGTTACTCAGGCAAATGTTATTTATCACTAATTTTAATTAATGCCACTTTTTTCATAACCACTGAACATTTGTCTACACCATTGATTGTCAAGTTCTGTATATAAACACTCAGCTGTATTAGAATGTAAATAGATCATTTTAAAAAGCAAACTCTCTGAGCAAACTAGATTTTCGTGCCCTTTCATGTAGTACGGTAGGACAAAAAGACAAATTGAATGGTGTACCTCCTCAAGGGACTATTGTAACTTTTGCACATAGCTGCTTTCATAAGCAAATTCTTTTAAAAGTCCATAAACCGTTGATAAAACTCTATTCAATAAATGCCTTTAAATAATTTGTTGTCTCATTCATCTTTGAAATTTCAAGAAATAGCGTCAAGAGTTGTACTAATCTCTCAAATGTCCATCAGGGCCTGAGGGAGAAGATTTGACCTTGCAGACTTGGTTTCTTCATTCCCATAAGGTTTCTATTGTTCTGAAAAGGAGATGGAAGCTTCTACTGTGAATATCAATAGCCAGACTACGGCTGAGTTGCCAAGATACCGTCTAAAAATTCACGTGTTTTTCCAGAATGGCCAAGTGTGAACAAAAACCCACTTGGATTTGCCACCTTTTCTTGTCAATGTAGGAATCAAAGAATTTGTTAATAATGCAACGTTTGTACGCTTGTCATGTCTGTCGGTGTGCTGACCAGTGTGTATGGAAGCTAGTTTAAACACTGAATGGAGTCATTAGTCATATAAAAGATGTGTTTTTTCCAGGCTCTCGAAAAACACATCTTCAAATTGATAATCTACCATTCAGCGGACCGTGAAACATAATAAACTAAATCAAAGATACAAATGTTTGGGTTAGACTGACATGTGTGTTGCTGCAGGGGTTGTTGGGAAGGGGCTGGACCTCTACTGTCTTGTGGTTTTGGCTTGTGCTCAAAGCCTGTCAGAGATTCAGAAGACAAGTGAGAGAGGTAGAGAATGGCCTCATTAGAGAACTGAGCAGGGCTTTAAGAGAGAGCTCCACTTGCCATAATGACTGCAGGAGAACAGACCAGGCTCTGTTCCCTGTAATGAAGTTTGTGCCACAAATCAACAAATCTCTCCACAACACTCAATGCCAATAGGACAGGAAGCATTATACTACAGTAAATCATGGAATTAAAAAAAAAAAAAAAACATTAAAGGTTGCGATTAATTGGTCAGCACAAAACCACCTAATAGTTTTAGAATTGAATGCGATACATTTATTTTAAACCTATTAAAATTCCCAGACATTATAAAAAAAAAACATTTTGCTCGTAACACTCATCGCGCGCTCAGAGGCAGGCGTGCCGTTTTTTCTGAAGGCCTAATGAAACAACCTCTAATTAAAAAAAAAAAGTACTTCCAAACAAAGAAATAATTTGCAACTTAGCATTACTGTGTAAAAAATTCACGGTTGAAAATCATTCGTCACTGTATATAAGTCGCAACGCAAACAAAACCATGGAGTTAAATAGCAACATTAGGTAGGCCTATTACCGTAACACCGTAATACGGTTCAGTTCGTTTCAGTTCATTAGTTGAGCATCAAATGAGCATTTTTATCAGGCTCCAATGAAAATAACATTGGACATTTTTGAACATATCATTTCAATAACTGACTAATCACCATTTCATTACCATTAAAGTGAAAATACAGAGCCTAGGAGCCTGATAAAATGCTCATTTTAAAAAAAAGAAAGAAAAAGGGAAAAAAATCTCAGATGGCTCAGGTTTTTGCATCTGGAGCAATTGCATCTGAATATATATGTATATGTATGTAATATAATAAATAATAATATAATAATAAATGACTAAAATAATAGGCCTAAAAATATTATTATTTATGGGATGAATAGATGGATACACCTTTTTGCAGGGGCAAACACCACACATTTTCTTCAGAAAATTTAAAAATATATGTTGCATATCAATGTCAAAACAAACCAATGATTTTGCAAATTCCCCTCAAGATGTGAGTTTATCTGAATGAATAATATGTTACATCACACAACATTTCGCATCAAACAAGAAATCCCAATATGAATGTTGAGAAACAATAAAAAGGCAAGAAGTTTATATAACTGCATTGTTTGACTGGTGATGTTGATCTGTGCTCCCTTGAGAGTCAGTCCACTTTCCATTCTGCATTGAAATGAGAGTATTAACAGATGAAAGACAGATTTAGGGTCCAAGACAAGACAGACCCTATGCCTCAGGACTCTAACCTTCTTCCTTTCTGAAGGATGCACTCAACAAATATTTGTGTACACCTTTAAGAGCTACCTTGGCATGGGCAAAATGACAGTCTGGTGAGGTGATTCCAGGGCTTCCCGTTTTAAGTCACCCTCATCAGACGTGAGAAAGTGGTGAGTGTCCTGTATGTGGGGACTCTCTTATTCTCAGACTAAACTCAGTGAGGAAGGACTAATATGACCTGAATGTCCCGCACTTCTGAACAGAACGCTGTCTCTCCGCGCCTTGTTAAGGGACAATGTTTGTTTTGTTTCACAGAGTTCTGAGAGGGGAGGCTGAGAGAGGGTGGAAGGGGACGGGGGGTCCGTGAGAGATTCAACACAGTTGCTGTGGCAACTAGTTTTGGCCCCTTGAGTACACTAACATACAAATCAGGGTCTGGACTGAGGTCCTGGGCACAAAAAACAATGCAATAGGAGCCATGGACCACCACGAATAGAGAACAGGAAACGCTAGTGAGTTTCATTCTGATTCACTAAATCACGATGCCAGTTTAAGGATGGCAAAAAAGTTTTCCATTGCATTTTTTGTCATACTTGTGTATTCAAGGCACATGGCAATCTAAAAACAAGAGTAGGTGCTGCAGTGGCTCCCGGAGAGGCCAAATTTCCCTGCTTTTCGAGGGCCCAGGACATCTCAACCCTTTTTTCCCCTTCATGTTGTGTGCCAAGCCTAGAGAACAAAATTGGGCTGTGTGAATGAAACTCACAGTCCCCACAGACTCTGACAATTATGAGAAACCGAATACAAAACAGAAACAATGCTGAATTTAAATTTTACTCAGTTTTCTTTATTTTTTATCAGGTTCTCTTAGCCAACTTTTTGGACAAATGACCTACTAAAGTTTGCAAACTTCATTACATTCACAGAACAGCAATAGCAGTTGCTGCTTGAGGAAAAACAGAGAGTAAAATGCTCAAATCTTGTTTTCATCACTTTCTTTGCGTTATGAGAAAAACTAAACAAATTCTCAAAAACTATGTGGAATTCTGTATAAACACAGCTATGCACGGGACAAGCCCACGCAATGCCCAATGGATTTTTATAAGCATCAACCACGCCCTCCAGTGGTCGCAGATACTCATTGCATTCCCACAAAAGTAGCTTACTTTTACTTAATGTTGTTATTATATATGGAGGACCAAACCTGCAAAAATTACAAATAAATATTGTAATATAAAATAAATAAAGGATTTAGAATTTTTACTTGATACAGCAATTCCAATTGAATATAGTCATTAATTTTTGTATTGTTCCCTTTAATTATTTTGTTACTTTTTGTTCATTTTTATGATCAATAATTTATTTATATATATATATATATTTATTTTGTCCTGCATAATCTGGTCAGACACATACACACACATGCAAAAAGACTCGGAAAAACAAATCCAGTTTCAATCAGATTTACTTTTACAACTGTTTACAGACTTGAAGGACAAGATTTAGACTTGACGTCACATTTATTTCACAGAAAAGAAATAAAAACAAAATTCAAACAAATACACAACTCAAATGGGGAGAAAACAGAAATGGTTCACTTCTTCCGCTGGAACAAAAAACAAACTATAATAGCACAGAGATATTACAGTCAAAAAGCACTGAGGTTTCTACAATTATATCAAAACATTCACATATAGAACTGAACACTTCTCCTGGTCGGCAAAAGCAATAGAGATGTCATGGTGTCAAAGCAGATCCAGCTATACAAACACAAATTCAGACCCAATAGCTTTAGTCCAGTTCCGTGAGAGGTTGCCAGATCATCATGATAAACAACCAAACATGAACTCAAGGGCCCATATCTTTATATACATGGTCTAGTTATGCACAATAGTTGTCATTAGAGCATGTGTGTTTACTGTAAACATTGTTGTGCATTTTTCAGAATTCTCAGTTGTTGTGGCTAATATTTCTTTGTACTGAATAAAAAAACGTTTTTAAAGAATTTTTCTTCAGATAGCACATATATATTCCCAAACTGATCATTTATTTTTAGTGTAATTTAACAAAGAGGCCTATATTTGTACTTCTGAATTTTTTATTTATTTTTATTTCTTGACAATATGGTAAAAAACCAACAGCTAAATTAAATGATATTTGGTCAGTAGGGGGCATTTGGTATAAAGCATTTGTGGCCAAATACAGAGGCTAAATATTTTCAGAATCCTAATTATCACAATGAAAAAAAAAAAAGTGATTAGTCAATGTTTTGCATATTTAAAAATGTGATAAGATTAATACTGTCAGATGATGCTTTTGCTTTACCTGAACATGCACAAACAGATGAATTTATTTCAAATACTTAAGAATTTTTAAAATAAAAAAAATGCATGTATAATCTGCTAAGAAGTCTTAAGGGTCACAGATACAACAGGGTGCCTTCATTTCCATACATTTCCTTCCTAAAGATCCATAAAGCTTTATTTCATAGATGTACTGTAGTGATCGATGTTGAGCTAGGAAAATGTTCTTTTCCAGTGTCATTTCCTGGCTTTGGCAGAGTTTAGGTTGGCGTTTTTAATCAGTGTTTAAGGCCTGACCGCGAAGATCAGCTGTCTGTGTGTGTCTGCCAAGCATGACAATGAAGAAGATACTGTAGCTAATCTACAGATGCATTTAATGGGCCATTGTAGCCCATTTAAAGACATTCAAGAACCACATTCCACCACAGCTCTGTCCCTGATCAAATTTACAAATGGGTTCAAGGTTAAAAACATGAATTTAAAATCAGTTAAGCAACAATTTTATGTAGATGATTTTAAAATGTAGAAATCTTTAAACCCTATTTTAAATTGTCAGCTCTGCTGGTATTTAATATTTATTATATATGGATTTTCTGAGTAAACACTAATACATTGAACTGGCAAAGAACGAAACACCAATATATAAAATATACCTGTATACATTTTTCTGTTTACAAAAAGTGGCACGTACAAAAGTGTTGCGTGATGGTTGTAGTTTGTGGTTCCAACCTATGGCTGGTGCTGGTGCCAATCAAACTGTAAAAATCCTCACAAAATCCTAGCTGCAATGAGTGTACAATAAAGCTCAGCTTTATCATGCTTGGTAAAAGCTGATAAATATATCCCACTTGGTATGGTTCACTTGAGATTAAATAAACTCTAACCTGTGCAAAGATGGGCAAAAGAGAAAGACAGGGGTTTACCAAGGAAAAATCTTTTTATGGTTGTTTTTGTCTGTCAATAGACTTTTTAAAGCAACTGAATTTCATTAACTGATAAAAATAAATTCTCAGTTAAGAATTTAACTGAGGGAAAAAGAGATGGGGGAAAACGGAAGAAAAAACTAAAATAAAATAAATCCCCAAACATGACTTGTTTAAAGGAAACCAGATTTAAAGTCAGTTCCCTTCAGACTGCGGTCTTGGTTTGAATCTGCTCTGCTCAGTACGATGATACGTCCATCTAACTCTTCTGGAAAAAGAACAGAAAAATATCAATCTTAAATACAATGTATGATTTCTTAATATTTATATATCAAGGATTGAAGTGAGTTATATTTACCATACTCGACTGGTTCCCGCTGGTAGCATGAACCGACGTGACCTCTGCAATTTGCCGTTGTAACTTGTGAGAGGTGGAGAGGGTGTCATCTTCATCGTCAAGATCTCGTTCCGACTCCCGTTCCCTCTTACCTGTCACACTTCCTCCTGAGTGCAGCAGGTGTCCTGCTGAACACCACACAGAATGTTGTAAATAGGGATATATTAACTGTATGATATATTAACTGTATGATACTCATGTAACATGCAGTAGACATTTCCATGACTGTTACCTGAATGTTGTGGACCTGTCATGTCGTGTGAGACATTACATTTGTAAAGTCGACTGCTGTGCCCTGTGTCGGGCATGTGGTGGTATCCTGGAAAACAAGCAAGAGGAAAAAAAACTGCATGAGAAAACAGATCTTATGCTGCTAATTTTGCAATTAACAATCATTTACATCAGTAAATCTATTAGTGTATTAAAGTGTGAAAAGTGACACCTAATTGCTGCCACTGCTGCTGTTGTTGTTGCTGAATTCCACTTGGTCCCTGATGCTCTTCACTGTCAAAGTTCAGCAGAATACTTCCACTCCTGCTACCACTGGAACCGCCTGACACAGTTGGTGCTTTTGGGATGTCAAAAAGTCAATTTGTGTCACATCAGTATGTACATGACATGCAAAAAAACTAAAACAAACATGAATTGTTCCCACGACTTAAGTCTGTAGTTTTACATGTATTTATTATATTATCCTTTACTTAGTCTTCAATTATTAAAGGGATAGTTCACCCAAAAATTAAAATTCTGTCATTAATTACTCACCCTCATGTCATTCCAAACCCATAAGACCTTTGTTTATCTTCAGAACACAAATTAATATATTTTTGATGAAATCCGAGAGCTTTCTGACCCTGCATAGACAGCAAGAGAACTAGCACATTCAAGGCCCAGAAAGGTAGTAAGGACATTGTTAAAATATTCTTATATATCGTGAACGCGCGTCGAAGACTGACACGGAAGAGAAGAAATTGTCAAATAAAGTCGTTGTTTTTGTTTTCTTGGCACACAAAAAGTATTCTCGTAGCTTCATAAAATTACAGTTGAACCACTGTTGTCACATGGACTATTTTAGCGATGTCCTTACTACCTTTCTGTGCCTTAAAGGGTTACTCCACCCCAAAATGAAAATTTTGTCATTAATCACTTACCCTCATGTCGTTCCAAACCCGTAAAAGCTTCGTTCGTCTCCAGAACTAGAGGTCTGCTACCCGACCCGAGCCCGACGGGTCCCGAAATACTTTCGGGTTGGGTTAGGGTTAATGTTTAATGAATAGCTTCGGGTTCAGGTCGGGCTCGGGTTTATAGCTAAACTAAAACTATATGCAGTAGCCTGGCAGATGGACAGATTCTGACGATGTCTTTCATACTTTTCTGGGCCTTGACAGCGTTATTTACTTGGCAGTCAATGGGACAGTCACAAAATATCTTAAATTGTGTTCCGAAGACGAACGAAGCTTTTACGGGTTTGGAATGACATGGGGGTGATTAATGACAAAATTTTCATTTTGGGGTGGAGTAACCCTTTAAACATGGTAGTTGCATTGCGGTCTATGCAGGGATAGTTTTGGGTGAACTATCCCTTCAAAGATAAATTCCTTGGTTTAAAAATAGAATTGCTTTTAAATGAGCCAAAAAGTTGTTAACCTTTATTTATTAGCCTTCTTAAAACATTTAAGAAAAAAAAAAACGCCGATAGGCTTAAAGTAAAAGAAGTTGTCATTTCTTTGTCTGCAATCTCAAATGAAGAGGAAAAAAATTATATTCACTTGGTGTATTGGTCCCGGACTGCTGTTCCCCTGGGGAGTACGCCATCCCATTCCCATTCCCGTTGTGTGTGGATGGTACGGAGGCCAGAAGTCCTGGTAAAATAGAATGTAGAATTATCTTCTACTGCTACAATGTACCATTTAAGCATTTGCTAGAACTTCTAGCATTACAACTGCATGTAAGGCTTGTTTTCACTGATAAATATGATTGCATGTAAGATAAATAGTTGCTTG
Organism: Sinocyclocheilus rhinocerous; assembly: GCF_001515625.1. Taxonomy (NCBI): domain Eukaryota; kingdom Metazoa; phylum Chordata; class Actinopteri; order Cypriniformes; family Cyprinidae; genus Sinocyclocheilus; species Sinocyclocheilus rhinocerous. The sequence continues at coordinate 2,361,998 of NW_015665129.1, forward strand.
CTAATAGAAGACAGTGAAATTCTTGCCAAGTCCTCTGTAGCGTGAAAGCTGTTGGTAGATCTGCTTCATCCTCTCGATGTTGAGGCGGCTCGCTTCAGCATGGTTCACCATGGGTTTGGGGTAGTGGACACCGATGATGCACTTGGCAGCGGCCTGCACAGAGTCTGGGGCGTTCCAAGGGTCATAGATATATTTGGCAGGGAATCCTCTGAGAATAGGTAAATATCGTCTGAAAGAACAAAGAGAGATTAAACCACAGTCTCATCATAAACATGAGGAAGGTTATGCGAAATGGTTATTGGGTTCCCATGTTTGAACAAGCAGGTACAAAAAGAACGACACGGTTTCTCAGATTACAACAAGCAGCTTGTGCTAGGGATTAATTTACAGGGATCTCAAAATGGTATTTTTGTAATATCATAAATGTGAACGTATAGATATGTGCCAATTCATACTACAAATAAAACGGTCAGCACACCACCATATAGTAACGACAACAAAATAACAAATGGAAAAGAACTGAACAATTCAAGCGCTACTGAAATCAGGACTTGCGTCTCTCCTCCAGGTCCCAGGGACAGAAAAGGCCACCTACCTAAGGTGCTCCACCTTACCAGAGCATGGGGACGGAGGGCTGCAGGAGGCACGGCTCGCAGACAGGCGGACGCAGTTTAAACAGGACAACAGGTCCCGCCTGTGCTGAGACGCTTCGGAGATTCCTACTACAACACGCATTAGAAAGCAGAGGCAGTGACCAGGCCCTCCCGATCCAATGACACAGCACCCCCATCCCACCCGCTTCAACAAATCGAAACTCAGGGCTGAGTGAGAGGTTAAGGTTCGCTCCCTGCCCCTCGCACTGCCACTGATCGCTTTTGAGACGACAGTGATCCCAAGCCAAGGCAGAGAAACCTGTTAGCCGCCAAAGGAGAAACGAAGTATACTGTTCTCCGCTGCTGGGTGGCCCCCTCGTTTTGCCAAAAGAGACCAGAACCCTTTTGCCAGGAACAGTCACATCCTGCCTGAATAAGCAAACGGCCAGAAACACGTTACATGTACAGAAGCAGATTTGAGAAATTACTAGGTGACCTATGAACCGCGAGTGACTTCGTTGGGACGGGGTTCAACAGACTCGCGTTCTCTTGCACAGGCAGGGCTGCATTCAACGCCTAGAGGACTGCTAAACATTTCAAAAAGAGTCTGATAAGGAGGAGTTGTCCAGAGCTAGACTGAAGTCTTTGTGCCCCACCTCCCATCATGCTCTCTGGGGAATGCAATGTGGCTCTCTATGCATTGAAAACAGGCCAGGCTTCGTATGTATTTCCCTACCAAGCGGTTAAAATCCCTTTTGATGAAACAAGATGCTACAGAGCTAAAGAACAGGCTACTGCATTTCCCGCTGATAAAGCATCAAGCTTCAACCACATTCACAGCTAACAGGTTTCCAAATGCTTTGGCTAAGAATGGCTTTCGTCTTAAAAGCAATCAACCACAATTCACAAAGGGGAAAGGGAAAGCTGAACTTTTCACCCAATCCGTGAGACGACCACACAGAAACACAAAAACATACAAGCTTTGGGCTAACGTGCGTATGAGCTATGGCAAATACGACGACAGCAATGTTTACAAGCAGACATCTATTTCTTGAAGGGACCTATAACGAGGACAATGTGTTGGGAAAGTACCAAAATCTTTGAACACCAAATTCTGAAACTGGAAGGCCTTAGATGGAAAAGTTAGAACACAAAGAGACTACCTGGGACAGGCTTGCTTTCTTGACTAATTCATGTTGGAATTCATGTCTGGACCTTAACTGATACTTTTCAGCATGTCAGTCATATATAAAACACATGCTGCCATGTAGTACAATGAAAGTTATGCATATGACCCCCAAATGTCTAAAATCTTCATGAATGTAGGAATTTCCCTTCCAAACGACCCCAAAATTCTTCACATTTCTTTAATGGATTTTTTTTTTTAATTGAGTTTCTTTAAAAAAAATGTTTTCCTCATTCTATTAAAATGTCCTTCTATGTTGTTAATCTTTTAACGCATTCTAGCTTTTAAACAACAGCCTTTTCAGCCTGGAATTGGTGTGCATTTTTAGAAATGTTACCAACCTAATGAAATCGCCGTTAGGGTCAGTGCGCCTGCCGAAACCCACTGGACAGTAGCAATGAAAGAACTGTTGAAAGAAAGAGCTACAGGAGAGCCACATCCAGCTGCCTGCATTTACACTCCAGTCAGCATCCAATAGGAGCTCCTCGAACACCTGTCAATTATAACTACCATTATTCTCCAGCCAATCAGAGATGGTGGTTAAGCAGTCATTTAGAACTATTAAACACAGACCTTTACACTACAGTTTTAAAGTAGGGGTCAGTCTGTAATTTTTTTTTCATGACATGGAAATAAAATTCCTCTACAACCACGGCTGATGAAAAGTAGGTCACTCTATTGTCATTACTAGTGTGACCTAAACAAGGTCTCAAATCCATCAAGCATATTATTTTTATATTCCGTTATAACAGAGGACAGCAACCTTTCTGAAATGAAGTGCCATTTTTAAATTCACCCTTCAAAAATTCATATACAATCCTAACTAAACATGCTCTTCATGTATTCAAAGTATTATTCTGAGAACAAAAAGTAGACCACACTGCATCACCGCCATGAGCACAACTTATACTGTGTAATTCAACTGACTCACGGAAAGCAACCCACTGAAAGTGCAGCACAGATCAACCTGTTTTGACTCAAAATGGTGTGACTGCATCTAGTATCACTGGAATGGGTTGCACATATAAATGGAGCCGCTCTGTGCTATTCAGTTAATAAAAGAGGTTGTAAGAAGTACTTTGTCATTCAGATTGACAACATTTGTAATATTATATTTATAATGATATTTTTTCTCAAATTTTCATCCACAGACTCCCTAACACTCCCTTATAGTCTTCTGGGGCTCCCTGAAACCCAGTTTTAAAATCACTGCTTTATCAAATAAAAAAAAATTTAAAAATGTTTATCTCCCATGTGTAAGAGATGCACCTTCATGCCCTCTTCCCAACTGATCCACAGGTCTCCACGAGTGAGAAAACAAGCGACAGCATGACGGGCCAAGTGGTGGATCCAGCCCTCCTGCCTCAGCTGGGTCATAATGGCATCAATCCATGGAAAACCTGTCTTAGCTTCAGCCCATTTGGCCAAAGCCTCTGGGTTCTTGTCCCAGGGAATGCGCACACAGATTGGGTTGCCTTCCATCTTATCAAATCGAGGGTTGGTGGTGGCAGCAGTGTAGAAAAATTCCCTCCACAGAAGTTGACCATACAGGGAAAGCGGAGGAGTGCTGTTTTTCTTTACCTGCAAGGAGAATTTCACACAAATCTAGATATATTTGTTTACACTTATTAAAAATAGACCTGAACTCCCAGCGAAAACGAACTGTATAATTATACAAGATGCAATATATACCATTATTGTCTAACCCTAATACTGATACACCATCATTAAAAAGTGAAACAATGCAATTATACTTGGTTTATACACAGATGGATAGTGTAGAGTCATGTCTGTACCTTCCTATAGAGGTCTGTGAGTTTGAAATAGAAGAGGCGGCAGGAGAGGCAGCCGAAACGGAGGTAGGGACTCAGGCCAGTCGGACTGGCTAGCAAAGAGTTGGCATTCATTCTGGGTCTTTCAAAATTTGCAACCCAAGCCTATAAAAACATTTAGGAGGGAAAATATAAAGTTTGGTATGCTATTAACAAGCACATGATGCAGTACATGTTTTTGTAAATTTTACAATTTTTTCTTTTAATTTTCACTTTCAATCTGTCCTTATATTTCTTAGTTCTTTTAAAGACTGATATACATTAACTTATTGTATCTGCAAAACTTCCACCAATTCATCAATAACTGCAAAACTGGGCTAATAACTGCACAGTACACAGTAAAAATCATGGTTGTAACAACACTTCGTTGTATTTGTTTTAGCTGTTAAACACCACCAGGCATATGGCTGCAGGTAATCCGAGTTTGAGAACTGTTCTGCATCTATATATGATCACACCTTTCGCTCCAGATGCCTTTCAATCCTTGTTAATGCTTCTGTGTCACCTCCTGGCCAGACAGCAGAAGGTAGTCCCTCGATGTCAAATCCTGAGTCAAGATAATGTAGGTTAAAAAACAATGCTAACCTTGCATAACTTGATGGGTTCTTGTATTGCAGTTTACGAAACTCATGCATTTGTGTTAGGTCACAGGAAATGGATACAGTGTGATGTTATCATTCAGGTCAAGTCTACTTCATTTTAACAGTGTCATTTACTCACCCTCACGTTGTTCGAAACCTGTATGGGTTTCTTCAGCTGAACACAAAAGAAGATATTTTGAAGAATGTTGGTAACCAACTTCCACAGTATGGAAAGAAATATTTACGGAAGTCAATAGCTACCAGCAACTGATTGGTTACCAACATTCTTCAACATATTTTCTTTTGTGTTTAAATTCATACAGGTTTGGAACAACAGAGTAAATGATGAAAAAAATGATATATATATATATATATATATATACATATATACATGACCCTGGACCACAAAACCAGTCTTAAGTCGCTGGGGTATATTTGTAACAATAGCCAAAAATACATTGTATGGGTCAAAATTATAGATTTTTCTTTTATGCCAAAAATCATTAGGATATTAATTAAAGATCATGTTCCATGAAGATATTTTGTAAATTTTCTACTGTAAATATATTAAAACTTAATTTTTGATTAGTAAAATGCATTGCTAAGAACTTTTCTCAATATTATGTTTTTTTTTGCAACCTCAAATTCCAGATTTTCAAATAGTTGTATCTCGGCCAAATATTGTCCTATCCTAACAAACTATTCATCAATGGAAAGCTTATTTAGTCAGCTTTCATATGATATATAAATCTCAATTTCGAAAAATGGACCTTTATGACTGGTTTTGTGGTCCAGGGTCACATATATATCTATATATACTGTATATATAAATTAACTCAATAGTTAAAGCTTTATTCAGCTCACCAAGTTCTTCTAGCGATGGCACACCATATTTGTCTCCATGGTCTTCAGAGAGGTGTGACGCAGCAGCCCATAATAGTGTTGGAGAGGGTTTCCACTGGCATCTCTGGTGGATCCATTCGGCTGATCAGCGTCTGGAACCGTTTGTAAGTGAGGGGAGGCTGACCACCATTTAGTTCAATGATCCTGAAATTATGTGGAGGGTAAAGTGTCAGTGTCTTCCTGTTTGCCCCCATCCATCCCACATGTACAGTTCACATTTCACAAGCTTTAAAACTCTTATTTGAAAAAGTAAGGAGACAATTTCTAGATGTTCTTTCAAGAACTTAATGTAAAGAAAAGCAAAGCTAATGGTACAGCTGACATTAGATATTGATCAGGTGGAGATCATTAAAGCTGAGGGGTGTCATTTTTAAACATAAATATCAAACATGCTTCCTGAAGTCTCCTCAAATGTCGTTCAGTTGAACAAAAGTTACTGTTTCAGGCTAGTAGGATGCTAGAGTGTTCACACTTTTTAGGGAAATCAACCTATAAATGGATTACTTACAGTTGCACATTAAGCAGGTATAGGAAACAGTATTTAAAATGTAACTTTTTAAATTTAAGGAAATGAGCTCTTACTTATCAAGGTTGTATAGGGTGTGTGAGATCTTGACTACGACTTCAACCCCAGCCTCCATCGCAAGCTTTTTAATAGCTGCAGCCCTCTACTTCCCAAACGGTTCTGAGTCATACTCGAAGGTCAACCTGGATATTTTCCATTCCTGCAGGATATGATCACAAACACTAGATAATTACTCAAAACCGCCGATGCAGTGGATTAAACTAAACCGGAATGTGTGGCTTTCAGAAAGACATGAAATTAGACAAATCATTGACATTTTTTTTTGTGATACCATATTGATAGAGATATTTTAAACTGAATAATTCTACCTTGAAAAGGCGTGGAAAAACATTGGCTGGTTGTCCTCGGATGACAAAAAGGCGGGAATTGAGTTTTCTTAGATTGGAATCAAGATCATCCAGGCACTGCAGGAGAAATCTGTCAGGAATAAATTTAACATTAAGTGTTCATGATATAATTCTACAATAAAAAGGTATGGTAAAGTCTAGTTAAACATAGCTAAAAAAAAAAGGTAAAGTCTAAACATTTAGATATATAAAAAATAAAAAAAATTGAGCAGAAGAGGTTCATTTGAGCTTCACCAAACGTTACTGACCAATCCTGATATAGGAACTATTGCCATCCACCACTTTATCAAAAAAGTCCTGTATAGGTATTTTTGTATTATCTTTCCACCATAAAGGCACATCCACATCAAATGGACTGATTCTAATAAGAGTCATCGATAAGAGTATATCGATAAGCACATTTGTTTATAAAGTATTTTATTTTACATTTTACGATTGTCTACACTGTTTCAGATTCCAAAATATAGCGAACAGTTTAGAGACTAGATGGTACTGGGATGTCCTGATTTGACTTGACCAGGTACGTGGCCTGAAACGTTTGAGAACTACTGGTCGGAAGGAGGGACTTTGTAGAAAACGAAGTGTTTGAGAGAGGCAGGGCATAGAGGACCTACAATAATGTACAGTATTTGAAAAATAATGTGTTTTTTGAACATTAAAGCATGTCAACATATTCTGTTACACCAAATACACAAACTAATGATCTTTAAAAAAGTATTATATGACCCCTTTAACTTTATTAAACTTTGAAAGAACTTTGTTCTTTCATTATGAGGTTATAGTATTTATCTGAAAGGCCCGTCTGACCTTCTACCGGTGTCTGTTATTTGGTCCTAGAGTCCTGCCTGAGCCCAAAGACAGACTATCTGCAACCAAAGCCCTGATTAGAGACCAGACAGGGACAAAGCTCCCTATGCTCCAGATACTGGCTGACCGGTGGACACACTCTCACACATAACTGCACAAACTCCACCAGCACACACATACAAACGCACACAGTGACACCTCCATTCATGAAACCCAAAAGAATAAGACAGAACACAAAAACTAATAGCTATTGGGGAAACTCAAACCTAATTTCCAGAGCTCTGCCCTGTCATACATTATTCCTTATGTAACTGGCCTGGCCTAGATTTGCAGTGCGCATGGTCTCCAACACTGGAGGGCATAAAATTAGCCCAGTGACCTCTTTTCAACACAACAACACTCTCTCAGCACCTAAGAAACGACTTGTATCCTTGTATTCTTTCCCCCGGATCACGTGAAAACAGCCGTGAGACAATAAGAGGTTCAGTCTTTTAAAATAAAGTCTAGAACTCAATTTCTGGCCATGACAACTAGTGAAAAACTATCCGTCCAGCTTCTAGGAAACCAAGATAAGTTATGGCCTACAGTTCATGATATCAGTTACTACACAAAATGGGTAACGTCTCCAGTTACTATCGTAACCTCGGTTCCCTGAGAGTGGGAACGAGACATCACGGAGACATTTCTCCGTTATGGGAACTCCTTCCCTTCCAACCTTTCCTGAAGTCCTATTGGCTCACGCCAGTCCAAATGACTGGCCAATTGTCGCGAAGTATGCAAATCGCATGCAAATACTGACGCGCTCGAGAGGCAGTATAAAATGTGGTGCACACGACAATTACGTCAGAATCTGATACTGAACGCCGCATAGCTGGTCGAGCAGCGAACACGGCGACCTTCATGATGTCTCGTTCCCACTCTCAGGAAACCGAGGTTACGATAGAAACCGGAGACGTTCCCTCTCGAGCTTTCACGAGACATCATGGAGACATTTCTCCGTTATGGGAACGATATTCAATCCCGCCGTGAGAAAGGCTACGAGCAGCCTGTACAAGTAGCGAAGATAGAACACACAATTCCCACAACCAGTAGCAACGCTTGTTAGGCGGGCTCGCAGCTGATAGGTGGAGACAAGCCAATGAGCGTCTAAAGCCCAGGTATACGAAATTTGCATATCTGGTCAGTGATAACGTATGCTGCGCTGAGAAACAGGGCAGAAGCAACAACAACCACAGTATTGTGAGGGGGGGCTGCACAGAGATAACGGTGTTAAGCAGCAGTATAACACATAAGATGATGATGGTACACCAATCGAATTAGACATTGAATAGCAGGAGCTGCACTGAGTACAGGGCAGACAACAGCAACAATAGCATATAGGGCTGTGCAGAGTAATTACTGTGCGAGGCAGCAAACACACATGAATAGAGGTAGCATAAGCGTGAATCAGTCACTCACCGGCAGCACTTGGGAGGCTAAGGACTGAGCATCCAGCTTGTAAATGACAAATCCAGTCACGGGTGCTTCATCTTTTAATCTGGTGAATTAGCTCGCTTTAACATTCAGTCAGATCACACTGTATGCAGTCAGTAGGAGGAGAACTGAAAGACAAGCTCTGTGACCAGAATGTCTGATTGTCTTCTGAGACCGAAGCATCTGCTGGTTGGCGACTTGGCCTACTTTCCTCTTGACTGACTGTTATGGCACTGGATTGATCAGCATACATGCCATGTGGTCAGATTACCTCATGTGTGGGTATTCACTGGTTTAAAATAGAAACGCATATCTGACTGCTCAGTGCTCACATCCCATTGTAATGAAAATTTTAAATCCTTTTAGTGAAAGCAACAGAACTCAAAAGGAGCGTTTCTTAATTTTAACCACTGTGTAAATCAGCAGTTCTCAACTGGTTTTGCTACAGGACACAAATTTACATTAAGCATAAAATTGTCACCCAACAGAGTACTAAAATTATTTGTAATATTACCAAGAACTTCATAAACCCAGCAATACACAATATTTTCTACAATAACGCATATTAACAATCCATTTTGGGCCATCACGACAGTATTTATATAATTTTTTACCTCTGATCCACCGCAATGTCCAACTGTCCTGAGCGCGTTCACAACATCCAGCGCGTGACATCAAATAAATACTTCTAAATATATTTAGATCATTGCAGTGCCAGTGAACACATCCGCAATCTCTCTGCACTGTGTAAATAATGAGTGACGTATACGCGCGACAGATCGCTTCCGCACATGCATCTACTATCATAGATATGTATAGATGCCCTATTCGACCGCTCCAGATACGTTGACGCGTCCGCCATTTTGGAACGTATTGCGGCCCATAGAAACAGTCACTAATGAGGCATCTACTTATATATATCTATGTCTACTATGCCAGAGCACGTACACTGGTCACGCGCCGGATGTTGTGAACGCGCTCAGACATTGCGGTGGATCAGAGGTAAAAAAATTATATAAATACTGTTCAGTTTCTTGCACAGACCGATTGTTTCGTGTCTTAAGACCTCAATGTATCGTCACGAGCGATTTGGTTTTGTCTGTGTATGTTTTTTTTTTACTCTCGAAGCCGTGGAGCCCACTGACTGCCATTATTAGACTGATAGACTGCAACGGTTTGAGTTAAAAAATCTTTGTTTGTGTTCTACTGAAGAAACAAAGTCACCTACATCTTGGATGCCCTGGGGGTAAGCAGAAAAACAATTTTATTTTTGGGTGAACTATCCCTTTAATACATGGCTGCTGTGTTTACAGCGGTAACCAAGGAAACGCTGTATCACTGTTCTATAAGCGCCGCCTGCTGTCAGAGAGTGAATCTGCGTCTCATTCAGCCCAACTGCTGTTTCTGTTTCATACAGATGTTTTATGTAGCGTAATTTCACAAAGCTAAAGTCAGATTTCGAAATTAATATAAATCAAACATTGCACTTTTTTTCAATTCATGATTAAAATGCAGTGGTTGCCTCGGTTGCCTCTTGGCTATGAAAAATCAAGGTGCAACACAG
>NW_015665129.1:2372076-2377927 GCF_001515625.1 Sinocyclocheilus rhinocerous
ACAAAACCAAATTAAACCCTGCGGCTCGTGACGATACATTGAGGTCTTAAGACACGAAACGATCGGTCTGTGCAAGAAACTGAACAGTATTTATATCATTTTTTACCTCTGATCCACCGCAATGTCCAACTGTCCTGAGCGCGTTCACAACATCCGGCGTGTGATGTCAAATAAATACGGTTGGGCAAAAAATTCCACGTTGTCTGATGATATATCAAAATCGTCTTCCATTGTGATGACCTGTACTTCTAAATATCTTTAAATCTTCGCAGTGCCAGTGAACACATCCGCAATCTCTCTGCACTGTGTAAATAATGAGTGACGTATACGCGCGACAGATCGCTTCCGCACATGCATCTACTATCATAGATATGTATAGATGCCCTATTCGACCGCTCCAGATACGTTGACGCGTCCGCCATTTTGGAACGTATTGCGGCCCATAGAAACAGTCACTAATGAGGCATCTACTTATATATATCTATGTCTACTATGCCAGAGCACGTACACTGGTCACGCGCCGGATGTTGTGAACGCGCTCAGACATTGCGGTGGATCAGAGGTAAAAAAATTATATAAATACTGTTCAGTTTCTTGCACAGACCGATTGTTTCGTGTCTTAAGACCTCAATGTATCGTCACGAGCGATTTGGTTTTGTCTGTGTATGTTTTTTTTTTACTCTCGAAGCCGTGGAGCCCACTGACTGCCATTATTAGACTGATAGACTGCAACGGTTTGAGTTAAAAAATCTTTGTTTGTGTTCTACTGAAGAAACAAAGTCACCTACATCTTGGATGCCCTGGGGGTAAGCAGAAAAACAATTTTATTTTTGGGTGAACTATCCCTTTAATACATGGCTGCTGTGTTTACAGCGGTAACCAAGGAAACGCTGTATCACTGTTCTATAAGCGCCGCCTGCTGTCAGAGAGTGAATCTGCGTCTCATTCAGCCCAACTGCTGTTTCTGTTTCATACAGATGTTTTATGTAGCGTAATTTCACAAAGCTAAAGTCAGGTTATTCTGTTTTTGCTTCAGATTTCGAAATTATACAGTCTAATATAAATCAAACATTGCACTTTTTTTCAATTCATGATTAAAATGCAGTGGTTGCCTCTAATTTCAAATGGCTATGAAAAATCAAGGTGCAACACAGAGTAAAGAATATGCAAATGTTATTTTATATGTGATTTTTCCATTTCTGTACCTGAACATCTACAAACATAAAAACCTAAAGCATCATTTCATTTCTATTTTTGTGCTATCGGCCTATATTTAATTGTGCTATTACTTGTAATTTGTTCATTTGTTCTTATTTACTGGCTGTCACTTGTCTTTAATGTTTAAACTTTATATTTATGTTTATTTTTGGCTAGTGATTTTTGCAGTTGTATCAAAATTGAAATAGAGAATTGTCAAATTTAATTGGTATCTAAAATATTGTTGTCATATAAGCTTATTTATTAGAATACAAGATAACAGATCAAAAACAATGATAACAGCAACTATTTTATTTTTTGTGGCAGGGCCAGTGAAAATATTGGCAGAGCAAGTAAAAATTTGAACCCGACCGGGCCAGTAGAAAAAATCCTTAGCGTTGATCCCTGCAGCATGACCTCAATATCAGTTTCTGACCCTCATTCAATCAAATGTAAACAACATAAAGTGACATAAGATGGAAGATCAGTTGTAGTTATACATGTCAAGGCTACTCAACATTTTAAAGTTGCAAAACATCACACAATAAAACTTAGTTAGGGCTAGTTTTTATTGTTAGTTGCAACCACATTCGAGCATGTAATAAATACATGACTGTGTTTGTACCATTTAGCGGTCCTATTAAAAAAATATGCATAAAAGTACTGCATATGATGGCTTAATGGCAAATTTTGTTCACATCAGGCACTTCAATGAGTACATTTAATGTATTTCACTCATTTGTGGATACTCATAACTAACAGATTAAATATGAGATGAAATTATGCTTTCTTATATTTCTAAAACATCTGCACCCACCTCCACCTGTTGACCCCAAGGTTGGAGGACCCAGCGAACCAGGGATCCAGGAAGTAGACACATCGAACAGTGTCTGCCCCACGTACTGCCTCCTGAAGTGCAGGGTTGTCATGGAGACGGAGGCCCTTCCGGAACCAGTGGATGGAATTTGTGGCCATGTTCAACCTTCAAAAAAAAGAAATTCATCAGGACAAATACATTCGTTCTAGAGTCTGTTGATTAATTGAGGATGTCATTGGCAGCAGTTGGCAAACATATAAAAACATTTTGAACTTTTTGGAAAATTAAACCCTCTGTAAGAAAAATGATGAGGACGGTGAAGATCTCGATGAAGATGTTTATTGCAGCATAGCAGTGACAAAGTACATGTAGTACCTTGGGTTCAACGGAGTCGGAATGAACCACGAACATCCTAAGCTCAAACATTTTATACTCTATTACGTTCATCTTCCGGCTTCATCTTCCCGCATGTAAATGAAGTTTCGTCTTAAATGTAAATTGCGGATAACAATGAAAGTGATAGCCTTCCGTTCCCACATCTTTGGTAGTCTTTCAGGTGGAAACAACCAAATGTTAAGGTGATAGGATTATCTAGAATCCCTAGCAATTATATTCAAGTACCCTTTTGGTCAGCAGATGGTTCTTGATGGCCTACTGCCGCTCCCACACTATAGGTGACGATTGACGAAGATACTATTTACATATTATTGAAAGAATTATCTCTATGATAATTAAGCTCTTTGTAGAGAAAGGAGAATAGTTTAATTGGAGTGGAAGTTTGGTCGAGGCAGACTATAATTTCTTACACCTCATTAAACACTGTCAAAAGTGACCTTACAAGACATTTGCCATTTAAACATATAAATGAAACAGATCAAAAAGTACTCCAATCCAAATTATACACTTTTCACCATCTTATCCTTAGCATGTTAATGTTGCCATCATAATTAAACAGCAAATTGTTGACCATCTCCTGCACATCACCACCATTACAGAAATACAATTAAATTAAATGATAGCTTTGTCTGCGAGACATTTCCATTCTTATTTTTCAGACATTAGCATCATAATATCCTACATTGAGGCAGTAAAAATGGGTTGTCATTTTTAACTTTTGCTCAGAGACCATTTGGTATAGATTTGTCTTTTTTTAGCCTCTTTCCCCTTCATGAAAGAGGAATCCTCCAAATCTGGATTTAAAACCTATCTATCTGAGCAGTCATTCTGTGACATTGAATTCTTGGCTTTTCCTCAGACTGACTCAGGATGTGTGACGTGTGCAGTGGACTGAATTCCGTCATTTATGTCAGTGCCATACTGTCTCTTGTGAGAGATATGACACACATAGAAGCCTACCTGTCAATTATGGACATGTTTTTAAAACCTGCTCGAAAACAACCATCATACACACATGCAAGGAAAAGTAGTCTCAAGGAGGCAGAGGAGTTATCTTCATTTATCTACTGTATATGCAAGGTTAAGCCTCTATCTCTGGGGCAACTTATCGGTTGTCTGTGCCCTGGGAATTACAGTAGGCCACCTCTACCTGGGATTGATGCAGCAACTTACTGGCAGCCCATCTGCTACAACTGTCCTGCATGTATGCACAAAATTGTTAAAGGTGGCCAACTCATCACTATTTTTCCAAAAACGTTTAGCCAACAAACCCACATTAATAATATCTGGAAGTACTAAAAGGAAAAACACTCATACTTATGCATACTGGCAAACAGAGCAAATGTGTAAAATAAAAATTTGCTGAACAACAACTATAAAAACTATACAGTACATGGTTTTCATCTATTACAGTAAACTGTACTTTCCAGGCAATATTAGTTTATCAGACATTACCTAAAAAGTGTGTCCTATACACCAGCCACTATTAGACTGTCACAGCAGGATTTTTTAAGGCAAGACACTAAAGGCAAAACCATTGTTTTTTCATGCATTTTTCAATTTTTAAGATTTTGAGAATTTTAAGAATTATTTTTTTCTCATGCACCCAGAAATCTCCACTTCTTTTTAGAGTAGGGTTTGTTTTTGTATAATTCTCCTGATTAATAGAACATTTTATTCCTAAAAAATAGGGTTTTTTTTCCTTGGCTGATCTGTTTGCATTTTTCAGGCAGAGATTTGATACAAATGTATGCAAATTATAAATCAGATAATGCAGCATATGCATATTTAAACAAAATATTTCAGAAAACCTATAATACAAAACAAGTATACTGTGATGTACTTGTCTTAATGTGTGAAGTATCTATTAGTTAAAATACATACCCTATTCACCTGTGATATCTTCTCTATAAAATCTTTTTAAAAAGACAATATTACCTGATGGTGTACTGCAAATCTGACCTACCTGTTTAACATGGTCTACCAGTAGCATACTGGTAACTGTCACAACATAGATAGAGCAGAAAAAAAGGCTAATAAATAAGGATGCATTACCAAATGAAACGCTGAGAGTCCTGAGACCTTATTTCAAACCAGAATTAACCTGCTCTGCCTTGTCTGTCAGTGTGTTGTCAGTTTCCTCTTTGCTCTGCGATGTATTTTTTACTGTGTGAGAACATGGGCTGCGTCCGAAAGCTCTAAACTGGCATGAAGGCATCAAAGCACGTCCGAATACAAATTCTGCTTCACTTAAATTCTGATCGAATTTTGAAGGCAGCATAGGGCTGCGTTCCAGTTCACTTTTTTATGCCCTTCACTCGCCAACTTCCCTCCGTCTCGTTTACTCGGATGTACGTCACTGATTACGTTGCATGAATGCCCACTACTGGCACTATTTTTCCCCTTACGAATTTGTTTGGATCAGCATTCTATATGTATATTGGTATGCTTGGGCTGTTATAAATTAAAAAAAAGAATAATAATTTATATATTATAGAGTTGTTTGGGGTGGGATCAATTAAACACGATCTGCGATGACATCATAGTCGTGTTGTATTGTGGTCTATAGAGCGGCCTGAAGTGTGCATATGAAGCAGACTCGCTCCCTCGGTCAAAATCGAGGGGTCAAGGTTATGTCCACGTAAACCAGTGTTGCCAAGTCCACTGTTTTTCCGCAGAATTGGGCTACTTTAACACTGTTGCCGCAGGTTGTTTTTCATGTCCGCGGGTTGAAGCGACTCCAATAACATGATATTTATCCCCTGAAATGCGAATTTTAGCAGGGGAACCCCGCCAAAAATGTGTACTTTCCCCCCTGGAATGCATTTTTAACTGGGGACCCCCTCGAAACGCAATTGGGCTAGTTTTGAGTAGCGATTGGGTGGATTTTCTTGGGTGGACTATAGAATACCCAAGACATGTCACTCGTATAGTTTTGAATGTAGAAAAATGAAACTAATATGGCCGCTCAATCGCAGGAAGCCCCGCCTTCGGAATGAAAGAGCCAATCGCTAATCGGTAAAGTCAGCACGTCACTGCAGCTGCCGTTAGAATGGTGCTTTCAAGTCATGTCGGATAGATCGTATTTACGACATGAACGCCACCACAAAGTCGTTATTACGAGTGGGAAACTCGACATTTTCTTTAAGCCCCGAGTTTCCGAGTTGGGGGCGTGTCAATGAAAAACATGGCGGAATCGATGGATGCAACGTCTGTAGTTGATGGTATTTTTTTTTTAATTGATAGTTTAGTTGTCCTATAAACTTAAAATTGGTCATGTTCTGTTACACAGTTTTTTGTGACACTGTTTAATGATTTAAATATTGCAGCGGGTGATTAATATGGATTGCAATTGGCCAAAACTTGCATTTTGTTCACATACATTTGTTTTATTCTTTTGAGAGGTGATCTAAATATTTGCGGCTGTGAAACAGATGGAAA
>NW_015665129.1:2378505-2456855 GCF_001515625.1 Sinocyclocheilus rhinocerous
CCGCCCCCTCCTCCCCCTCATTGGAGAAAATCACGTTCAAAAAGAAGGCGCGTGACGCTGTAATCCAAGCGATGACAGAAGTAGACGTAGAGGAGTGGGATGACTTTCTTTTAGCCTCATTTTAAATTTTTACAATGTTTTTGTAATGTATTAATTATCATGGGCTGTAATAAAAAACAAGTAGTCCTATACTAATACTAAAAATATATAGCCTATACGTTTGGTTCGAATAGCCTATATTTTAGTAATCTATAAATATGTGGCTGTTACAGTTCCCCTTTGAAGCTCTTGTGTTTTTCTCCTTTTCCATCTCTCCAATCCTATTTTGCTCACTGGTGATTGGAGAGGAGTTTTTTGTTCTCACTTTGTTGCAGTTTGCTGAAAAATAAGCTTTTTATAACGCTATTTGAGCAAAAGAAACAACATTTATGACACAGCTGTTGTCAGATTTCATTAGTGATTTCAAATATAACATTTAATCGTAAGCTTAGTGAAAAGTTTTGGAGAATTTGATGTTTCCCCATTCAAAGTGATAGGAGCTGCACTTGCATGCCCGAGAGGCGTTTCAAAGATGGCCGCCGAGTGACATGACTTGCCTTCCCTCTTCCACTTGATGAAGTGGAACGCACTCTAAAATGGTGGCGGGGATTTCCCCCGAGGGTAAGGCGCTTAGGGACATTTGCTAGTGCGTGTCTAAAAGTGAACTGGAAAGCAGCCTGGATGTATCCTTCGCTGCCTTTGATATCCCACAATCCTGTGCATTTCATTCCGTGACGGTTGGGATAAAAAAAATAAAGATAGCGTCTGAAAGTTGCGTTTGGTGGTCAGTTTGTGTGTAAATGTATGTTTCTGACTAACTTTTTGCACTTATGATGTTATTTCTTGCGAGAAATCAGTATTATAATAATTAGATATTTGTCGTCATCAAGCCTGGTTTATTTCAGTTAATGTTAACTGAGCATTATCTTCTCGAGCCATTAGCATATTATAGCAATTTACGCTTAACTAAGAATAATGGTCAAAATTATAACTGTTAATAGTCTAAAATAAGATCTTCATTATGATGTATGCAGCCTACAAATGCAACCTCCGAAGGATGCAGCCTTCCATTTGAGACACGGCCATTGTTTGTCAGAGATGGCAACAATAACTAAGGAGCAGTGTTCCAATTTAGCTACTTTGTAGCTAGATTTAGCGACTTCCCCGCCCCTTTTGAAACTTTTTTCAAAAGTTTAGGGACAAATATAGCAACTTCTTGGACAAACCTTATCTAAATTCTCATCTTGCCCACTGATCTACGTTCATCTTTATATAGATCAGTGAATTTGCCATTGTGATGTCATCTAGTGACATTTAGCTACCAGTTTTAGCTACTTTCAATTGAAAGCAGTTGGCAACACTGCTAAGGAGGGTGGGTCTTTGCGACCGGAGTAGTGCCGAAATTTGCACCCTGCCAGATTATGCACCCCCTAGTATTGGTAGGTTTAGGAGTAGGATTAGGGGGAGGGGTTATGATTAGGCAATCAGGTAGCGACTTCAACGAGGGGGTGCATGATCTGGCAGGGGTGCAGAATTCGGCACAACACCGGTCAAGAGACCACAAAGACTGGTACATATATATTATTAGTAAGCAAAACAAATGCATTATAGAAAAAATAGGGCATGAATCGTTTGTTTTACACTAAAACACCTTTTACAGTGGCGCGCATCAGTGTTCCACAGCATCCTGGATCAGAAATTAGGTCAATCCCAAGTAGGTGAAACTGGCGAGACATTGCACTTAGACTTAATGTAACGTTATACATTCAGGTTCCCCACTAACGTTACGTTCTCTAAAACTAAAATGAGATATTCAAAAGAACATAATAGAGAAATACAAGGAAAACATTTACAAAACTTCGATAGGTAAACAAACGTGGGAAACGAGGTCACCGGCGCACGTTATGTAACGCGTTTTTTACGAGGTAACGTAATAAAAAAGCCTACAGGAACAAAAATACTCGGTTTAAACGCATTACCGTTAACCGTTATGTCAGTCCCGAGGACAGGATCATCTCTTTCCACGATATAGCGAGATTCTCAGCTATGATTTGTTCCCCAAATCGGTCTGGCGCACAGACGGTCAAGCTGACTTCATGAGACGCTGGTGCGCCGCGCCTGCTCCGTTTGGCTCTCTGCTCTTGTTTTTGTTCAGAGCAAAGCTCTCAAATGTGGATATCCTAGTGAGCGCAATGGCGCTTCTGATTGGTCGAGACGAGGTCACGGGGTACGCGGACGCTCACGTTTGGAAAGCATGGAACAATGAGAGACGTCGTTGAGATGATGGTGAAACCTGTTGTCTGATCCACACTCCGGAGCAGATGGTGGCGGTAATGCACCAATTACTCTGGATTCCAACCGCCATTAAACATTAGGAAGAAGAAGAGATGATGGTGAGACGGAAGGCTGAATCCACTTTTTTTTTTATTGCAATTTTTAGAACAAAGAACATATAAGGCCATCATGTTAATGTTATCATCTGGCCAGAGGAGAGCTGGCCCCCCGACTGAGCCTGGTTTCTCCATTTCTATTGCCGATGGAGTTTTGGTTCCTTGCCACTGTCGCCTTTGGCTTGCTTAGTTGGGGACACCATTTCTGGCAACATAGTTGACTTGACTGCACAGACAAGTCAACTATGTCAACTTTTGACATAGTTGTTGACACAATGTTATTGTGACTACACAATAACATTTAAACTGAATGAAAACAAATACTTAAATAAATAAAAATTAAATAAGAAAAGCAATTTAAAAAAAAAATCTCACATCTGTAATCAAGTACAAATAATTACAAATTATTCAAAGAATAGATGTAATGCTTTAAAGTAATTTACAGTTTTTTTTTGCTTTGTTATTTCTTGTTTCTTTTAACGTATACAAGTAGTGACCTATTTCTATTTTGAAATGATTAAAATTAGTTTTTTTCACTGCCCATTTAAAGTGTGACGTGACATGTGGCCAAGTGTGGTGACCCATACTAGGAATTAGTGCTCTGCATTTATCCCATCCTTAGTGCGTACATACTTGCATTACATGATACCAGCACAGCAAGATATCTGACTGTGGGAAGACTTTCCGCAAGGCATTTATTTCACACATATCCTTGTCCACCATGAAGCACCTAGAGGAAACAACATAGCATACCAGAAGGATGAAAACACACATATACACCACCATTCAAAAGTTTGGGATCAGTAAGATTTTTTAAATCACCAGGGCTGCATTTGAAAGAAAGCTTTTGTAACACTACACACTACTGTTCAAAATTTTGAGGTCAGTAAGTTTTTTTTTTTTTTCAGGATACATTAAATTGGTCAAAAGAGACAGTAAAGACATTTATAATTTTACAAAAGATTCTATTTAAAATAAATGATGTTGTTTTGAGCTTTCTATTCATCAAAGAATCCTGAAAAAAATTGTACACAACTGTTTTCAACATTGATAATAATCATAAATGTTTCTTGAGCATCAAATCATCATATTAGAATGATTTCTAGCGATCATGTGACACTGAAGACTGGAGTAATGATGCTGAAAATTCAGCTTTGATCACAGCAATAAATTACAGTTTAACAGATATTCACATAGAAAACAGTCTCTGGTATCTGGGGCCAGAATATACATACCTTGGTGCAGCAGGACACACTCTCCTTAATTGCTGTAAAGCTATCTCTACTGTTGCCTCTTTCTCATTGCTTGTTACTATGAAAGCGACTGGAACTCCATGGCCATAGTCATCTCTTATAGCCAGGGTATAAAGTGGAAAATTATACTGGTTGACGCAATGAGTGGCATCCAAAAATATAACGTTCTTTCCATGTCTGTGTAGATTCTCTCTCATGTTGGGAGTCTGAAGGATAATTATGAGTTCCTTCTCATGGGAAAAAGGCTGAAAAAAAACAACATTGTCCTTGAGGTGACTGGTCAATAATTTGGCTGAACTAACAGCATCATCTTTATCCAAATGGCTTCGGCGTACCAAGCATCAATGTCCTTTGGAGTGACAAAGAACTGACGGTTGTTCAAGTCAGTGTGTCCGCAAGATCTGGACCATTTGTGGGCTTCCAGTAGAATGATATCTGGCTTGACACCTAATGAAATCCATTCTTCAATTTGTTTGACCAAATCTGGACACACTGTTTGAAAGTGTCCTTCTTGTTCAAAAGTTGCATTGTGCCCATTGTGCTCTTTGCTGGTGCGTTGTACAATGACTTTGTGGCTCAGCCAATCATTTTTAACCTTAAATGATGTGTAAGCCATACACCCTGAGGTCTTGTAACTTCCATCAACGGGGTTCCCTGATCGGATACAGTAGAAAATGTAGTATCCATTATCCTTGTCTTTTTGACTTGCAGAATTTGTGTTTCTAAAGTTTGTTAAAGTTTTAAGTTTTTCTTGAATGAATGTTTCATGATTTGCTTCTTTCTTCAGGACATGCACATCAACTGTAATATTTTTGTTTTTTCCTCTTTGTCTTTCTTCACGCAACACTGTTTTTTTAATACAATCCTCCATTTCTCTTTACATTCCATTGCGGTGTAAACTAGTCTGGATAAACCTTCAGATTTTGATAATAAAACTCTCCCGTTTAAAGAAAGGTCTCTCATCAGCCAAATGTTACATTTCTTTTGAATTTTGTTCATTATTGGGGCTGAATCCACTTTTGCTCTGCAGAGACCTCGATCTCGAATCCTCCGGAGGTCGCGTTTGCGGGCTGCATACGTCATCATCAAGCCTGGTTTATTTCAGTTAACTGTTAACTGGTTTAATTTTATAGTATACATGTAATATAATTTTTTTATAATGAACCAAACAAAATTACAACTGAACTTGACTGCTGGTGATGGCCCTGCATTTTCATGCATGAAAAAAAGCAGAATGTACTTTTTGATGTCGTTTTTGGGCTTTGTGGGAAAAACACAACCCCACATGAAATAATAATTATTACATTTAACTTAAGTTTTTACTTGGCTTCAGACGCAATTATAGGCTACTACTATGAACCAAAGCAAGAGCCTTTACTGTTGCTATAGTTCATCATGTAAGGTATCCCTGCGTCAATTCAGTTTTCTGTAGCTTATAAATAACAAAAGTCTTTTTTACAAATGGCTCACATGTAAATGGATAAATAATATATATCTCATTTAATGTTAAAACTCTTTGGTTGTGTTGACAAATTAAAATTTTGTAAAATTTTGGATGGATTCCTTCCACCAACCATCATGCAAAAACTCATTGGTTCTGTATAAATCACATAGGCTAAATTACATAAGTTGGCTTCACCAAAAGGCAATGACTTAATGCATTATTAATTGTACCTACAAAAATCATGGAATTTAATTATTAAATGTAAAAATATTTATTTTATTCTCTTTTGGAAGTTGATCCATCTGGCTCAAACATCTTGAGAGAAGGCACATAAAGAGTTTGAATGGGCATGATGCCTCTGGGTAGTGATTCCTCTGTCTCCTGCTCAAGGTTTGAAGCCCCTTCTACCTCTTTTTTTTTTTTTTTTGGAGCCAGCTGTGGGACAGGGGCGTCCAAATATGTGAATGTAATATTATACTCTTTCCCTAATATGTTTCTTTAATTTGATCTCTTACATGCTCTTTAGACTTTAAAGTTATTTTTAAGATTCACAATGATTATGGTATTGATTTTAGTGAGAATGTCTCTGGAAATGTGATTAGTTTTACTGACTGACATGCTGATTGTGAGACAATGCATCCTCAAAATACAGATATATTTATGCCTTGTGAATGGCCACATAAGGAGTCTACAGTTTTGTAGCTATTCCTCTAATCTGCCAATCATTTAGCTTTGTGGAAAACTGACCAAAGCATAAACTGTCTCGAAAGTCAAACCTAAAACAGTTATCCTGCCAATTAACTGTTCAGTGCTTCTTTCAGAATTTAAGTTCCTGAAACATACTGAGTCATACATAATTTTATTTAAAAAAAAGAAAAACCCTAAAATTTACATTCATATATATATATATATATATATATATATATATACACCTTACAATATTGTTCATTTTCTAAAAGCTTTAAGGGTCCAAATGTCTGTTGTTATTGTGGTTGGAGCTCCTTTTTTTATTCTGTTTTATATTTAGAAGGTTATTGGAAGGCTAAGGAAGCATGTTATACAAGCCTTTATGTCTGATAACCTTTTTTTTAGAAAATTCACAATCATACAGTACACACACATACATACAAGCAGTGCACTAGTTTCATACACCTATGCCAAATCCAAACATTTAACCTTTTGTCCTCATGATGATTAAAAACACAATTAAAATCTGACTTCATAATTCCTTGTTTTTTCCTTTATTTTCAATTTACATTAATTAAAATTGTAACAAAACCAGAACCAAAAAGAGAGAACAAACAAAAAAAGACCAAGATCATAATAATATTAATTATAACAAAAATATACACACCCTCACACACACACACATCCTGTTCAGTGATACGGCGATCCTTTGGGAGCAAAACTCCGGCATTGCCAAAAGAGTCCCTCTGTCTTTTGATCATCCCGCATAGTTCCGCATACTCTGAGCAGGCTGTGTGTGTTGAATGAGGCTAGTTAGGGAGTGGGATGGTCTGGGAATTGTGGGGAATACTGACTGATAGATCAATACTAATAGCACCTTCTGAAGATGGAACGAGCCGTGCCGGGGGGTCTTCCTGACGCTTCTCAAACCCCAAGCTGCTTTCGTTCACATCCAGATTTTAACTTTTTCCTGTGTGAGGTAGCTTTTCTTGAAAAATGAAGATCATGCAAATAAACAAAAAATAGAAATGGTTTCCAAATTTATTAGATTTTTTTCTTTTTCTGCTGTTATGTTAAGGGACCAAACTTCCTAGTTTGGGCAATCATGGGGGGAAAAAAAGATTTACACAAAAAACAAAACAAACAAAAAAAATAAATGGAACTGCACTTTCCCCAAAATATTGTCGGTGTGTATAGGCACATGCTCACACACACAAACACATATCATTGTGAAAATATATATCTGACTGCTTCAGTACAGACTGAATCAAGATTTTTTTGTTACTATACACAGTAAATATTAACTTATTCCCGCCTCAGGTTTAACATTTCACAAAATCTTGCATAATGTGATGTTTTCTTCTGAGTCACAGTCAAGAGGCAGAGGGAAGGGTGAAGTGGGACTGGGCATGGCCTTCTTTCTTCTTTAGTGGGAGGAACTACTGTGGTATCCAGCCATGACGCTGTACAGCATCACCCAACCACCCACCCCCTGCAGGATGTGATGACATCAAGCCATGTTTCTGTCTTTCTTTGAATCTCTGAATCTTTTGGTTGCGCTCGCTCGTCCTGCCCCCCTCTTGGCTCCCGGCAGGAGGAGGCGCTGCACTGAGGGCTTGTGGGAAACATGGCTGGATTTCAGAGGGAGAGACTATTTGGGGCAATCCCATTTAGCGCTGGTTTTCCTGCACACTAAACGTGGACAGCACGACTTTTTGTGTTTTAGAGAAATAAAACTTTGTCAATTTTCAGATTTCTTTTCTTTTCTTCCATATTTCGTTACTTGGAGAGTGTATTGAATCCTCACAGTTATTGCTCGTCATTGGTATTTTTCCATGTCTTATTTCATAATCCACATATGTTTTATTTTTTTTACAAGAAGCAGACTGCACCAATGTCCACTCCAAACTCCTGATCTGCTCCTCCGATGTCCATGGGAGCAATGTCCACGATGGGCAGCCTGGATGTCTTCTGAGTTTTGTACTCAATCACAGTCTTGGCCCACTGACCTGTGTGCTTCTGTAAGACAGCAAAAAAGCCATGTAAGTGGATATGTATATAAAAAAAGAAATATAAATAAAATAAAAATAAGTGTATACAGTATATGAGTAAATGTTTTATTAGTTTATTTGGGGTCAGTAAGATTTGTAATGTTTTTAAAAGAAGTCTCTTAATGCTCACCAAGGCTGCAGATATTTGACAAAAAACACAGTAAAATATTGGGCAATATTATTCCAAATGTCATTTATTCCTGTGATAGCAAAGCTCAATTTTCAGCAGTCATTACTTCAGCCTTAAGTGTCACATGATCCTTCGGAAATCATTCTAATATGCTGATTTTGGTGCTCAAGAAACATTATCTTATTATCAAAGTTGACATTAGTTGTGGTGTTTTATATTTTTGTGGAAACCATACTATTTTTAATTATTGACTTAATAATAATCATTTTTTTTATGATTGTCTTATTGATGAATAATAATTTCAAAAGAACAGCATTTATTTAAAAAAAGAAATGTTTTATAAAAATTATGAATGTATTTACTGTCACTTTTGATCATTTTGATGTATCCTTGCTGAATAAATGTATTTATTTTATTTAAAAAAAAAATTGTATTGACCCCAAACTTTTGAACGGTAGTGTATTTAAATGTAATTTATATTAGTAATTCAATTATTTTGAATTCATTTTCAGTTCATTAATTTTATAACTATAGCCAGTATGTTCGAAAATGATATTTTATTGTGTGACTCACCTTGCAGCCATCCTCAAGTACACCATATGTAAAGCGGCTGTTGCCCTCTGCTCTGATCTCCACATCATTGGAGCCCTGCAGCAGAACGGCCTTCTTCAGGTTGCCTGTGGCTTGGTCCATGTAAGCAACGCTGTTCTTGCAGTGGTAGGTGATGGTCTGAGTGGCCTCAGTAGACAGCAGTCTCAGGAAGTTCAGCTGGATGCTGGTAGTACTAGGAGTCTGGCTGCTATCAGCATAGCTGAACTGTTAGAGAAAGAGAAAATGTCTTTTAATATCTTTAAAATATGGTCATTAATATTACTGAAAGAAAACAAGAGCTGATTAAATGTAAGACAAGATAGTGACACAAGGGGAAAGAGAGAGTATTTCAGCAGAGCTCCTTGTCCCCTGCTGGTTTACGATTGGATGTTACAAATATTTTCAGCACCATAGACCAACAGAAATTCAGAACCGTGAACAGCTCCCTAAACCAGCTGTAGGAATTTACAGGCACTCTGGCTGGGAATAAAACAGCTGTTCGTAATCACTTCCAGGTGTACCTTTTATGGTACTGTCAACTTTTCAAAACTTTTTTATGATTTGCTTTGAGGTTTGTTGTGCTTGTGGTCATTTTACTAAAATTTAAAGTGCACATCTCCAAAATGTAAGGATTATACTCACGTGGAATCCACCGTTCATGCTCTCTCCAAACCACACGTGCTTCTGCGCCTTGCTCTTGCTGCTCCACCAGTTCTTGCGTGGGATTTTGGGAGTGCTGGGCTTCACACAGGTCTCTCCGGTCTCCATGTTGCAGAAAACTTTGATGGCATCAGCAGCGCAACCAAGGTTAGGATCCACCCAGTAGTCACCTGTGGATAGGGACCAAACACGTTTAAGTGAGTAATAGCGAGTATCATACACACAAGTGTGCTTGAATGAACATTTTCTAATGTTAGATTGTCTCTGAATCTCTCACCGCTCTTCCATTCAGGGTGGCAGAGTTTCAGGTCTCGGCAGGAGTGCGCAGGGTTCTTGCGGGAGCCATCTGGGCTGCGGATGTCCTCGATCTGGCTGTTGATTGATTTCAGTGTGGCGTCCACCTCCACATCATGTTGTCTAAGAGAGCTGGAGGCCTCGTCGGCACGCATGTAACGCAGAGGATCGGGTCCCTTCTCGAGCTGAGACAACCCAGCGAAGGCAGACATGTCAATGCCAGGGCCAGGGGGACCAGGAGGACCAGGGGGTCCAGAGTTACCAGGTGGACCCTAATGAGAGCAGATAGGAAGACAAAATGAATCAGACATCTTCTTTTCATGTTGATAGATCTGATGTCAGTGAATATTTCAGGTTTTATGTGCATGTATTAGAGTAAGATGCACTCACAATTGGGCCAGACTCTCCAGAGCGTCCACGAGGTCCAGATGGTCCAATGGGTCCAGGCTGACCATTAGTACCGTCCTTACCAGCTGGTCCAACAGGTCCTGCAGGTCCCTATTGCAAGTAATATGGGTTAAACAGACCATTAGTAATCCATCTGAGCATTAAATGAAGTTTCTAAATTGTTCTGTTGTCTCAGTTTAACTAGTTGAGAGCCACACTCACTTTAGCACCACTTGGTCCAGAAGGTCCAGCAGTACCCTGGTCTCCAGGAGCACCCTTTTTTGAGGAGACACAACAGAAATGTAAGCATATTTAATATCTCTACTTTACCACTGCAACTTGTTTATAAAAACTAATTCTTGTAAAAGAGACTCACAGGAGGTCCAGGCAGACCCTGCAGACCGGTGAATCCTCTGTGTCCCTTCTGACCTCTTTCTCCAGCTTCTCCTGCCTCACCCTTATCACCACGAGGTCCTTGGGGTCCCTGATACAGAGAAATGGAAAAAGTCCATCAACCTGTGAGCAGCTATAAAGTAAAGTAAAGTACAGTAAAGCCACAAAAATGACCTGATGTGACTTTATTTTTAACTTAAAAATATTATTAAAAAATAAACCAGTTAAATAAGATGTTACCACATCAAGGGAATTTTTTGCATTATAACTAAATGGAGTTTAGGTGTAAGAAACCCCTCTGAAGTCATCTGGTCAATTTACTGGATTTTCTTCATAGCCATATATTGTATGTGTAATATATTTTGATACTGGCTACTCTGGCTAAGAGTTTTCAAGCCTGATGTGTGTTTTCAGTGTTCTGTTTTGTTTCACACACTTTATAAAATGTACTTACAACCATGCCTCTAGCTCCAGCGGGTCCAGGTGATCCAGCAGGTCCTTGTGGGCCCTTTAGAAAGGAAAGAAGATGGTACATAATAAAAAAAATACTTCATGTAATATAAGTGGTCAACACGGCTAAAACTCTTTAGCTCTGGGCTTTTGATTTTCATAAGGATGGTCTTGCTTATTATCTTACAGGTGAATTTTTGGGGGGAGAAATGTTAATGTTAGATCTAGTCTTAATGGTGTAACACTAATGTGTTTTATGTAACAGTTGTGCTTATTGTTGATTGTAATTATGCCGTCAAAGCAGACCACAAAATTCATATCCGTAGATGTAGTACATTGAAGTCGTGCATTTTAGTATGCAGAAGATATAATCTTTATACTGTTGAAAATGAGATTTCTGAAGTTGATGAACTTACATTCTCTCCTCTGTCTCCCTGTTTGCCAATTGGACCAACGGGACCAGAAGCACCAAGCGCACCAGGAGCTCCAGGAGCACCGATTGGGCCAGTGTTACCACGCTCACCCTAGAAAAGAACAAGTAAAACACATTCTATATTACAGCTGGTTGGAAATTCATCTGTGCATGGACTAACCAACATTTTAGTCCAAAATTTTAAACAGAGAAATTACGTAAAAAGAATAAGAAATATTTAACATAACCAAATTATGTAAGTCATTCGGAAATTCATGATTTATTTTTTAGTAAAATTATGTTGATAATACAAAATAATTAAAACAGAAGTAATTTCAAAATAGTAATCCAAAAGTAATTTCACTAGAGGTCTCAGACATTTGGACCTCAGTGTATGTGACAAATAGTAATATATTGTTTACTTGTATGGAATTAAGATTGTCTGGTTAAGCTGGACTGTTTTTTTTTATTTACAAAGACCAGAGGACAACAAAAGGAAATTATATGAGTTTGCTTGTCCTTACCTTCACACCAGAAGCACCATCTCTACCAGGTGGACCATCAGATCCAGGATTACCCTGAGGACAAACAGAATGGATGAGTGAGATCTGGTCTTGATATGGTTGTATAATACATATAGGAAGAAAATGTTCAGTAAAGCGTTCACTGACTTCAGATCTGTATCTTTGTGAGTTAGATATTTGCAGTCTAGTTTTGCCTCATTTGGTACTGTTTTCTGTTTTTACATGTTATGCATGTATGTGATCTTTACCTCACGTCCAGTCTCTCCAGCAGGTCCAGTCAATCCAGGAGGTCCAACAGGGCCAGGGGGTCCACGGTCACCAGAAGAGCCAGAAGCTCCCTGTTTGCCAGGCTCACCCTGTGATACAAATCATTTTCAGCAGAAGGTTACTGTCAAATTAGGGACACTGCATCAGTATCAGATTTTCTGGGCAAAAGATATCGTTGCGTAATAATATAAAATTCATTTTAAGATAAAATATTTAGATATATGTGAGATAAAAAAATATGTAAGTGGCTCCTTAAAAGAGCCATTTTTAATATGAATATGTAATATTAATCACTTTGTTCATCAGATAAATAAAATACAAAAATCTATGCTGTATTTTAATGTGAATTTAAACAGTGTTTGAATGAAGGCATGAGATGTTTTCATATAGAAATGATGTTGCTGGTGGGTTCGTTTGCTTACAGAGGGTCCTGGAAGTCCTGGGAAACCTCTTTCACCACGCTGACCAGGCAAACCAACAATACCACGCTGACCAGCAAGACCAGCAGGGCCGGAAGGACCATCAGGACCCTACACAGGAAATATTGAGAGAAGTAATGTTAAGAATACAGTACAGAAACAATAAACCTGTACAGAATGCACCTGTGCCTTCAATGCTAAAGTAAGTATGTATGAATGAATCTGAGCCGTACAGAAGGACCATCCTCTCCAGGCTCTCCCTTCTCTCCAGGAGCACCAGAAGGTCCACGCAGTCCAGCATCTCCTGCTCTGCCTGGGGGACCGGCATCACCACGAACTCCCTTAGGACCATCTTTACCAGCAGCACCTGCAGGGCCAGCAGGACCAGGGTTACCCTGGGAAAGAATCATTTAAAAAAAAGTTTCAGATTAGGATAAGTTTATGATAATACAGTCAATCAGTTTGAGTAAAATATGGAGGAACTGCAGAGATGTGTCTGTGATATTGAGGGGCTTACATTGGGGCCAGGTGATCCAACTCTTCCTGCAGCACCTGGAAAACCAGTGGCACCCTACAAAGGGGAAATATATTATTATTAAGAAACAATAACGGTCAAATATCTTTACTGTCAAAGTAACTGGTAAATACTTAAAAATGAATTGAAAATTATTACTTGTGACTAATTGACTTATTAAGTAACTCACAGGGGCTCCTTGGGCTCCACGTGCTCCCTTAGGTCCTGTAACACCAGTTGGGCCCTGAAATCAAGCAGTGAACACCGATGAGCCAAATATAATCATTTAATCCACGCAGATACAGCACAAAGTTGATGCATGATGCTAAACTCTTAATTTATGTAGACAACAGCAAAGACTTTAAAGATGTCAAGTGGCAATAACCAAAACTAAGTTGCCTCTTTTAACCACATATCAGTGTAAAACTGATTCACAAAATGCATTAAAGTATCAATAGGTAGTGAGGCAGAAACACTTACCACTGGGCCGGGTGCTCCTGATGGCCCTTGGGGTCCAAGGGATCCAGCCTCACCTTTCTGTCCTGACTCACCCTGCTCTCCCTTAATTCCAGGCTGGCCATCAGCACCCTAAAGAGTGACAGTGACGAAAGGTTGTAATCAGAGGTTCCTTATGACTAAATGCTTCAAGATCATTTCAAGTTTAATACTAAAGACACTCCCTAAACTATTATTTCACCACATTTTTTAAAAGTCTAACTATAGAGTACTGAGTTATGTATCATATCTACTAGGTTTCCAGTATTTGTGAAAATGATTACATTAATTGACACGTTTTGCTAATCATTTTATTGATGCTCTTTAAAATGCCAAAATCCTGAGATATTTCACTTATAAAAATATTCCATTAAAAAAAGTAATACCTAATGTATAATGGTGTTAGTGCCCATATTTGTATGGTAGAATACCCCTTTACATTCACGATATTATCGACTGGTTGTTTTTTACTGCTTTTTTAAGTTCAATTTAGTCTTCTGTCTACAGAATTTCTACGCCATTATAGCAATGTTGCCTTATTGAAAGACATTTATATTTTTGAGTCAGAAAAGATCTTTTATAATGTAATCACTGCTGTAAAATGGAGGCTTTTTGTAACTGTGTTTCTACTTACAGGAGGTCCAGCAAAGCCAGCAGGTCCGGGTGCACCAATCTCACCACGATCGCCCTAACAGGATGATGAAAGAATAATGAATAAGAAGTAGTCTAAAGATAACCTTTAAAACTGATGACAAAACCACAAACTCCATTCTTTCTTCTGTTTGCTGTCTAGTTGAATGAATGTTTTGCTTACAGGGGCACCACGAGCACCAGAAGCACCAATTGAGCCAATGGGACCAGTTTCACCCTGTGAGAAAAGAAAAAGAGTAATTAAACAAGAGAATTAAATAGTCTCCTCAAATAATTTTAGCATGCAACCATTGGATGAAACATTCACCTTAGCGCCATTGGGACCAGAAGGACCAGGTGGACCAATTGGACCAGTTAAACCCTGTGGAAAAAGTGTCAGAAACATCATTACTTATGATAAGCAAGAAAAAAAGCAAGCAATTTCCCTACATCTGCTGTCTTTATAGCACTTACTCTTGCACCATCTTTGCCAGAAGCACCTTCAGGTCCTTTCTCTCCGCTGTCACCCTAATAAAATGAGACACTCAGTCATTCAGTAGATTAATACCATGAATTTAGGATTATGTAATCACTGAGTACCGTTTTTAAAGACACTTACCCTGTCACCTTTAGCTCCAGGGATTCCAACAGCTCCTCTCTCACCAGGCATGCCCTGCAGACCAGGAGGGCCCTGAGCTCCAGCAGCACCAGCTGGTCCAATTGCACCCTGTTGGAAATCAAGCAGAGATGTGAGGGGGAGTTTGAGAGATTATTTTTTTAAAGTAATTAATACTTTTGTTCAGTGCAGGATGTATTAAATTGATCAAAAGTGACAGTAAAGACTTTTATATTGTTACAAAATATCTATTTCAAATCAATGCTGAACTTTCTATTCATCAAAGAATCTTTAAAAATGTATCACAGTTGCTACAGAAAATATTAAGCAGCACAAGTGTTCAACATCAATAATAATAAGAAATGAACACCAAATCAGCATATTAGAATGATTTCTGATTGTGTGACAGTGAAGACTGGAGTAATGGCTGCTAAAAATTAAGCTTTGTCAACAAAGAAAAAGATTACACGTCAAAATACATTATAATATTTCACTATACTGCTGTTTTTACTGTACTTCTGATCAAATAAATGCAGTTTTGGTGAGACGTCTTTCAAAAACATTATAAAAACTTACCAACCACAAACTTTTGAACAATAAGGTATTCATTCATTTGACTATTTAAGAAGTTTAAGAATGAAGAATGGACAGATTTGAGATGGAATAGTAGAGCATAATCTCAGTCAGATGTGATCTCACCTTAGGTCCATCAGTACCGGGAGTTCCTGGAAGTCCTCTTGGTCCCTGGAGACCCTGAGGGCCGGCTCCTCCTCTCTCACCAGGGAAACCACGTTCACCCTAAGAGAAGCACAGGCAAGAGTTATTTTTGTATAATGACACATTACTGCTGATTTCCAGTAATAATTGGGAGCCTTCTTAATTAAAGTTAGGAACTCACTCTTGGTCCAGTGGGACCAGCAGCACCACCCTCTCCAGGAACACCCTATAGAGAGAAATTCAGCGTAATTGGGATACTTAAAGTCACTAATTACATATCAAAGGCACAAATGGAGAATTAAAATAAATATCTTAAGTGATCCTCACCTGGTCACCAGGTTTACCAGGCTCTCCGGGGGCTCCAGTAGGTCCTGGAAGACCCTGTGCAGAAACAGAGTAATTCTTAGAAAACCCTGATCCCATGAAACGTAACTATATAAATAATTACTCTTTGAGTCCTGATTCCTGTGCAGTTTTCTCTTTCATAATTGAATAATATAGTAGAATATTAATTTGAATGTACCTGGAAGCCAGATGGACCAGGCTGACCCTGCTCTCCTCTCTCACCAGCTAGACCCTAAAAGCACATTGAAATCATGATTTAGTCTTCAAGGAAGTGTTGCAGACCATGGTCATTTATTCACTGACTGAAAGAATTGAGGTCATAAGCCATTGTGAGTAATGTGATGCAATACTCACAGCAGGGCCAGGTGGACCAGCAGCTCCAATCTCTCCATCTTTACCAGGCAAACCCTAACAGAAGAAAAAAATAAAGAGAGAAAGAATACATTTTTACATTTTCTTGGTGCTTGTCTGAACAAAAACTCTACTAGGTGTTGTGGGTTGTTTCCAAGGTGTTGATATATGGCTGCTATGTTTACTCTAGTTAGATCTGATGCTTGCTGACGTACAAGGCCAAGTAATCTGGACATTGGAACATGACTTACTCTAAGACCAGTGTGTCCAACAAGTCCTTTCTCTCCAGGTTTTCCAGGTTCACCCTGTGAGAGAGAGATACAGTCCAATGAGGTACAACACATACACTTCCCAAACAATTTTGTGGACCTAAATATGAACATTAGTAGTTGAAATGCCGAAATACTCTAATGGTCTCACATTGGCTCCCTTAGGTCCAGGGAATCCCATCACTCCAGGCTGACCACGAGCTCCCAGAGGCCCAGGAGGACCAGGGCGTCCATCTTCACCAGAGGCACCCTATAATGAAAAAGACATGTTTAATACTGAAGTTTGCCCCGAACTGTGATGAGATGCAGCATTTATTATCTCAAAATGGTTTGTACCCAGTAGATGCTGAGTCTCTTTTTGGGTATAACATATACTGTTCAAAAGTTTAGGGTTGGTAGGGTTTTTTTATGTTTTTTAAAGAAATCTCTTATGCTCACCATGGCTGCATTATTTAATCAAAAATACAGTAACAACACAGTTTTATTGTGAATTACTGTTAAAAATAACTATTTTCTATGTTAAAATTTAATTTATTCCTGTGATGGTAAAACTGAATTTTCAGCATCATTACTCCAGTCTTCAAAGTCACATGGTCCTTCAGAAAGCATTCTAAGCTGATTTTGTGCTCATTTCTTTTTTATACTATTTTTCCGGCATTTATTTGAAATAGAAATCTATTTTAACATTAAAATTGTATTTACTTACATTTTTGATCAATTTAATGCATCCTCACTGGATGAAAATATTAATTTCTTTAAAAAAAATCTTACTGAGCCCAAACTTTTGAACAGTAGAGTATATCTTTTTGCAGGCTGTAACT
This sequence comes from Sinocyclocheilus rhinocerous, assembly GCF_001515625.1. Lineage (NCBI taxonomy): Eukaryota > Metazoa > Chordata > Actinopteri > Cypriniformes > Cyprinidae > Sinocyclocheilus > Sinocyclocheilus rhinocerous. The sequence goes on from NW_015665129.1 coordinate 2,395,655, forward strand.
CTTTACTGTTAAAGCAAAAATAAAAGTGCTTTAAATTTTATAAATACTCACAGATGGTCCAACTTTTCCTTGAGGTCCAGCATCACCAGGGCGCCCAGTGAGACCCTGTTAGAAGAGGAAGCAGATGAATGGTGAAAAATGCTATGAGCCTTTAAATCAACAATCATAAACGCTGATTTTAGATTGCAATGCCTGTTATCTACAGTTATGATGATCTAAATTGCCCTGAATAATCAGTTTTCAGGTAAATCCCAGAAATACTACAATCACTCACTCTGGCTCCAGGAAGACCAGGCTCGCCTGTGCGACCAGGATCTCCAGTTCCTCCTTTCGGGCCGGTCACACCAGGAACACCACGATCACCAGGTGCGCCCTAGCACAGTGCAGAACATTTGAGTACAGAGTAAATACATGGGTTGATTAGATGAGTAACCAACTGTGAGTCTAAATCACCAACCTTTGCTCCTAATAGACCATCCTGACCAGGGAACCCACGGTTACCTGGAGCTCCCTAGCGAAGAACAACACATATGGGCTTATTAATGTGGTTCTTTATCATTCAGTGAATTAGTAAAAATAATTAAGATAATATACACACTCTTTCTCCAGGAGGTCCAAGAGGTCCGGCAGAACCAGGCTCTCCTCTTGGTCCTCTCTTGCCTTCCTCTCCAGATGGCCCAGGGGCACCCTGAGGTCCTGCAACACCCTGTGTAATAAGGAAAAAATATGACTGATTAGTTTGCTACAACATTTCATATGATTGTGATTGATACAATAGAACAGACGACTGATCATAAGTATAATGTTGGTTACTTACACGCTCTCCCTTGGGTCCAGCCTCGCCTTTAAATCCTGGGATACCAGGGTCTCCCTGTATAAACACCAGTGTTTTCAATTAGTGCAATAGTGAACCTCAAATGTGAAAACAAAACCAGTCTTAAGTCACTGGGGTATATTAGTAGCAATAGCCAAAAATACATTGTATGGGTCAAAATTATTGATTTTTCTTTTATGCCAAAAATCATTAGGATATTAAGTGAAGATCATGTTCCATGAAGATATTTAGTACATTTCCTACTTTAAATATATTAAAACTTCATTTTTGATTAGTAATATTGCCTATCCTAACAAACCACGCATCAATGGAAAGCTTATTTATTCAGCTTTCGGATGATGTATAAATCTCAATTTTGAAAAATTGACCCTTATGACTGGTTTTGTGGTCCAGGGTCACAAATGGCAGAATAATCAGTAACCTGTGCAATTCATCAATATGAAATTATTAATCGATGTCTGGGAGACACTGAAAGCTTTTTAAATAGTTCAGCACGTGATTACGTACAGATTGTCCTTTAGGCCCAAGAGGTCCAGTAGCTCCCTGAGGTCCTGGCGGGCCACGGGGTCCTGGGAAACCAGGGGCACCAGCAATGCCAGAAGCACCCTGTAAAAGAGAAAAATGTTTACAATAGATTCACTGCAACAGTGTGACCAGACTAAAAATTATTTTAAAATATACAGAGAAATGAGTGAAAGAGAACGATAAATTATATGGATATACTCACAGCAGATCCTTTGGCACCAGGAATACCATCAGTACCAGGGTTACCCTGCAGAATGTGAACATTTAATTTCAAAATACTGTATATATTGTTTACACCAATAAAGAAAATCTAATTATATTTTGCTTGTCATAATATCTGTAATTTTACTCACAGATGCACCGGCGGGTCCAGGTGATCCAGGTGTACCGGCCTCTCCACGGGGTCCTTGTGCGCCCTCAGGTCCACGAGCTCCAGTGGGACCAGCTTCACCCTGCAGGAGTGAACATCACATCTCATTACCAAGGATAATGTTAATCTGTGCAAATTAAAAATGCTTAAAATTGAGAATAGGTTAAGAATTTACAGTGAAGTGCTGTAGATGACTGGTATTTTACCTTAGCACCAGGGGATCCTGGGAAACCTGGAGCACCAGCAGGACCAACAGGGCCCTGAGGATCGAAACATCAACAAATGATCAAAGAGGCTTGCTTACTTCCTAATGCACTTTATGCATCCCTATAATCTTATTCTGTGATTTGTAAACGGATGATGCAAATGATCTCATTTTAAAATATTTTTTTTAGTAAATATTGTATGAATGTATTTGCTATGATTAAGTTAAATACATATATCTTGCATTATATCGACAATCATCCACCTTGATATCTCTAGGCATCCCATATGGGTTTACCATTAGTTAGCAACAGCATAAGCACAAGTCAAAGTAGAATGGGAACCATAATTTAAGATTACACAGATTTCCTGCACTTGAGGAAGTGAGGAAATGCACTTACAGGAGGACCAGCAGGACCAGGCAGACCATCATTACCACGGGCACCCTGTGGACAGATATAAGTAGATCATTACAGTCTGAAGCCACCCTTGCTGCTGCAATTTTGATCATATACAGTATTCTTTATTAGGCCAGTTGGCTGAGTGTTCACTTACAGCAGTACCAGGAGGTCCAGAACGACCTCTCTCACCGGGCAGACCACGTGGACCCTGATAGACAAAAAAAGAGGAAAACAGGATGGAGTGTTTGACGCACTATTTCAGTGTCAGAAAACTACAGCTAAATGAATCATCAGGCCATTTCTGACTCTAGGTACTGACCATTGGTCCAGGAGCACCGCTCTCACCATTAGTACCAGATTCACCCTGAAAGAAGAGAAAGGAGACTGATTAGACCTGATAGTTGTATAATATTAGGTCAAATCAATTTGCTCAGAACCTAATTAAAATTAATTAACAATTTAGCATTTGGTAATACATGTAACTATATATTTCTCAAGGTTCTGGTATCTTTATAGGAGTGTTTATAGTTTACATTTAGCATACATTTATCTGTAGAAATTAAATTAAATTAAATTATTTAATAATATAGATTTTTCCAAAGCAGATTTGCAGACAATAATGCTGTACAACTACATAAACATTTGATAAATGTCTGTTATAATTTGATGCCCTGTGAAATGTATGCTTTTTTGTCAAATATGAGTATAGACAGTCTGCTAGGATGATTTTGCATAGTTTTACTGTTACAGTTGGGTGAAAATGAGCAGGTAGTGCATATCATTATTATATAGTCTGTTTGTCAAAGGTCTGGTGTTTTTATAGGAGTATTTATAGTTTAAAATATATTTCTAATTTAAAATACCACTGGAAATTCAGTTCAATTCAGTAATATATATTGTTCCAAAGCAGATTTTGAAAACAATAATGCCATACAATGACATTAATTGGATAAATGTATGTTAGAATTCTGATGCCTTGTTAAACTTTTTTGCAGTTTCTTCTTATATGCTGCCAGATATGATTATAGACAGTGTGTTGGGGTGAATTTTACATAGTTTATCTGTCAGAGTTGGGTGTTTTGGTTGACTGTTTTTATGTTGCTGTACCTTAGCACCTGCAGCACCGGCCTCTCCTTTAGCTCCATCAAGACCTGGGTGTCCCTACAAACACATTCAAAGATTAAATGCATGTATATCTACAGAAATAAACAAACAGAAAAACAATTAATTTCAGCTGAAACTCACTCTGTGTCCCTTGATGCCAGGAAGGCCAGGGGTCCCGGGGAATCCACGGGCTCCCTGTCATATAAATAAGAAACATATTTAGTAATTATGTTGCATCTTTGTAACAAATTGATTATATTAGATTATATGACCATTATCAGAATACAAACAAGTGACTGAAACAGTTGCATGCTGGTCTTTAATTGTGTATGTTGTTTACCTGAGGCCCTGGGGGTCCACGCTCGCCAGACTTACCAGGTTTGCCAGCCTCACCCTAGAAGAAGAGCAGGCAGAGACATTGTAGTTAGTATCTGTCAAGCATTCAGCATTTGGAGAAGGTTGAATATCAATCCAGTGGCAAAAAATACTCACATCACTTCCGGGTTTTCCAGGGGGTCCAGAAGGGCCACGGGGTCCAAGAGGACCCTATAGTACAACAAGTGTTATAAATTGATTTAACTGACCTAGTAAAGCTGTCTCTATGTGCATATGAATGTCTCATCTGTGTGGGCCATGTAATATGTGGGTTTATAAAATGTTTATAATATGTGTGTGCATGTAGGCAAGGTTTGGGACACTCACAGCAGGGCCGGGTTCACCAGCCTCTCCAGGGTTGCCCTGGAAACCTTGTGGGCCCTGGAAGGGAAACAAATGACAGTGTGAGATTAGGAGTTGGCATTGGTGGGTGCTAACATATTACTCATTTCTGTCTCATCAATGGTAGCTTCAGCTGAAAATATAATCAGCATTATGTTGTATTTTTCAATTAACTGGGAATATAAAATGATTATGATTATGAATGATGTGTTTTTACTCACAGGTGCTCCAGAAGGGCCGGGAGGACCACGGGGACCCATTGGACCCTGTAGATAAAACAGATGAAATTGAAATACAGCATGGCAACTTTGACCCAGATAAATTCAAACAGCATGACAGTTGTAATTTCCTATTATTTATAGATCTAAGCAAGTTCCTATTATTTCAAAGCAAGTTGAAGTTTAATTAGAAGAATTCTTTGTTTCATTGTGTGTGATTTATTTTTAGTATCCCCATATATTGTAAGTATATGTTTATGTTACAAGCTTAGAATCCATGAATCACTGTAACTTTTTGAGAACAGGTGGCATTTGAAAATGCTATTGTGACAAAATCAGTCAGTAGGGGGCACTAAAGATCAGAAAACAAGTAACAGCGTTTCATTCTCGAGATATTATTTGGTATGATGCAGAGTTCAATCATTTACTTAAAGAAAACCTTTTTGGCACTGGATTTATTCAGTGTTCGGAGTTCTTAAAGTACAATTATAAAGCATTTTTTGCATTTAATGCATTTTATTAATTAATGCATGTAGTTTTTGCTTTTTTATGTTATGTTAAAAAATGCTTGGCCAACACGGATGTAAAATATCTGTCATGCAGACTAAAATTGAACAAATGAAGCTACAGCTTGAAATGAAATGTCATTCCAGAGCATTCTGCAAGGGGGAAGACCTTACAAACTTTTCATATAACCATTTCTGAATTACAGAACTACTGTATATACTATAATAACTATCAATATTTGTCTTATTCTGACAAATCCATATTAGCCAAATTGAGTATTGTAAAATATTGACTTGATGAGAGATTCTTTCAAAATGGGTTGAAGTTTAAAACAGAAAAATGTATTTCACACAATTTTAAAAGGTATTTAATATACATATAGATATGTCTGTGAACACTGTTTTTTTCCCACCATTGGTCCCTGCATCACACCCATCTGAGCACCTCCTGCCTTCTCATCAAAACCACCAGCCATCTGAGCAGCAAAGTTCTGCACACACATAGAAAAACACACTTACAGTAACCCCGCGAGTGGCAGACACAAATTTAGTGAGCAGATGAAAGGAGAGGAGAAACATACTCCTCCAAGTCCAGGGGGACCATTAGGTCCTGGTGGTCCAGGGGGTCCTGGGTTTCCAGGTGTACCAGGTTCGCCATCTCTCCCTCTTGGGCCGAGATTTCCCTAAAGGGTGGGAGAAAAATAACAGAGCATATGAGCGGAAAAGAAAAGAGATTAACTAAAGCCTTTTCACATGACAGCATCCTGCAGAGTGTGTCCACTGCCGCCTTAATGTACCCGGATAACTGCTAATAAGATCTGACATCACTTTACCTAACAAGTCTGAGAAAAAAAAGTTTGAAAAGGCAAAATGTCTTACCTTCTCACCCTTAGGTCCTTTCTCGCCACGTGGTCCCTGCTCTCCTGGAGGTCCCTAAAATCACAAAAAGACAAAATGTAAATAATAAAAAAGTCCAAAAATAAAGTTGTAGGTCTCTGATGTGAAAGGGACAACAGTATTTAACTCAAATAAACGTTATAGAGAGCCCCCTAGTGGAGAAATGCAATGATGTGTGGCAAATTATTCAGAAACCAACTACCAAAGTGTTTCTGATTCATCTCACCATTGGGCCAGCAGGTCCTCTTGGTCCTACAACCTACAGAAACAAGCCAGTAAATATTATTTTCCAACTCTGGTTTTCAGAATTTGGTCAAATCAATCTAAAACCCAAAGCTGTTTTACTGGTGAAATTACTTACATCTGCAATATCGCCTGGTTCTCCTTTCTGTCCCTGTGTAGAGTAAGAAAGAACATATTTAAGACTTACTACACAATTTCTATAATTCATTCTATTCAGTATTCAATCTAAACCTTAAGAACATTATCCATTTCTTAAATAAAGACATGATAAATAAGTCAAGGCCTCACCTTTGCACCAAGTGACCCTGTTGAATCATGTCACAGGATGAAGGGAAGATAAAGATTGACAGTTAGGCACAGGAGGAAGTAGTTTTGCATGTATTCTATCAGTTAGCAAACATACAAAATCAATCAATGTTGCAGAATAGCAGTCTGTCTGGAGTCACAACATCTGAATAACACATTCATAATAATACTGCTGGCTCATCATAAAAAAACTAGAGGTCACCAAAGGGTCAGGGGAAAACGGGCTGTGAATGAAGTAATCAGTTAATACTGACTCATAATGAGGACGGTAAACTAGTCAGACACTCAGTGTTACTGTCAGAACTAATGAACTGCTATTCCCTGCTGAAACTACATAGCTGAAAAGACCAACTCAGCGGCACCCCACAAGGCAGTGTACCAAAACAGCATCATTCTCTTCCCAATCTGCTTTGGTTAAATTGTTAAAGGCAGAATATGAAGGTGCAAGCTCATGATCAGGTTAAAACATGATAGTGCATTATGCTTTATATTAGAAGCAATATTAGGCTATGTGCTGCTCAGAAAATTAGATAAACAAAATTTAAAAATATATATATATATATTTAGTGAAAACTCATTCTGTATCAGTGCCATGAACTGATTACAGTGAGAAGTAATATATTAAAATGTTCAGGAAAAACATTTCTGCATATTTTGATAACTATGTTCATCTTATTATTGTGTGTATCTGTGCAGCAGCAGCACACAAAATTTTGAAAATGAACAATATCAGCTGTCAAAGTTGACTGAACATGAAGTGAATTAAAAAAGTAGAAAGAACACTTCTAATTTTTTTGTTAATTAGGTGTTTGAATAAGGTTGTGCCATGACCTCCCATTCAAAGACTCATTGTCTTGTTTTTCAGTTTTTTCAAACTAAAGCAGTCTATGGCCAAGGAGAGTCCACTTTCAAAAGATTTATTGCGTCTTTTTTGTGTTAAAAATTGAATATCTGTTTGAATTATGTATGTACCTCAATGAAAGTGTATAATATAATATAATAAACATGCTACACACATTCTTTTACCTAAAAAGTCAAATCATCTTCAGAATGAAACATTATGGGACTAATGTATAAGTTAGCTCAAAACTTATGACCACTATACAATCGAGATTATTTTTTATTTAAATAGTGACTAAATATCTAGTCTAAAAATAATGGATTTCACAGCAGAAAAGAAAAAAGTGGACACATTTTAGCCATAGCAGTCTTTAACTGAAAAACATAATTTGCACTATAATGCAAACGTAAAACTTAAAAGTGTTGCTTTCCTTCCTTTAAATGTTTGCTTTGAGTTCTGAACACAATCACAATCACATGACCATCTAGTGTAGTGTAGTGGTATGTGACACTTGTCATAGTTACAGAACTCAGAGCAGACAGTTAGCAGGACAGGTATGATAAGCAAAGAGAGGTGTATAAGCAGAGAGCGGACCGATAGGTTCGTCGGTGTCAGCTGGGCAGATGGGACAGCACTCTCCAGGTGGAATGATGGGATTGGCACAGTCTCTCAGGTCCTCACAGATGACCTCGTCACATAGCACTGCCCCTGCATCGCACACACAGACACGGCATGCTTCTGGCTTCCATACTGCATGGTCTGCATACTGCTGGCCATCTTGGATGCAGCTGCCAAAGTCTTCCTCTGCAGCCACCAGAAGGGGGCGACAGAAAGGAGTGCATGGGGATAAGAGACAGGTGAGCCACATAAAAATATCAACCTCTTCCTGAAAAAGCAAGCTGTACAGGTTTCTTAATAATTTAGAAATATATAATTATTTAAAAAAAAAATTTTTTTATATTTAATATATTTCATAAAATACATGAAGTATTTATGATATTCCAAATTCCATATATATATATGGATATATTTATATGCATAAACAAAATTCTAACTTCTTTTCACCTGGTGGCTGGAATCTGGTTACATTTTGATTATACATTCACCACAACACTAGCTAGTAATATTTGCAGGATGCATATCTGACACCCTGGTGTAAAATGTGGGCTCCTGTAGTCTGCGTATTTGTAACTGAACCCCAAATCTACTAAACTAGCCATGAATGGGGCTTTCTCAAACACAGACAGGGCTGCATTGACCGCCTGGTGCCTTATGCAAACACACCCCTCTCAAAAGCTCCATCTGGATCTAATGGTCTCACTTACCACCAGGGCAAACACACCCTCATGGGTCGGAAAGGACAGCCCTCACACACACAGAACCCCTTGATGTGTTTGCTTTTCAGATATTCATATGAAAGTGTCATTTGAATTTAGCTTCCAGCCCTAGTGCACATGAATGCGGCAATTATAGCTGTTTAACTCTGAACTGTAAATACGGAAAATCCACTCTTCTTGGATGCAAATATAGGCCAGCCTAAGCAAGCGTTCTGCGTGATTAACATTTCCTTGTTTATTGAGGAGTGAGAAATTTAATGAGAACACAAGGAGATCATCTGGGACATTATTCTTCTATGGCTTCACAGTTTACCAAATATCACACATGACACTCTTCCAAGATGCTTGTGCCTCTTTGAGGTTGCCAGTCTGATGTTTTGGCATTTCAAACAACATTCCACAGATCCCCTCCCTATCCACCCACCAAACCTAGTTCCCCAAATCTCCTTCTAATCGACGTAAAATCCCCTGAACTAAACCCGAAATATTTTTTGCTTTCCAAACCCTTTGCACGTGTGCTAATGGCGCACCGTTTGAACCCTTGTAGGAACTTTTCTTCCTAATCTTGAGTGAAACAGCGCTCACACTACCACTAGTGGATGTATTAATGGCCTATATTGGGAGATCAGTCATTATGCTGAAATGGTTACACATAACCCTTATCTTTACAAAACTTGAGGCATCATTTGGGGTTCCTCGGTTCGCCACACTCGCTTAAAAGTTCCTCTGAGAACTCTAAAGATCATCAATATTTTCTACAGGTATCCCATTAGGAAAAGGAACACTTTAAATAGTCTACTCAAGGAAAATTGTCTGGTAATTTAAAAGCAAAAACTTAAAAGTTTGTTTTGTCATCTTGGAACTTTTTCCTGCATTAAACATACTAGGAAATACATCTAATAATTCAGTGACTCTTAGGAAGCTTGCTTTTTTCTGTCAGAAATTTTGTGGTGGCGCACAACTCGCTACTAGCACAATTAGCCATCAGTCAACTATTTTAAAACATTAAATGTATATTAAAGTGATAAATAATGAGAGAAAGATACATGTTTTGTCACTATACCGTAATGATACTGATCCTATCCAGCTCAAAGTGCTCGAATAGCGTACTGTTTCTATAGTAACCTCCTCAGGAGAAAGTTACTTGGCGAGCATCAGTTTTGCGCATTGATTAACATGTATTCTAACTTTTGTGGTTGCTGAACCGTTGTTTAGAAACGTTAATGCACAATGAATACGTAGCTACTTTAACTGTTTTGTTCTTTACCTTTTAGCTAACTTAGAAATCTAATACACACAAGAGTCTTTTGTGGCTGCTTTGCAGCGATTTGTATCGTGAAAAGCGCTATACAAATAAACTTGAATTGAATTAAAAAGAGTCTGAGCGCGTTAACCTGTCGCGCAACCTCAGCATCTGTCATTCTGTCTGTACGACGAGTGAAAACCAGAATGTTCCAATCAATGGAAAGCGATGCAGCTTAGACAGCTTTTGCGTTTTTACGCGTCGCGTCGCTTGTTTACATTGTAGACTGCAATAAAACTTTGTATATCTGCAGACTTAGACCTAAAAGACAAGCATGCGGTCTTATATATTTTTTTAAATGAGCCAAGACATTCCACAGTTCAGAGGTGAAACGCGCAAACCAAACTGATCCATTCCAAACTTTCCTCTCATGTCACCATGGCAACACCGTACAATTTTTAGCAGAATACTTTGAATTTCAATGTGAAAAACTCCAACTTACGGTCATCTTCTTGTTGACATCTTACAAGGGATAGCAACACGCAATGCGTTGCTACAAGTAGCAGGAGACTCCGTGAATCCACTAATTTGAACATGTCTAAAGATTAGACATGCAGGTCCTCAGGGGTCAAAGTCGCCGAAGAACCGGCGGAGTGGCAGCTCTGTGCTCGCGGGGAGTGTGAAAGTGGAGGTGGATGTATTTGGGAGGATCCGACGCCAGGCACACACAAACAGAATCCACCGCGTCAGTCAGAGCTCCGCGGTTTTATGTCCACTGGCGCATTTATGAATCTTAGTATATCCCAAAAAGTGAGTCCAACCCCGACCCCCACGAGCGCTGAAATACGAGCCATATCAGCCCCCCAGCCCACCCCATTGGGAAAGAAGAGGGGGTTAAAAAACTCTTCAAGAACAATTCCATCCAAACCCATCCACCCCCTCCCCTCATTGCCCTTTCTTGGCAAGTGGTGGGCTTTCTCTCTGTGCTTTTGTATGAAAGTGCATCAGAATGGCCTTTGCTCAGAAAAGAGACTTGGAGAACCAAAATACTTTCATTGTTTCAAAGATTTTGACACACTAGGTTGCACATGACCATTAAAAACTCATGAAAAATAATGTCCGTGAGTTTGAGAACCATGGGTGCTCATACATATAATGTGAACATCATCAGACCTGATGTGTCAGATATATTTGCAGTTTGCATTTTCAATAATACTTTAACCTTTCTTGCAAGAGGTTATTAATGCCAAAATGATGTTACTGGTGGTATTGCACATCTTGATTATGGATGTCCCACAATTCACTGTGAATAAGATAAGCAGCATCATAAAGCATATTGTCTTTTTGATTCAACAATTCCAACTTACTAAACTTGTATCAAGCTTATCAACTAGCAAACAGCTAGCCTTCAATACTTGGCACAACCTGACTAAATTTAAACAATATTTCTCTGGTAGAGTCCCAGCTGCTTCAGAGAAGTTGTTATTACAGTACAAATAAATGTCCTGTTCTGCCAAAGCAGTAACTTAACAGCAGCTCTTTGTTTCACAAGCAGTTTTGTTATTGTTAAAAGTAAAACTAAATCTAAAATAAAACCAAACCTAAAGCTAAAACTATTAACAATCACTTTCATTAATTGAAATTAGAAATGCCATGACAGCTAACTGAAATAGCTACGATTTCCAGTTGACGTAATAAAATAAAATTCAACTAAAACAATTTAAAAAAATAAAGCTAAATAGAAATATAAAATATGACAAAAAATAATAAAAAATAAAAACCACATAAAAGTTACTAAAGTAAAATAAAATTAAAATGAAAGCTGAAAATATAACAATAAATGACTATTTAATAAATATTAAATGTTAAATGTTTCACATCTTTTGAAGAAAAACGGATCTTTTGAATATCTAAATGTAAAGTGACTTGCTTTTAAATGGGGACTTATTTTGTTGCTAAAACTAATCTCCATCAGTATTTTAAAAATCTCCATCAGTATTTTTGTTGTGTCTTCCCTAGTGTAGTTAGCAATTTATACAAGTTTACTTCCTTTATATAACTGTTCCACAATCCAATCACAATAAAACATCTACCATATCATCTATCCCACTGTGGGAACAGAGGAGGAGAGAAAATTTGTAATACTCAAGGGATTAAAAGATCAAACTGCAAAAAGCAAGTGGAAGCATAAAAGAAGGAATACGGATACTGGAATCTCAGCCTCGGTGTGAGACATCCTGTGTATGCAGATGAGTGTGTATACAGTGTGCACATATGAAAATCAGTGTGTGCGTTTGTGGTCGTGTGCGCACATGAATGCATGTCTATTAGTTTTATGAAGGGATATGTGTATGTGTGTGTACTCATCAGTGCGACTGTGCACACACCCTGTTGGATGTGTGTGTGTCCGAAATGAGCCCTGACTGTGTGCTCTGTAAGACACACACACAATGCGGCTCTGTGTGCAGACCTGAGGAATGTGAGAGAGCACCGGGCAGTGGGGGAGAAGAGAGCCGCGGGTGTGGATGGAGGGAGGGTGCAGAAAGGTAGAGAGATGAGGAGAGGGGACTTGTCGATTGGCACGAGAACCCGTGTCGGGAGCAAAACACTGACCGTGATTGGCATCAGGCATCAGAAGGCCGATACGTACCCGAAGATTAAGCACCCACCAGGCTTTCTTCTGAATGTGGGGCTTTTCCACCATTCTTTGAAAGCTATAGGCAAATTAATTTACTCATTATCATGTTGCATTGCTTTGATATTTTGAAGAATGTGTTGGTTCCCATTGACTACCATTGTATTTTTTGTCCTTACACTAAAAGTCAATGTTGGAACCTAAAATGTTAACAGCATTCTTCAAGATATCTTTTTTTTTTTTAGTCATACTTCTGGAACAACACAAGGGTGGGTAAATTGATGCCAAAAATTTCATTTTTGGGTGGTCTATCCCTTTAAAAGTGGATAAAATCAACTAGATGGCATGCGAGACCCTGAAACATTCACTTTACAAAAAGTTCTGATCCATGTGCCAAGATAAGATGCCCAACGGACTCACATGAGTGAACAATTGTGTCGTTTTTGTCGACACTACACCGTAATTAAAGTGCTGCACAATTGTTCTTTCAATACTCTCCCAGACAGGATATTTGACCTCTCATATTTGTAAGAGAGTGTATTAAAATAAAATTTTCTGTGTTTTTTCACCTAATCAGACTGTGACGACCGTGGGAAACCGTACTGTTTTGTTTGATATTACAGTCCACATGGGGAGCCTTAAGTGGGGGAAGGATTCGTTCTGTCTTTGTTTGGTCTCATAAAGCTTTCTATTTATTCTCATAACTTCTGAGATAAGCTATGGCAAACAGAGTGGCTGGTGTCCTGGGATGGAGGATTTTCTGAATGAAGGGTCCCTGTTGATAGAGTGATTTAGGCCACAAATGGGCTTAATACATCCAGGATGCCACTGTCTGGGTTTAACAGCCACCTTTGACTTTATCCAAAACTTAATGTGCTTTATCTCTGATCCAGCATTCACTATTTGATTTAATCAAAACTCTTGATCAGGTGTTTTCAAACGGCAGTCCAGGGGCCCCCAGGGAGCCGCAAGGGGGTGCTAGGGAGTCCACGGAAAATTTCAGGTAAAAGTGTAAATGCATCAAAAAATCTACGGTAACACTTTACTTAAAGCATTTATGTATAATGCATTATAAAGGGTTATTAAAGGGTATAATGCATTATGATTTTTTATAATGTGCGTTGTAATACATTATATCTTGTCGTAAATAATTATAACCGAATTTAAAATAGTGTAACAATACCAATGCATAGTGTAACAATGAATTGATAAGTGTTATAATGTATTAACTGTGGTTACAATTATTGATGAGATTGTACAATGCATTATAAGGTGCATTACAAAGCATAATTAATGCATTAAAACTACTTTTATAATGCATTATACATAAAGGCTTTAAATAAAGTGTTACCAAATCTACTAAATTCTTTTCAGATTTAAGCATCTAACAGTACTTTAACAGTGGGCAGAAACAGACACACAATCAATTTAAATATTTTCCAGATAAAATTAATTATTTATAATATTCATATTCATTATATCCATTATTTTTCCTCACAGAGTAAAAATAGTAACTATATTATATTATATTATATTATATTATATTATACTTGCTTATCATATTTTGGGATCCTAGGCATCAAAAAGTCTTGCACCAGATAACTGAGACTTTTGGGATATTTCCTCATGTATGATTTTAGCTCTGTGCAAAGCCAGCGCTTCATGCAGTCTACTTTCAGTGAAACCAATAGTGTTTACTAATGCTGTATCTTAGAACAAACACATGCACACACACACACACACAACGATTACTTAAACAAAACAAACAGTTCACCGCAGGGACTCTGCATTCTTAGCAGCTCCCTGGTATACATTCGATGGTGAGAGTTAAGTCCTGTGAACTGGCCTGAGAAACTGACCCTGTTTGTGGATATTGCAATCCAAGAGCTTCACCAGGTTCTCAAAGCATCCAGGTGGCATGTGGATGCTTATTCTTATAAAGACACAAATAATGCATTCATTACAGAAAACCAACACCATAAAGTCAAAAAGAAAAATCAATGTACAGAGTGATCAACAATAAGAATCTTCAAAGCCAGGCCAAAGCATGGAAATAGAATACTTATTTGAAAAAGAATATATGTGCAAATGTAAATATAATTACATATAATAATAAATATAGTTTTGCCATGACAGAAAGAAATTAAAATATATTAATTTTAAAATATATTAAAATACAAAGCAGTTATTTTAAATTGTAATAATATTTCAAATGTTTTTACTGAATTTTTTATCAAATATGTGCCTTGGTGAGCATGAGAGAATTCCCTCAGAAAATTGAGGGAAGTGCAACGTGCAATTTTGGTCACAAAAAGTGTTACTCAATGTTTCCTCAATTTCTCAGATTTGAGTGTCACCATACACACATAGCAGTTCTGGCCTGTACAGAGATCAGAGAATGTTGGGAGAGGCAGAAAGGAGGAAGATGGAGGGAAGAGAGGGGGGTTTAAGATGGAGCAGGTAGACAAAGCCAGCATTCATGGACACAGTGAAGGAATGAAAAACATTCTCCACCAAGAGACGCATGGTCATCAGTAGGGCATGGGTTAGGGTGTGCGTGTACGTGTGTATGAATGTATGTGTGCCAACACGAAAGGATAGGGGAAGGGGTGTTTGATCTAACGATAAGTGGGTGTAATTTTACTACAGGCTCTGGTTAAAAGGAGCCCTCGCTTCAATATCTACCAGCTGCAGTGGAGCTGGTAGAGGAAAAGAGTGGGGAGAAAGTCAAACGGTACACACTCTCAGAAAATAAGGTACTAAAGCTGTCACTAGGGTGGTACCTTTTCAAAAGGTGCCCCTTTGTACCTTATTTATCCCAAAAAGGTGCATATAGTGGTACCTTAAATGCACATATTAGTACCTAAATGGTGCAATTTTGAAAAGTTACCACACAAGTGACAGCTATTGTACCTTTTTCTGAAGGTATAAAGTAAAAAGTTCAATGTGAGTATGTGTGTGTGCCAGTAAGTGTGTGACAGGTCCCCAAAGACAACAGTACAATGGCCCACACAGCCTCTCTGGAATGCATTCAATCAGAGTTCAGGGGAATTCTGTCAGCGTAGAGCTCAAAAAAGAACACAACTTATTTTTATGCCCTTCCACAAACTGAACAAATTGAGACTGTAAATAAACCCCCAGTGTAAGTGAAAGGATGACGTCTCAACTGACATTTGGCTGTGGAAAGGTGAGGTTGGTCGGTATGTTGGTGCTGAACTCGATTGATTCTCCGTGTCCGTTTATAGAGGTGAGTTGGTGCGCTCTGCCCTCTACAGGCAAAAAGGAATACTAACAGCGCTCCTGTTGGATACGGGACGCAAAGGTGGGTACTGCCAGCTGCCACATTTTCCTCATTTTATTCTAGTCAGGTTATATGGATGTTACGTGTAATAAAACATAAGTAAATGCATTCAACAATTAACAAACATTATAAACATGGTTAGACGGACACACCTGTGCATCAGAGTTGGGCTTAAACTTTGTAGCTACACTAATATCCACCAGAGGGCGCTCCAATCGAGCAAGCCGATTCAGTCAATCTTTTGGATGCAGAACCCTATCACTTTTAGGCTATATGAGCTCGTGAAATGGTTATGAGTTATTGCAAAGGCTCAAATGTGCAAAACCCATGAGCGAGCTTAAGTTAAGTGGATACAGTGACACCTGGTACCAGAGTAAATGGGTCACACTCATAGGCGGAGGGTGAACCAACTCCAGGGTAAGGCTAAAAGCAGCCAAATGTATTAAACATCGTAAACCCGTCTTTTTAGGCAAGCACCAGACATGGGTGTCATGTAGGCTAATAAAATATGTTTAATGGGACTGAATTTGTATTTAACGTGATTACAATTGAATAAAAACATTAGAAATTGATAATTATATATTTTATTTCCTTGGTTATTCAAACAGCGAATAGATTATAGGTATAAAGAAAGTGACATTATCACTAACTTTGATCTATCGCGAGTTTAAGCACTCTCAAAAAAAAAAAACTATCGTTATAATCACTGAAGCTGTATACACTGTGAAATGAATCTCTTACATTTGTACGCGCACGCAATCAAAACTGATGAGTTTCAGCGATGACTCATCTAAACGCCTCTGATTGGCCATTGCATTCCTAAGCTCAACAGAATTGTGTGTGATTGGTTAAAATGCTTAACACTTTAAAAACGCCTAAAATGAAATACGGTGCAACATGAGCAGATCTTAATGTAATGCCACAATCGACACTGTCTATTCATTTTCACTTTGTTAGCAACAGACGTAATAGATTTAATTTGTTTGTGCAGGGGCTAAGCCTTCCCCATCCTTACACACATGTGGTCACATTGGATATGGTAACTTTGAAGGTTGACTCTGAGCCATGAGTCATGCTGACCCAAGTCTCTGAAATGACGGCCCAGATACTCTAGAACAGAGGTGCCCAAACTCGGTCCTGGAGGGCTGATGTCCTGCAGAGTTTAGCTCCAACCTGCCTCAACACACCTGCCTGGAGGTTTCTAGTATGCCTAGTAAGAGCTTGATTAGCTGCTTCAGGTGTGTCTAATTGGGGTTGGATCTAAACTCTGCAGGAGTTTGGGCACCCCTGCTCTAGAATGTCAGTAGTATGATCAGGGCCATCATGAGATCAAAACAACCTGGAATGTTGTCTCAGGCCCGTTGATGAGGTGAGCTGACTAAGGTCCTCTGTTATATAATCTAGCCTACTTGTTAGGCATAGCAAAGTAGGGGCTGTAGGGGACCAGTCGTAAAATTATGTTCCACACCCGATGACCTCAAGTAACGATTCTGTGATATGAGCATGACATGGAAACTTTTTCCACCCAGCAAAATTTTTTCAATAACTTTGCAAGAGTAGTGATGCAAAATGTTTAAAAAAAAATTGCACTAGGCCTTGTGGTGTAAATATAAAAAATATAATAATATAAAATAAATGAAAAAGAAGAAGAAGGAAAGGAAATTAATCATAAAAACAACATTTTGTGACATTCACAAAATTCCTTTGTTGTGAAAAGGGAAGCATTGACATTGATAAAACTTTGTGAGGTTACCGGAAAGTGTTTTGGGAAAAATATAAATACTAATGCATTACATAATCTCAAAGCAAATCTTCCAGCTGTAACAGGATCAGTCGGTTTCCTCAGCCACTCTCTGCCACTCAAAACCAGGGAGACCCCACTGACCTCACTACCCCCTAAAAGTGACAGCATTGCTTTTATATTTTTAACTGTTAACATTTTATATGTGCAACCCTTATAACACATTATTTTACTTTCTGACCGAAGATTCTTCTAGCTTTTCTTTTCTTTTTTTTTAAATGTAATTTCCAGGTACCTTTTCCTTTCTGTATATTCAAGGTTCATCCCTGCAGTGTTTTATAGCTTGTTACAGCAATAAGACGTAAAAAAAAAAGTGTAGAACCTATATTTACATTTATAGTTATATACCTATATTTATTTGTAATTACACATTTATATAAATAAAGTTAATTCAATACATCCCATTTTTTTCCAGTTATGTGATCACGTGTATTTTACTCTTTGGATAGCCCAATGAAAAGCTTTCCAATTTTTTTTTTCATTTATGTTTTATTTTTTTACTCTTTTAGACCCTTCAAGCTCAAAAGTAAATTTTGGTCACAGATGTTTGGGATTAAATGGGCAATTATTATGTCTGCTTTTGCCTTTTAAGCAGCAAAAGGCCCAAGCTCAGTAAGTCCCAACTAAGTTGCATAGTTAGTTACTACTATTGAGCCATATAGCCTACGTCTGTTCTGGGATCCACCAATTATCCCTCTCCTTTTTTCTCTCACCATCACGCCCCTAACATCCGCCAGGGGGCGTGTCCTCACCCGCCTATGATTCCTCGGTTACCGGCTAAATTTGTCAACAGAAGTCACTCCCATGCCTCGTGGGACGATCAGGCACTCAATAGAAAGGACACGATTCATAGGCATAAGACACGCGCTGCTTATTCACACTGGTTTAGAGCTCTTATAGGTCGCTGATTTAGAAATACAAACTTTGGGCATTGATTATGCATTGTGTTAAGACCCTACGGGCGTCCAGAGCTGGTATTTTGCTCATTAGGAACGCTGGAAAATGGGAGAGAGTTGCGGGAAATTTGGACAGAAGACACTCACCTGCTCGGCTGCTGCACACGAGCGCATCTCCAGGCCAGCATCCGCGCCATCAGCACGTGATCACAGAGACGGACGCCGCAACGTACAGGTAAATCCTCAGAGAGGCGTTACCTGCTGGATGCGTTGCCATAGATATTATATAAAGGTCTTTTAAAATTTGATTATAGAGGGGCTAATATCTTTCTAAAATGAAATGTGTTGGGTAAAACATGTTTTCTGTATTGTTTTGTGTTTTAAGAAGTAATAAGGTGGTTGCTGGGTTGGAGGACCTGTTGTTCTACACTATCACTCAGGGAGAAGAGAAAATCTCAGTGGCGCGTTTCCTGGCTGTGAGTTGCACTAATAGTCACAGAGTGCTGATGCCATTGTGCATGTGTGTGTGATTTAGTCAGCATGTACTGTAGTGAGAGAGAAAGGGAATAAAATACATGCTGTAAACATCATGTACCTGCATTCTTTCCATTTAGTATTATTAAAAAATATTAGACACATCTATTTTTACACAAGTTATAGTCATAAATCTTTGGTGTTATATAATGGTACTATAAATAGGCTTCATGTGTGGGCCAAGTTGCTTGCTCCATTAAAGCCCATAATAAATGTACCTATTCCTAAACATGTGGATCCATATTTGGATGTTTGAGTTTATATTACAGGGAGCAATACTTAAAATTATGGACTGTTTTAATCAAGGTAACACATTAATCTCTGTATTTCCAGACATAGTACTGCACCTTCAGTGTGTATGTGCACTTCAGTACACATGCCACCCAGAAATATACACCCATTAAAGTGTTAAGAAGTGTATTGCTATAATTTATGTGCATGGGGTTGTTTTGTCTATATATGATGGTCATCTCCACCATAGCTGCCATTTAACAGCTGAAATGCTATATATCATTGACTGAAGAAAACATGTTCCTACCAATGATTGATGGTGAACTCTTTCATTTGACTAATGTAAACACTGTTGCACTGTACTATAAGAACTTTGTCACAATCATTGCAAATATATAAGGGACACGTCATAATTCTCTGCATTTCCTTTTTTTAATATACTAACAGCTATACAGTATATCACAGTGCAATTGCGCTTAATTTCAGTTTGTGATGAAGTAAACATAATATTAAAATTGACTCTATTTACTGTTTTAATACATGTTTCTGGTCTTATTGCTAACATTCCATCCATGTTATTCCAAAAAAGCTTGTCTTACTCTGTTTAAAGGGGTCCTATTATGCTCTTTTACAAAGTCTTGATTTTGTTTTGGGGGTGGCAAGTATGCTACTGTTCAAAAGTTTGGGGTCAGAAAAATATTTTTAAATGTATTTGAAAGAAGCCTCTTATGTTATGAAATATTTCACTGATCACAGAGACGGACGCCGCGACGTACAGGTAAATCCTCAGAGAGGCATTACCTGCTGGATGCGTTGCCATAGATATTATATAAAGGGCTTTTAAAATTTGATTATAGAGGGCCAAATTTTTTTCTAAAATGAAATGTGTTGGGTAAAACATGTTTTCTGTATTGTTTTGTGTTTTAAGAAGTAATAAGGTGGTTATTTACAAATATTTTAAAATGTATTTGAAAGAAGACTCTTATGTTATGAAATATTAAAAAAATTCTAAATAAGTTTTTTTATTGTAATATATTTTAAAATGTAATTTCTTCCTGTGATGGTAAAGCTGAATTTTCAGCAGTTATTACTTCAGTCTTCAGTGTCACATGATCCTTCAGAAATCATTCTATGATGATTTGATATTCACAAAACATTTCTCATTATTATCAATGTTGAAAACAGTTTTTGAAAAATTTGATGTATATTATTAAAGTAGTATTTCTGTCAAAAAAAATATACTGACTCCAGACTTTTGAGCAGCAGTGTAAATCAACTTAAAATGGGTATTTCATGTTGATGTTAAAGGTCTCCATATCATTTTTATTATGTTATAGCATCCTGAACTAGTAGTTCTTCTCTAAATTTGTGCTTAAAATCAAGCAATAATTATTCACTGAACAATTTAATAATTCAGTATTTGAAATATGAATAATATTGCAATTGTGCTCTTGTTTTTCTTAGGCACTCAAAAGCACAGGCTTGCTGACCTCTGACCCCCGGTTGAGAGAGTGCATGCGGCAGATCCACCAGGCTATCCAAGAGTCTGTTGGAACGGCAATGATGGACCAGGAACTGTTCAGAAAGTGAGTAGAAAACTGACTCAGCAATGCAAAGCATAAGAGTATGTGTGTGTGCGTGTTTTCGTGACATGCCGTGGCATCACTTATAGTTTATGACCTGCAGCTGTTATGCTATATGCACACACTCATGCCCCTTACAGGTGAATGACATCTCAATGTTCTTGGAAGTCTGGAAATACAAGCAGTCAGTTCTTCATGCACACATATCATCACATTTACAAATCTATGACCCGACTTTCTGTTCTCCAGCAGAGGTAAATACAACTAGCCACCTGTTGTGTTTGTATGTGCGTGTACATGCGTTCTGCTGGAGCGTGTGTGAAGCTAAGCCATGTTAAGCAGCGATAATGTGTTTGTTACTCCTGTGAGGCACCGCTTAAGTTGCTTTTGAACCAGCTCAGTCGGTGTTAATAAACATGGATCAAATCTCATTCTTAGCACATTACAGATCACAGGTGGCTGTTAAGTCACAGTTGTGTCACATGGGCATATGTGTGTTTCTGTTTCTAGATGTGTTGGCAGTAACATAGTCCTCCTGACTCAAGCTTTCCAAAGGAAGTTCATCATTCCAGACTTTGAGTCCTTTACCTCCCTCATAAACCATCTGTATTATAATGCACAGGCTCAGAAAGGAGGGAAAGTAAGACATTGATTTTCCTTATCGCTGTTTCTGAATCAGCTTTACAAACATATTTATCAACCTCTCATCTCTATATTTGTCTATGCGTATGTTTGCGCAGGTTGCAAACTACATCCCTCAGTTAGCTAAGTTCAGTCCGGACCTGTGGGGAGCTTCTCTGTGCACAGTGGATGGTCAGAGGTAAAATATACTTTTTGAGAAAAGGGTCCAGACCAGAATACATTTTTTGGTCCACCTGTACAAACAGTGTACAATTGTGGGTGAAATATGTAATATATAAAATATAATTTAATATTTAATGATATAAAAATGTCTGTTTCTTTTTAATTCATTAAAAAAAAAACATCATTATGAGAATATAAAAATTCCACAAAAATATTATGCAGCACATTTTACTTGAGCACCGAATTAGCATATTAGAATGAATAAAGACTGGAGTAATGGCTTTTTAAAATCTCAGCTTTGCCATCACAGTAATAAATTAAATTTTTAAATATATTCAAATAAAAAATGTTATTTAAAATTGTAATAATATTTCTAGTGCTGCTGGGCAACGATTAATCACAATTAATCGCATCCAAAATAAAAGTTTTTGTGTACATAATATTTTTGTGTGTACTGTGTATATTTATTATGTATGAATACACACACATGCATGTATATATTTAAGAAAAATATGTTATGTTTATATATTAAATAATTTTATATATAATATAAATCATATGAATATAAATAAATACATGTAAATATTTTCAAAATATA
Organism: Sinocyclocheilus rhinocerous; assembly: GCF_001515625.1. Lineage (NCBI taxonomy): Eukaryota > Metazoa > Chordata > Actinopteri > Cypriniformes > Cyprinidae > Sinocyclocheilus > Sinocyclocheilus rhinocerous. Next base: position 2,417,785 of record NW_015665129.1, read on the forward strand.
TACTGTATTTGTGTCTTTATATATACATAATAAATATACACAGTACACACACATATAGTATACAAACAAAAGCTTTTATTTGGATGCGATTAATTGTGATTAATCGTTGCCCAGCACTAAATATTTCACAATATTACTGTTTTACTGTATTTTTGATCAAATAAATGCAGTCTTGGTGAGCATAAGAGACTTCTTTCAAAAATCTTTCAAAATCTTACCAACCACAAACTTTTGAACGGCAATGTATTAAATCAATATTTTACAGTATTGTTCTTATTATAAATATTTTTTAAATATCATGCAGTTATTTTAATGATTTTTTTTATCTCGACAACAATATAATTATTTTTTTCCTTTGCATTTTTAAAGAGCACAAGTCATTGGTTGTGATGTATTCAAGCCTTTGACAGTCAAGTCACAGACATCACTTTCATCATATTAACATATTATATTATATAGTTCAAAAGTAAAGTTTTATTAATCGGCCTAACCCAAAATTTCACTTTCTGATTTTTATTGACTTTGTTTTCTTGCCCTTTCCCCTCTCACTCACTGTATCTTAAATTTGATCTCTTCCTCTTTACATAGGCATGCTATAGGAGACACAGATATGCCATTCTGTCTGCAGTCATGTGTGAAGCCACTGGAGTATGCGCTGGCTGTGCACGAGACTGGCACTGAACTTGTGCACAGATATGTGGGGAAAGAACCAAGTGGCCTCAAATTCAACAAACTCTATTTAGATGAAGAAGGTGAGAATCCATCACAATCTGTTTTATTTCTCTTGTTGATGCTGTCACTCAAAGAAATGGCCATATAAAGTGGTCTCAAAAACTATTTGGACACTTAAAATGACACATCCGTATACTTGTGTTTTATAATCTTTCTCTTGTTTGCCCTGGACAGAACTCCAGAGGTTCAAACCAATGGCATGACTCTAAATTAGTGATATATCACAGGCTCATTGTGTTCTATTGCAACATAAAGTCTGGGTATAAGAGGAAGCTGTAAAACAGTTGTCAGTTATCAGATGCCCTTTCAGTATGAACCTTATCAATGGATTTCCTCACCTCTGAGGAACATTGCATCTGCAGTCCTTACAGAATCTGACAGCATGATGCCCCTTTGACACTTAGTTTTGACAATTTGTAAACTTTTTTTGTTTCCCAGATAAACCCCATAATCCCATGGTAAATGCAGGAGCCATTGTAATTAGCTCTCTCCTAAAGGTAAGAATATACCTTACAATACAATCTGAAAAATCTGGCCTTAGCAGCCATGAGACATACATTTTATTTTTATTTTATTTTATTTGAATAGCTACTTTAAATTCAGCAGGACTGATGTGTTGCATTGATATCAGAAATTATAGCTGTGATTGACAAACTACTTTTAATTGGACAAAATTATATTTCTGCCCTTTCCTTTTGACCTGGTTTTAAATAGCTGTAGTTTTAATAGTGTGTGTTTGTGTGTAATGAGGGGAGTGGGTGGTCCTTTTAGAAATGACATAATAAGAGCAGCTAGTGGTCAAGAGGTGTGTCTAAACAGCCAATCAGAAGATGTGCTGAGAAATACGCCTTTAAGCATGTTTAAATAGGGTCAGATTTTCTACAAATTCAGAATAACCTGCAGGTCTATGACTGCAATGGAAGTTTAAAAGATTTCCGTGGTTTAAATGAACTGATATAAAAACAATGCCTAATTACATGTATAATTATGGGACTCTCCACTTTTATTTCAAGTTCAAAAGTGTAAAATTTCTAGTTTGACCTATGCCCTTAAATATGTTACACAACATAGTGAGCACAGACACACAGGAGTACTTTTTAAGACGAAGACATCTCACAGCTGTGATCGCATTGCGCTGACCTTTGCACATGGGACTACCTTGTGGACCTCGTGGAACTGGTCACCTTAACATCACAGTACATATGAAACTCAATATGTGGGGAACTTTGTCCCTAATACCCAGGGCCGTTTCTAGGCATAGGCGAGCTAGGCGGTCGCCTAGGGCGCCACCAGCTGAAGGGGCGCCAATGAATACCAGTTAGGGACTAGCAGTTCATGTTGAATCATTTGGCTTTATAGTCGTCCTTCTGTACTGTCATGTTCACTGCAACTGTGCAATGAAAAGCATACTGCACTGTATTACTGTTTGCAGAGGAATCTTTGGATTAGTCCCAAAGTAAACTGTGTCACTGGAATCACTGTTAGCTATTTTTTGCTTGCCAACAGAAGCTAATTTTATTTATATGCAGTTCATTTATAGTACATTGACTAAATTACAGTGGACGTTGTGAATGCTGAATGTGTTTCACATCTGACTCTTTCCTTCTGGATCTGTCTGACTGTCTGTAGATTTGTTCAGTTTGTTTAGGATTGGCATCAGCCATGGGTTAGCCCTCAGACATTTTTAATGGGTTTTTGACATTTTTTGAATAAAGCCACTATAGACAAACTACATATAACACAAGGATGTAAGTTTAAATGCTTGATAAATTACAAAACCTGTGTAGACCTTATGAAGTAACTTGTTAGCAATGTACAATTTAAAGCAATCAGTAGTTTCAAAATTCACATTTGAGGTATAACTGTGTGTAATGTATATTGTTAAACAGTATCTGAAAGTCCTTTTAAGTCATTTTAAAAACAGACCTTTATTTACTCTTAAAGCAGTGAATTTGCCTTTCGGATGAATTAGCCTTCCAAGTTAGCCTTCTTTTCCTGCATTTAGTTTCTTAGCACACTTTTAAATAGTGCACTTTGTAACCATATCAAATTAAAAGTTTTACTTTAAAGTTTTCTTTATTGACTGTTGACTAATAGAAATTACATTGAAATCTATTTTAATTTACCATTAATTTTTTTAACTTTTAATTAGAAATTAAGTGTCTGAAAACATGTCATTTCAGTTCAGTTTTAAAACTATGCTAAAGTGTACTTCTGTCATCTTCTCTCACTTTCTCCTTTTTTGTCTCTATTACAGCCTGGTTCCAACAAGGCAGAGAAGTTTGACTTTGTGAGTAGCACATTGCAACATCTCCACCATATGAACTATCCCAGGTGTTTGCTGTTATCTTGCTTGTTATAAATAATGATTTCTGTTTGTGTGTCAGATGATGGATTATCTGAACAGAATGGCTGGCAGAGAATATGTTGGGTTCAGTAATGCCACGTACGTTTTAAATACAACCTAATTATTTCTACCAAATTACCCTCTCTTAGAGGTGAACCTACAGTTTGTTATCTAATATGTACTGGTGATAACATTTTCTGGTGATAACAAGTGTCTGGTGATATTTAAAGTTTCCAGTCAGAGAAAGAGACCGGTGACAGGAACTATGCGATTGGCTATTATCTCAAAGAGAAAAGAGTGAGTCTCTCTTTGGTCACTGTCATTTTCATAAGCATATTGACAGGATATTTATTGCTTTATCACCTGCTACTCTGCATTTTTTTCCCCCTGTAGTGTTTTCCCAGTGGAGTTGACATGATGGCAGCCCTTGACTTCTACTTTCAGGTAAATCAGCTGTCATTCTGACACATAATTGTCTTTTATAATGGTACTTGCTATTATTGCTCTTACTAAAATGTCTTTCTTTCCTTTCCAGCTGTGTTCTATTGAGGTGACATGTGAGTCTGGTAGCGTCATGGCAGCCACATTAGCTAATGGAGGGATCTGTCCAATCACAGGCGAGCGTGTGCTCAGTGCCGAGGCCGTCCGCAACACTCTCAGTCTCATGCACTCATGTGGCATGTACGACTTTTCCGGCCAGTTTGCCTTTCACGTGAGTCACACACACACAGCCGACTGATTGCTTGCTGAATTCCCCAGTGTGATGTAGTACACAGACACAGTGGACTTTACAGCTAGATGAAACTATTTCAGTCATTTGCTTTAAACCTCAGCTAATCGCTTAAATAAAATCACTGTTATCACTGTTTCCCTTCCTCAGGTGGGTTTGCCTGCTAAATCTGGGGTGTCTGGTGCCATGCTGCTCGTGGTTCCTAATATCATGGGGATGATGTGCTGGTCTCCAGCTCTTGACCGTGTTGGCAATAGCATCCGAGGCATTCACTTCTGCCAGGTACTTATTCATGAGCTTTGCTTTTGTCTCTCTCTTTCCGTTTGTTTATTTTTTCTGTGAGACCATTAACTGAATTTGCTTGTCTTTTAGGAGCTAGTCTCCCTCTTTAACTTCCACAACTATGACAATCTGAGACACTTTGCAAAAAAGTTAGACCCTCGCAGACAGACAGGCCACGAGAGGGTGAGACCACACACTGCTAACAAATTAAAGCTAGAAGCTAGCTCAGAGTTGTGATCAATCATTATATTTATATTACAGAACAAGTCTGTGGTGGATCTGATGTTTGCTGCTTATAGTGGTGATGTTTCAGCTCTCAGGAGGTAAGATTGTCTTTCTTTTATTGCAAATAAAAATACAAAGATTTTCATGAGAGTGGTCATGAGCAACAATAAGATATTAATTTGTTTCACAGAATCGCTCTGTCTGCAGTAAATATGGAATTGACTGACTATGATACCCGTACCTCCCTACATGTGGCCTCAGCAGAAGGTAATAAGGCCATTTTGGGATTTTTTTGGTGTATTTACACTATTGTTCAAACGTTTAGGGTCAGAAATTAATACTTTTATTTAGCAAGGATGTATTAAAGTGTTCAAAAGTGACAGTAAAGACATTTATAATGTTACACAAGGTTTCTATTTTAATTAAATGCTGTTCTTTTGACCTGTTTATTCACTGAAGAATCCTGAAAAACAAAAATATTTCAACAGATTCCACAAAAATAGTACAGTTTTTTTAACATGATGATAAGACATGATTCTTGAGCAGCAAATCAGCATTAGAATGATTTCTGAAGGATCATGTGAAACTGAGAACTTGATTAATGGCTTTTGAAAATGTAGCTTTGCCATCACAGGAATACATTACATTTAAAAAAAATATTAAAATACAAAAGTTATTTTAAATTATAATGTATCACAATATTCCACTTTTGGATGAAAATTAACAAGTCATTTATTCATTTATCTAAAACTCTGATTTCAGGGCACTTGGATGCAGTCAAGTTTTTAACACATACCTGCAAAGTCAACCCATATGCAAAGGACAGGTATGGCAGAACTCCCCACTCTTGCACTTTTTCTGGTCTGTTTTTGTCTCCTTTATTAAAATGCATCTGTTTTTCAGATGGGGGAACACACCTCTCGATGACGCTATGCAGTTTGGGCACAGCACCGTGGTCAAGGCACTACAAGAGTACCAGAGCATTTACACACACACACTAATGCCCGAGGAGCTCAGCGCAGACACGTGTCCCGATTCCACCATGGACGCAGACGAACTGAAGAGCATGGAGACTCTGGATGGTTTAGTATGAGCGAGAACTACCATGAACATTCCAAACTTCAGTCTCTCATGACTTCAGGGAAGCATGTGGGTGTGAGATTTATGACAATGCCCGTGTAAGGACATGCTGAGCAGGTGTGCGCAGGTGTTACCGAGATGCCGAGTGCTTCAAACCCAAAGCTCTGCTATATGTAGACCTCAGCTAGCTTCTGTTGATGGTTTAAGATGGTCATTTCTGTAGTCTCTCAAACCTCCATTCAATCTACTGTGGGATTATGGAACTACTTCCGGGTCATTTCTGGTACAGGTCCTCAAGGACAGTTTGGTTTGTGCTTGGACCAATTTAGAAATGCAGAAGCTTCCTTTCCCTTCACATTTATCACTGCAGAAGGATTTTTATATTAAAACACATCCTTAACTGGAAGGTTAGCCAGTAACTAGGAGCTGGATTCTCAAAACTTCCTTCAGATTAAAATTCTTCTTAACTACTATTTATACTAGCAAACTAGTATACAACCATAAAATATAAAAGGCTGGCATTTTAAGAAATGTTGCTCTTGAAGATGTTCTTAAGAAAATATTTGAGAACTTAAGAACTATTCAAGAAATCACTCATACCATCTTTTAAACCTTTTGGAATCTATCCTAAGCACTTTTCTAAGCACAAAGATTTTCGTGAATCTGCCTTTGGCTTACGAAGTACAAAGTGCAACTGTAAATTTAGCAGGCTATCTATCAAGAAAGGCATGCATGCACATTAAAAAGTAGTTTATTTATGAGAGAACCATACTGGAAATGTCATTACCTCATATTACCTTTAGGAGGTTAGCAAGTCAGTATAATGTGAACTTTGGCCCATTTGTCTGTATGGCAAAGCTTTCCATGTCATTTAGATTATTAATAATCTTTGGCTTAACATTATGAGAACGTATTTGTATATTTGTTCTATTTTTAATGTTTGAATTTCTTAAGCCTGTTTATAGACTTTTTTTTGTAAGGTATTATATAATTTAAAATACATTATTTTAATGTAGGGCACAAAAGCTTTAACTGAACCTGCTTGGGAAGCATCTGGTGCGTATTTTGCCAGAAATGAATGTATTTAAAACTTGGTACGTGGACACACTTTATTGCTGGATACAAAACTGTAAGTTTTGAGAAAAAAAAAAAGAAAGTTCATATAGTTAAAGGAGTGTATTTGTTCCATATAAAAGTGAAAAAGTGTAAGATGGACAGAATGACATGAAACGAGACAAGAAAAAAATTAATGTATAAACTGTAAATAAAGAATATCACTGGTGAAGAATGTCTTTTTATTGAAAAACACCTCTGAACACTGTGCATGGGCACCGATGCAAAATGAGAAATGACTTTTAAGCGTATCAAGTATTTATGTGCATATATGGATTCATTAGTTCATCTGCATATCACAAATAGTACACTGTGAGGATGTTTTCACCAGCTGAACAGACAAATATTGCTCAAATCTGGTTTAATGGCAGTAAAAAAAAACAGCCATGTTCCCACTGACTTCCTTAGTCTTTTTATAAGGCCCCTACTTCTCCTTCTCTATCCATTAAGAGGCATGTAACACCCATGTGTGAATGAACAAGAGTCACTAAAGTCCAGGTGGGATCTCCAGTCCAGAGTGTGTGAGCAACTCCCCATCCCAGAGTGCAAACGCAGGACAGATGGGCGAGCGGAACTGTGTTTTTATCGTGTATACCACTTCAGCTTTCTGGATGTCCACCAGACTGAGCCGTCCAGCCTCGTAGTCCAGCAAGAGCCCGACCCGATCGGGTTTCCCCACCAGCGGCACCGGGACCTGCTTGCCAGTGGTCATAGCAAACCATTTCCTCTGGACAAACGCAAACACCCAGGAACTGGAATTGGTGCCCACGCATTCGTCACGTGATGTCAACACCTCGGCCACGCCTACCCGGAATTCATGGGACTTTTTAACCGTCACCTCCCAGTAGTACCGTCCAGAGTCAATGTGGGTGTCAGCGAGAACCACAGCCCAGTCCCGGAATCGGAGAGGGGTGTCCTGCACGAGAGTGGGGTCCACACCCAGCATTCGATAGATCACACCAGTGTCCTTCTTAAAAAGGTCCAGGCTGCTGTGGGCTGTCCGCTCATCAAGCTTAAACTGCAAATCTGTTATAAATAAATAAATAATCATTCAAATGGTGGTTATTATATTGATCAACTATTTCTGGTTTATCAAAATTTTCACAAAACATTTTGGAAAAATATTATAACACGAGTTAACCAGTGTTTTGTGCACTAATAAAATAATGGTAACACTTTACAATATGTTTTTATTCGTTTCATTCATTTTAGTTAGCTACATTAGTAAATGTGAACAAACAATGAACAATAGTGCTAAAGCATTTGTTAATATTAGTTAATGTTAACACATTTTTTAAATCAAAAGCTGTGTATGTTAACATTAATTAACTATGAACTAGTATCGTATTTTAACAGTTTAATCAACAATTGATTTAAAAAAAAATCAGAATCAGAAAGAGCTTTATCACCAAGTGTGCTTGCATACTCAAGCAATTTGGTAATTGCTTATTGTTTATTATAAATTATTATAAATAATATATTACTCATTTGTTAATGTTAGCTAATGCATTGACGAATGGGACCATATGGTAAATTGTTTCCAAAATAATAAACCATGCAATTTTCATTTATTTTGACTGATACCACTGTAATTCCATGGTTTTCTTAATACCAAGTTAAATAAATATGCTAATTATTCACTATCATTTTAGAAACCTACCTGCAAAGCTACAGTACTGTTACAGGTTTTAGACACTTGTCTTTATCAATTAACTTCTATTAACTAAATTAAATCAACATTTGGTGTGATCATCCTTTGCGTTTAAAGCAGCTTTTGCCCTATAGGTGCACTTGTCTGTGTAGTCTGTCTCAGTTTGTTCTGTTTCTTCATGTCATTCCAGACAGACTGGATGATGATCAGATCAGATCTCTGTGTGGAGCACTGGCTGTTGTCACAATATCATTGGATTATTACAATTAATGGCTAAATAAATGTTTGGGAATGTAAACTCATACTTCCTACAGACACACCACAGCAAAAGATAGAAATAACTGATTAAATAATGTATTAATTTAAAGTGGTCAGTAGTCTATTGGCTGGTTTTAGGAGGGATGGGGACTTCAGGTATTACAACTCATAGCTATAATGGTAGTACTTTTTGAAAATGTTATAAAAATTCCAGAAATATTCTGAAAGCTTATAACTGTATGAAGGAGATACCATATTAATTAATAATCCCTACCACAATCAGAAATAGCAATAGCTGTATGTGATATTTCTCTGGTATCATGAAGAACTGTAATTTGGACACGGATAAAAGAAAACCAGTGACTCTCTTAAGTATTGATGTGAGAGAACAATGTTCCCGTTAGCAATTTATCAAACCACGAAGACGATGATGTGGCAGTATCTCACTGAGGTAACAGGGACATTTGCACTGCTATTTACACTGACCTGCGCTAATATCACGAGCCTTTATTTTTAGCTTGTGCCAATCTACTGGCATATCAGCTGAGAAACACGACTCTATCGCATGTTGTGTTTTGAAATGCTTTGCATTTCACATTATTGAGATTCCGTATAACATCAGGTGATAATAATTGATAAAAAGGAGACGTTTGGCGTGAAAGTATAGCCTGAAATATTATCTCAATTCCTCTGACCTCCCGGTTTGACTGGAGTCAACATTGAGGTGCGTGGAAAGCATGCGTTTACTCACCGTTTCCTGCACTGGCACTAATATACCATCTCCGAGCTGTGAGAGTTTTTCCACGGCCGTGACCAAGTACGGACCCTAAGGATCTGCCTGTTAAACGGCAAAAGAGTGACATGCCCGAGGACATCGCCATGTTGTCCCATTTGTAGTGGGTTTTCTTCTTCTTCTTCTTCTTCTGGTGTTAATGGCAGTTGGCAAACCAACTTAAATGGTGCATTCCCGCCACCTACTGGATAGGAGTGTGGAGAGCATAATGATTGGAAGCTTGAGGACTATAGCCAAAAAAAATAATTAATTACAAAAAAAAAACATGTGATCATCCTTTGCGTTTAAAGCAGCTTTTGCCCTATAGGTGCACTTGTCTGTGTAGTCTGTCTCAGTTTGTTCTGTTTCTTCATGTCATTCCAGACAGACTGGATGATGATCAGATCAGATCTCTGTGTGGAGCACTGGCTGTTGTCACAATATCATTGGATTATTACAATTAATGGCTAAATAAATGTTTGGGAATGTAAACTCATACTTCCTACAGACACACCACAGCAAAAGATAGAAATAACTGATTAAATAATGTATTAATTTAAAGTGGTCAGTAGTCTATTGGCTGGTTTTAGGAGGGATGGGGACTTCAGGTATTACAACTCATAGCTATAATGGTAGTACTTTCTGAAAATGTTATAAAAATTCCAGAAATATTCTGAAAGCTTATAACTGTATGAAGGAGATACCATATTAATTAATAATCCCTACCACAATCAGAAATAGCAATAGCTGTATGTGATATTTCTCTGGTATCATGAAGAACTGTAATTTGGACACGGATAAAAGAAAACCAGTGACTCTCTTAAGTATTGATGTGAGAGAACAATGTTCCCGTTAGCAATTTATCAAACCACGAAGATGATGATGTGGCAGTATCTCACTGAGGTAACAGGGACATTTGCACTGCTATTTACACTGACCTGCGCTAATATCACGAGCCTTTATTTTTAGCTTGTGCCAATCTACTGGCATATCAGCTGAGAAACACGACTCTATCGCATGTTGTGTTTTGAAATGCTTTGCATTTCACATTATTGAGATTCCGTATAACATCAGGTGATAATAATTGATAAAAAGGAGACGTTTGGCGTGAAAGTATAGCCTGAAATATTATCTCAATTCCTCTGACCTCCCGGTTTGACTGGAGTCAACATTGAGGTGCGTGGAAAGCATGCGTTTACTCACCGTTTCCTGCACTGGCACTAATATACCATCTCCGAGCTGTGAGAGTTTTTCCACGGCCGTGACCAAGTACGGACCCTAAGGATCTGCCTGTTAAACGGCAAAAGAGTGACATGCCCGAGGACATCGCCATGTTGTCCCATTTGTAGTGGGTTTTCTTCTTCTTCTTCTTCTTCTGGTGTTAATGGCGGTTGGCAAACCAACTTAAATGGTGCATTCCCGCCACCTACTGGATAGGAGTGTGGAGAGCATAATGATTGGAAGCTTGAGGACTATAGCCAAAAAAAATAATTAATTACAAAAAAAAAACAATTTATTTACTACAACTGTATTCTAAATTCTATTTATCAGTCTTGTTTCTTTTAAGAATATAATTAATTCATGAGATATTCTTGATTGCTTTGGGCCATTTCCTAACAGAACCTGAAGTGACAAATTATTTATTCTACTGGCCCTCCAGGAACGAGTTTGGTGACCCCTGTTTTATGGCATGTTTGTCGTACATGACAACTGTAATGAACAAATGATATGTGCTTTAGTGAATAAGCATGAGTATTAGTCGTTATTCCATTCGGGAGTGGGGAAAAAACAGAAGAAACGCACCAAATCAAACTTGATTTGTGCAATTTGACTTTAGAGCTTCTGAAAAAAAAGCAATGAGAATATTTACCTTCTTTTCTGACTAAAAAGTAATTATGCTAAACCATCAAACAAAACCAACTAAAACTACAAGATCTATTAGTCATCAAAATCTTGATCAATTCATTAACAATGGCTATGAATATCAAGTACATGTTCACACTTATTGAGGATTGCTGTGTTTTTTTTTTTTTAAGTCTTGATGCTTCTTTACTTTAGGTAGTTTAGAAAACTTCAGAATATCCAGTGGTCCAATGGTGTAGATCAATATTACCTGTATGTTAGTTTTTCCTGGATTTGAGGACTCTGGGCCGCAGTCATGTTCATCCAGAGTTCACAGTGATGCCATAAACGGCCACGACTCCTCTATAGTAAAACCCACATAAAATATCCAATCACAGTTATTGCTATCCTCTCCCCATCTCTCCTCGTCTATGTAGGTCTCAGTGTTTATAGAATAAGGCGATACAGGACCCAAAGGCCAAAGGTCAACCAGTGGCTTGTCCAGCTGAGCTGTGTCCATTTCTCAATGGTATGGCTGGCCATGCCGCCCTGCAGACAAAAGAAAATCATTTAAGTCATGTAACAAATATAAATAATAACTTACACAGAAGGCAGGGGCCATAAGATTTCAGAAAAAGTAAGTTGTACCTCATCAGAATCCGTGTGGTCTGTGCTGGAGCCAAAAATTGAGCCCAGGTATGTTAAATGTAGTACTGCTAACATGCTAAAAGTCCCATTAATTAAATATACCCAAAATTCCTAGAGGACAAAAAGGAAATATAAAAAAGTTACATTTTTAAAGAACTTTTAACTTTTGAAATGATAATATAAAATAGTAAGATTTAAAATAGTAAAATATTTAACAAGTTAATAATTTAGTAAAGGCTTATCAAAAGATGTTTTTTTATCATTTACATTTTTTTATGGTGTTTTTTGCCTTTTTTCTTTTTAAGATATTCACACAAGTTCTTCTACAGCCATAATGATGCATACAACACCTTTTTATGTCTGTGTTTGCAGTCAGATGGGCATCTTTTGGAGAGCACACATGCATTTAAAATGACTGACAATCTTTTCCTAAGCACTAAAACATAGAATAAAGAAACAGTCCATTAAACACACAACCAAGCTGAAAGACGATTAATACTGTGAAAAGATGCATTAGTCAGCTGAACTGCTAAACATAATGCTTTTGAAATGATTAAAACATTTGAAAGAATTATTACATTTACAGATAATACCTGAACAGATACGCACCGTGTTCAATATATGTTATGAAGCCTAGTGTAAATAATACTGCCCCAATGTGGAAGCTTAGACCCTGTGAGCACAGAAATACAATATTGTATTTAAGCCTGAGAGAAAAAGCAGTCAATTCAAATGAAATAATCAATATAATGGCAAATGAACAATAAGCCAAAATGCACTCACATGTAGCAGAGCGCTTGCAGTGTATGTCAAGATAATAGCTGTGAAGCTCCCATATTTGAGAGCCTTCCTGAACACATCTAAAAAAATAAGGTGGAGAATATGACTTACCCAAATATTTGGAGGTAAAAGAAAATACACAAAAGCCTACTCTAAACAAAATGCTGTCATTTAAGTCTTTTGGGAGGTAAAATACATATTTGATTAATTTCAGAGTTATACAAAAGTACAAAAGTAAAGTACACAAATTCACAAACAAACACGTACAGGTGTTGAGCCAGCGGGACATGGGCAGGTTCCAGGAAGTCACCACTTCAACCATAGACCTGGGAAACTCGACATTTAGCGGCTTTGCTATTGTCAAGTCCCTGAAACAACAGAAATGGCCTTAAAAAAATAACACTTAAGAGATAGACATGATGGAAGATCAGGAAAAATTGACTAATTCTGGATTTGCCAGCAAAAGTAAAGGGCAATTATATCCTTTTAGTCATATCAATCATGGCGAAGTCAGAAATAACAACTACATACACATTTGTATTAACAGAATAAACATTTCATTGATATTTTCATGAATCTTTTATTAAAATGTTTACCCTATAATTAATTCTCTAGGTGTTTTTAAATCAAATAAACACTCTCAAAATTGGTCCTTTAATTGAATCAATATAAAATAATCAGGCAGACAGTAAGTATGGATAACTTATGGCCACTGTAAGTGACACCAGTGTCTTCAGAGCCGACTAAAACCATACTTAACATTCTAAATTAAGCTTATTAAGCCAGATTTAGGGGAAAAAAGGAATTGATCACGGGGCATGTTCAATGACATTTTTGCCACAGGTATGTCCTCTATTTGATTTCTGACTCTGACAGTGATTAAATCTGTATAATTTATGCATACCACTTAAGATTGTCCTTCTCCTCTGTGAAACCAGCACCTGCCAGTGTGGTGGTCGTCTCACCAAGGTAACTCACAAAGTAATTACTGAAATGGAAGGACAGGGTGTTCTCATAGGCCTGTAGCCACCTGATGAGGAGAAGTACAAAGCTGAAGGTTACCACAGATCAGAGACAACCACAGAGACATGAAACTATTGAGGTTTAACACTGTACATTGCCTACCTTTTAATAGAGCCCCTGCATTGAAATACGAAATAAAAAGCATTAATAAACTCAATCCAAAATGTATATTTTATAAATACAAAGAAGCAGATAAAAAATTTGTTATACAGAAATCTCAAACCCAGCAGAATTTATTGTTTCAATTATTTTTGCAAGTAAATTTAGCAGATGTATGTTTTATGCTTGTATGAATTTGTCTTTATTCCTCATGATTAAAATGTATGTAAATAATATAAGTAGGACAATACCTCATCTTTCGTTTCTTGCTGAGGAAAAAATATGAAAACAGATCACTCAAAAATGAAAAACTTAGCCACAGATAGCAACACAACATGTTTGATATTAGAAGTAGAAGAATCAATCCATACTTTACTCCTCAGTGCTCACTGAATAACTACATCATTTTACTTGACTCAAACCTATACTCACTTGCGGAGCAGCTTGTCTCCAAAGGCCGGGATGAAATAGGGAAAGAGATAGGGTGCAATACAGTTGGAAATGACCAGACAGAGCTGGCTCTTCATACAGCTGAAGACTGACTTCAAAAACCAGGAGACACTCTGAAAAAGATCATATAGACACGGTAAAGTGCTGGTGTAAGCACCTGTGATGCTCTTAAACCCCTTTAATTCTTATTTATATTAGAACCAAATTTGAGACTCACAAATTTTCGACTTTCTACCGCATCCATGTAGCTATTGAAACTGATCCAAGGCCCAAAGATGACCGTCCCCACAAAGTAAATGTAGCCCATAAACTCCACTGGAGAGGGAAATTTCTCCACTATGCCTTTGTCCAAATCAAAGGCAAGAGAAACTGCCTTCATGGCCACTACCATCTGGGAACCTACATGACCACAAAAAGTATTTGATTTGAAATATAATCACAGTAAGAAACATATATACAGTCCTGGTCTAATGGTCACTGATGTCCGATAATAAAACAGTATCAAAGACTGACCTCTCATTTTATGCCAGGTTGTTGTATCCATCATATGCAATTCTCTGAAACAGAAAGAACAGAATCTTAACTCTGTATCTCTGACTCACCAGGTTCTACATCCTATTAAAAAACATAACAAAAATACAATATTAATAGGAGATGTATAGTTAGTAAAGACATCTATAATGACTCAAAATAATTCTATTTAAATTAAATTGTGTTCTATCAAACCTTCTATTCTTCAAAGAATACTAAAAAATGATTATTTCCACAAAACTACTAAACAGCACAACTGTTTTCAACACTGATAACAATAAAAAAAAATTTGAAAACCGAATCAGCATATTTGAATGATGTCTGAAGGATCATGTGACACTGTATGCCCCCTGTACTCAAATATATACATTGACTACCAGTGTTGATTAGTAACTAGTTACTACATAATTTCATTACAAAATAAATGTAACTGTAATCTGTTACAGTTACTGAGAAAAAAATCTGTAAGTAAATTATAGTTACTTATGAAAATGTTAATGATTACAAAGGGGGTTATATCTGAATACTTCTCTTATTAATATTTACTATTTCTTGTTATGATTTTAAATCTGTATTTAACCTCAGAACGATCTCAAAGTAAAAAGAGGTGCGAAAGTCTGATTTTGTGGTGGCTGTGTTTTAAAATTAAAAATTATAATCTTGATTCAAGAATGAAGAATTTTGAAAGTCTGACATGAATCAGTGTTGAGTACTACTGTAAGGTTATAGTAAAGACATCTATAATGACTCAAAATAATTCTATTTAAATTAAATTGTGTTCTATCAAACCTTCTATTCTTCAAAGAATACTAAAAAATGATTATTTCCACAAAACTACTAAGCAGCACAACTGTTTTCAACACTGATAACAATTAAAAAAAAATTGAAAACCGAATCAGCATATTTGAATGATGTCTGAAGGATCATGTGACACTGTATGCCCCCGTACTCAAATATATACATTGACTACCAGTGTTGATTAGTAACTAGTTACTACATAATTTCATTACAAAATAAATGTAACTGTAATCTGTTACAGTTACTGAGAAAAAAATCTGTAAGTAAATTATAGTTACTTATGAAAATGTTAATGATTACAAAGGGGGTTATATCTGAATACTTCTCTTATTAATATTTACTATTTCTTGTTATGATTTTAAATCTGTATTTAACCTCAGAACGATCTCAAAGTAAAAAGAGGTGCGAAAGTCTGATTTTGTGGTGGCTGTGTTTTAAAATTAAAAATTATAATCTTGATTCAAGAATGAAGAATTTTGAAAGTCTGACATGAATCAGTGTTGAGTACTACTGTAAGGTTATCCCTTCCTGGTTTAAATGTTTGAAAATTATTATAAGTCGAAAACCTTCGTTAGAAATTTAGAAAAGTAATCAAAAAGTAATCAAATGCAATCAATGACATTACTTCAATGAAGCAACTGAAATAGTTACACTATTTATTACATTTTAAATAGGGTAACTTGTAATCTGTAACCTATTACATTTTCAAAGTAAACTTCCCAATACTGTTGGCAAAATGCAAAAATGAAGAAACAGATGAGCGTGACAGGATGTATCTTCATACCCCAGAAGGAGGTAGATGAGGATAGTGATGGACAGGAAGGGTCCTCGGCTGCTCGAATGGCGGCACAGGAAGAGGATGAGGTAGCAGAGGAGGCTGAGAAGCACCACCCAAACCATGTGCAGCTCGAAGAACAGGTAAAGAGTATAAAAACCACCTGCCACCGTACTCAGGTGTTTCAAGAAAGAGGGCAGACCTGAGAGAGGAAATACAGCTTAAAAATTTGTAACATAACATCATTTGATTACCTATTATTTTAATTGTACTTCAGTATTAGAAGAAGTTCCACCAAACATGACAATTCTATAATTGTTTTCTCAAGGTCATGTTTTTTTTTTCTCTTTCCATGCAACAGAAAGTAAGTTATTTATAGAAGAATCTCCAAAGTGTTTTATCACACAGTGAAAGTGAATGGTGATCGTAGCTGTCAAGCAAGATGTTCCTCACACAAAGCTATCATATGGCTTAAAAGACTTGAGATATTGTACATTGTGCATGAACGACTTGCTGCTTTAATAGTATTTTTGTCCTTTTTGGTGCTTTAAACATCTGGCCACTATTCCCTTACACAAGTGGCACAGAGGAAAGCACATGTTTGGAATGACATGAGGGAGAGTAAATGATTTTTATTTTAGAAGAACTGTTCCTTTAATTGCATGAAAAGATTACAGTACATGTCATGTGTTGTATAAACCCTCTTACCCAATCTCCACAGCAACCTACACACTAGGCAGACGAGTAACAGCTGCCATACTTGTTCCAGACCGTGCTGGACAGTCGGAAGCAAGCAACCGGATCCCAGTTCCTGGAAGAACTGCTGTTTGCTTAGAGCTCCCATTGCTTTGACTGTTAGACACTGAAAAATAAAATAACATAAATTAGATGATGTACCTTAAATATTCAAATCAATAATGTCAGTGCATTTGGTCAAAACAATGACAGATGCTGTGGGCATGCCTCAAAGGTAAAGATAAGATCAAGGCTGAATTGAGGTCAGAACATAGTGTTTGTAAAATTAATCTCAGGGTTAATACTGAATCCCATCACACATATATGTGATGATTGTAACAGCTTTTAGAAATAGATGTATTGTTTTTAGGATTCCACAACAGAAATCTATTTTCATCAGGAAGGAAAAGAAAATCATCCTGGTTGGCACATTAACGCTGTGCTGTGTAGACATGCAATGTCCACATAATCTTACCTCTGCAAGATGTTAAATACCCTCACACCGCAATGCAGACAGCACGCACGGTCTGAACGGTCTGTAATATCGACGACAGGTGTTTTATCTTCTAAATGAGAATTATAATAGATGGAATGTACAATTCGTTACAGAGCGCGACAGCGGAGGAGGATGAGCGCTTCACCCCCACTATCAAATCGCTGTGATGAACCGCAGCAGGAATACGTCTGTGGGTCCCTAAAATGTCAAGTTTTGTACACATTCTCTTATATTACTTAATTCAATTTAAATTTAGATTAAATCTATATAAATTCGATGAGGTTCTAAACTAAATATGGAAAATTATGTCGCGCTTCCAGCACAATCGGTCCAGATGATGCTGGCAATGCGCCTGATGGCTGATTCCCATTGATGCTGTCCGTCGTTCATGATTACAGCTTCCCAAAGGGACTTCCGATGACCAATCACCTTCCTGCGCATCTGTGGCTGAACCAATCATATGAAAGGATCAGAACAAAAAGGCGGAGCTTGTGGTCTCACGCTTTGATAGCCTGGGTGCGTGTTCAAATCTGTTCAAAATATATGGAAATGTAATAAATATTCGAAATGTAAGGAGTAAGAATATTTATTTTGAATAAGTTAATATAATTAAATAAAGTTTTAATTTAATCTATTTCTGGGCAGCTTTCTTATTTTGTGTTGTTTTGTGAGAGTTCTAATTTAATTAACACATAATGAAAAATGCAGTTGAATCATTAGATACACAACTTATCAGCCTACATATGTGTTTTATACAAATACCATAGTTACATCGATTTGACTTTTATTTTGAAAAAGGTGATGGTTGGTGAGGCGGAAGTAATGAATCAAACATTAAAATCGGAAATTTCGTCTGCTTGTTAAGCAGCTATTGAAAATTATCTTAGGAAATCCCTTTTTACGTTTGTTGTGATTTTTTTAAATAGAAAGGTAAGAGAACACAGGTAGCTAATTATTGTTGGCCGTACCGACAGCGACAGGATCTGTCAGACACACTACATTCATTCAGTGGATTAGCTGCTTGCAGAACTATTAAACAGAAGGTTTGCAATTGAAGTTGAGATTTAGGGAAAAATACGCAGATCATAACTCCTTAAATGTCAAGTTGTATGATGGCAGGTTTGCTCTCTACGCAATATAATTCAACACTGAGCAAATTTAAACGGTTAAGGAATAACCCTGCCCTCTCAGTTCTAACGAGCACTCTGCGTAAATACAGCAGTAAGGATGGAGCTGGGATTGAGTATTTACACAAAGGTGTCGTCCCGACCATGCACTACCAGAAGAGTTTACCAAGGTAGGAAATTGACATAGAATTACACACATGGTATATAAATCACGTCATAGATTTCGTTTTGCTGTGCTTTGATATTGCATCTTTGTTGTTGAATCTGATTTTAGCTGGAAATACATTATTATTTTTTGTCTACGAAAGTTTTAGGTCATATTAAAGAATGTAGGTGAAAGTGCGAAGTCTACGCTTAGGTTGCAAGGGGGATGGGGACACGGTGTTACACGTAAATATACCCCATTGCTTTACATTTAGTTCCCTCAGTATTGTTCCGAGGTAAATTGTCTATGTAGAATTACATTCAAACATTCTAAAATATAATAAAATGTAATAATCTTAGATTAAAAATGTAATCTAATTGTCTTGGGTTTGTGGTGCTGTGTATACTACCACCTAAAAGTTTTCAAATGTTTTTGAAAAAAAGTCTCTTATGTCAAGAAATACAGTAAAAACAGTAATATTATGAAATATTATTACAATTTAACCCTCTATATATATATATAAAAAAAATATTTCATCACATTTTTTTGGGAGCTTGGGGGTCCCTGATAATATATCGATTATAAAATGAATTTTTAATTAATTTTTTAATTAATAATCGCAATCACAATTTCAAGGGAATAATCGACAATTATGATTTTTGTCATACTCGTGCAGCTCTAGTGTGTGTGTGTGTGTGCGTGTGTGTGTGTTTGTGTGTGTGTGTGACAGAAAGAGAGAGAGAGAGAGAGAGAGAGAATATTGGTATTCCCTACATTATGGGGACCCCACGAGTATAGTAATACTGTGGGGCCATTTTTGGTCCCCATAAGGGAATAAACTTATAAATCATACAGAAGGATATTTTTTTTTGTTTTCTGTGAGGGGTAGGTTTAGGGGTAGGGGATACAATTTACAGTTTGTACAGAATAAAATTCATTACGTCTATGGAATTCCCCCATAAAACATGGAAGCACAATCTCACTGTCTCTGTGAGCGTGTGCGTGCGCGCACATTATGTGTACTGTTAATGAAGAATATTGATATATTTTGCCAGAAAAAAACTACTAATTTAGCCAGTTTATGAGCTGATATGCTTGAGGGACAAAATTACATTCCCCATCATTCTCTGTGGCATAATAATAATAATACTGCACATTCTTTGAGTTTTCTGAGCTTGTAAAAACTGCCCAGGAGGGCATGAATGCATCATATTCCCGATTATGCATCTGAGCACATCTCCACCCTATAGCATGATATTGCCTGAACAAAAGTGGTCTAACTGCACAATTGCTCCCGAGGCAACGAACAAAAAAACACAGTTTTAGTATATAAATAAAAATAAAATAAGTCTTTCAACAATCAAACATACTTCCTTACATATTAATGCACATGCATATATTTTTTTTAATAAAGTTATTTAAATTTAAACATGTTAAAAAGTGATGTTTATCTTACCAATTTTTGGCACTGTGTCCCATGTGGCTTTGCTTCCTAAAAGGCCACACCCACTTTAGACCCTCATTTCATTGAACAGACATGTCAGGTGATATTATATATGTATATTATCACATTTTTTTGGGAGCTTGGGGGTCCCTGATAATATATCGATTATAAAATGAATTTTTAATTAATTTTTTAATTAATAATCGCAATCACAATTTCAAGGGAATAATCGACAATTATGATTTTTGTCATACTCGTGCAGCTCTAGTGTGTGTGTGTGTGTGTGTTTGTGTGTGTGTGTGACAGAAAGAGAGAGAGAGAGAGAGAGAGAATATTGGTATTCCCTACATTATGGGGACCCCACGAGTATAGTAATACTGTGGGGCCATTTTTGGTCCCCATAAGGGAATAAATAAATAAATCATACAGAAGGATATTTTTTTTTGTTTTCTGTGAGGGGTAGGTTTAGGGGTAGGGGATACAATTTACAGTTTGTACAGAATAAAATTCATTACGTCTATGGAATTCCCCCATAAAACATGGAAGCACAATCTCACTGTCTCTGTGAGCGTGTGCGTGCGCGCACATTATGTGTACTGTTAATGAAGAATATTGATATATTTTGCCAGAAAAAAACTACTAATTTAGCCAGTTTATGAGCTGATATGCTTGAGGGACAAAATTACATTCCCCATCATTCTCTGTGGCATAATAATAATAATACTGCACATTCTTTGAGTTTTCTGAGCTTGTAAAAACTGCCCAGGAGGGCATGAATGCATCATATTCCCGATTATGCATCTGAGCACATCTCCACCCTATAGCATGATATTGCCTGAACAAAAGTGGTCTAACTGCACAATTGCTCCCGAGGCAACGAACAAAAAAACACAGTTTTAGTATATAAATAAAAATAAAATAAGTCTTTCAACAATCAAACATACTTCCTTACATATTAATGCACATGCATATATTTTTTTAAATAAAGTTATTTAAATTTAAACATGTTAAAAAGTGATGTTTATCTTACCAATTTTTGGCACTGTGTCCCATGTGGCTTTGCTTCCTAAAAGGCCACACCCACTTTAGACCCTCATTTCATTGAACAGACATGTCAGGTGATATTATATATGTATATTATTTTATTTTAAAAATTAAAGGGGCGGTGAGAGGTCCAAAAATATAGTTTATTGCCTCGGGGCAACACTATGCCATAGAGGGTTAATTATATATATATATATCTTACTGTTTTGGTGTTGAGGAAACATCAATATTGAAAACAGTTGTGCTGCTTAATATTTTTATGAAAATGTGATACATTTTCAGGGTTATTTAATAAGTAGAATGTTCAAAAGAACAGCATTTATTTGAAATAGAAATGTTTTGTGTCCTTATAAATGTCCTTACTGTTACTTTAGAGCAATTTATTGCATCTTTGTTAAATAAAACAATTAATTTCTGTTAAAAAAACTTACTGGCCCCGAACTTTTGAATGGTAGTGTATGTGGTAAATACACTGTTTAACAACATTGTTAAAAATCATTATTTAAATAAAAGCATTAAATAATTATACCAAGTAAAACGTCTCACAATAAAATGTATAAAAATTATAATTTTAATGGATATGTTTTCCAAAATATATCAATTTTACATGTTCTTTATAGATTACCAGTCCCAAAACTGGAAGATACAATACGGAGGTATCTGGCAGCTCAAAGACCCCTGCTGAATGATGAACAGTACAGGTAAGCCAAAGTATCGATATCAATTTATTCATTTCATTTTCTAATTACCCTTGAATGTTTTAACATTACTTCTGCTCCCTTGAAATCCATCAGTAATACAGAGAAAGTAGCTCATGATTTCCAGAGTGGTGTAGGCAAGCAGTTACATGAAGAACTTGTGGCCTTAGACAAAAACAACAAGCACACCAGCTACATATCAGGTAGGAGATGTAGTAATAAAAGAACAATTGAATATTATTAGTTTTAATTGTAAATTAACATCATTCATGATTTTCTCCCATTTGCCTTGCAGCTCCATGGTTTGACATGTACTTGTCTGCTCGGGAGTCTGTTGTGCTCAACTTTAACCCCTTCATGTCCTTTAACCCTGACCCCAAACCCGAGAACAACGACCAGCTTGTGCGAGCCACCAACATGGTGTGCTCAGCCGTCCGGTTCATGAAGACGCTTCGTGCTGGTCTACTCGAGCCAGAGGTGTTTCATCTTAACCCTGCCAAGAGTGACACCGATAGTTTCAAGAAGTTGATCCGATGGGTGCCCCCCTCTATCTCATGGTTTGGAGCCTACATGGTGAACGCCTATCCTCTGGATATGTCCCAATACTTCCGCCTCTTCAACTCCACACGTATACCCAAGTACAAGCGCGACGAGCTCCTCACAGACGACAAGGGCCGCCACCTGCTCGTAGTAAGGCGAGGCAACCTGTATGTGTTTGATGCTCTAGATCGGGACGGCAACCTGATAAAGTCTGCTGAGGTTCAAGCTCATTTGAAATACATCCTATCGGACCCCACAAAAGCTCCTTCGTTCCCCTTGGGCGTTCTAACCAGTGAGAATAGAGACACCTGGGCAGGGTTAAGACAGAAACTACTGGACGCTGGAAATGGAGAAGCTCTGCATTTAGTAGACAGTGCTTTGTTCTGCCTCTGCCTGGATGAGGAGGTGATGAGAGACCATATTCACATTTCCCACAACATGCTTCATGGAGACGGCTGCAACCGGTGGTATGACAAGTCCTTCAGTATCATCTTGGCTAAAGACGGACAGGCGGCCATCAATTTTGAGCACTCTTGGGGTGACGGCGTGGCCGTTCTTCGCTTCCAGAATGAGGTCTTCAAGGACACCACGGAGAAGCCTTTGGTCGGGCCTGAATCCCAGCCTGCAGCGGTGGACTCTTCCTCTGCGGTGTGCCAATTAGAGTTTAAACTCACTGATGAGTTAAAAGCTGGAATCACAAAAGCAAAAGAGAACTTCCAGGCCGCCGTGTCAAAGCTCACCATCGACGCCATGGAGTTCAAGAAAGGTGGAAAGGAGCAACTTAAGAAGAAGAAGCTCAGTCCAGATGCCATCGCTCAGCTGGCTTTCCAGATGGGCTTCCTACGGCAATACGGCCAGACGGTCGGCACATACGAGTCGTGTAGCACTGCAGCCTTTAAACACGGGCGCACAGAAACCATCCGTCCCGCTACCATTCACACAAAGCATTGTGCCAAGGCATTCGTTGAGCAGCCTGGACAGCACACTGTGGAGCAGTTGCAGGGGCTGTTGAATGAATGCTCCAAATACCATGGGCAGCTCACGAAAGAGGCAGCAATGGGTTAGTGCATATTCATGAGGTGTCTTGTCATTCTAGGGTGGCAAAACTGATGTATATCTTATCAAGACATCTTTTGTAATCAGTATTGAGCAAGAAAAAAGGGGCAGTTAGCCTAAAAAGGACAATTCTGTCATCATTTACTTATTGTCAGGTTGTTCCAAACTGATATTACTTACTTTCTTTTGTTCTGTGGATCACAAAAGAAGATATTTTTTAAAAATGCTTAAACTGCTGTTTTTGTCCATATAATGAGTTAGTGTGGTCCAAAACAGCATTAGACCCCACTGATTGTCATTGTGTGGACAAAAATACATTTTTTTAAAAATGTCTTTGTTTGTGTTTCACAGAAAAAAAACAAGTCAAACAGGTTTGGAATGACATGAGGGTGATGACAGAATTTTCATCCTTTTACATTTTGGAGGGAGGGTGGACATCAAATTAGATCTTTAGTTCACTCTCAACTTCATTGTCATATTTTTTGTGCATTTTCTTCTAGGTCAAGGCTTTGATCGCCATCTCTTTGCCATACGCTACCTGGCTAATTCAAAAGGAATGACCCTGCACAGTCTCTACCAGGATCCAGCATATACCGCCATAAACCACAACATTCTCTCCACCAGTACTCTTACCAGCCCCGCGGTCAGTCTGGGCGGATTTGCTCCGGTGGTGCCTGATGGTTTCGGAGTGGGCTATGGTGTCCATGATGAATGGATCGGTTGCAATGTGTCTAGCTACCCTGCCAGAAATGTTCATGAGTTCCTTAAGTGTGTTCACAAGTCCTTGGAAGACATTTTTACAGTACTTGATGGAAAACCCATTAATTGAAAGTGCACTTAATGTGTTGAAGTTCATTGAAGCACTTGGTAGGTGGAGTAGTCTGAATTTAGAACATTTATGTTTTACTTTTATTAGATAAGGACTCAAGTGTATCAGTGTAACATGTTTATATTTAAAGGCTGAAGGTATTAGTAATAAGCTTTGCACTGTGTGGATAGACAACTGTGACTGCTTGGTATTGAGCTTATGCTGAAGTGATTTGATCCAGAAGCAAAAATTAGTAATTGTAATGGGGCTATAGGTAAATCTGTGAAATGCTGATGTCCTGAAATGTATTGTGTTTGAAATATTTGCAGTGTATTGCCCCCCAGGTTCAACAGGCAGCTTTAATCCATCTATACTTTTCAACAGTCAATTATCTTTGTCTCAATGCAACATGGATACAATGTATTTCCATACACTGAAAAATTCTGCAGTTTAATTATGTACAATAATTGAAAGACCTGTCCTTTGCCTTACAAGATGTAAAAACGTGGATAACTATGAATACTCTGATTGTAAATATTGTAACAAGCTTAATAAAAAATAAAATATTAAATATCTGACTGAAATATTTCAGCGAAATTTGAACATTTGTGAGGTTGGCATACACTACTTTTCAAAAGTCTGGGGAGATTCTAGTAATCTTTAATTCAAAGGTAACCGTAAAGATTTGTATATTGCTACCAAAAAAAAGTAAATGCTGTTCTTTTGAATTTTATATTCATCAAAGAATCCAGATAAAATGTATCATGTTTTCCACAAATATATTAAGCAACACAACGGTTTCCAACAGTAAGAAATGCTTCATGTGACACTGAAGACTACAAATGTAGCAGTTTACATTAAAGATATAAATTACGTTTTAAGATATTAAAATCTTTTTAAATAATATTAATTCTTACTGTATTTTTTAAACAAATCATCCTTGGTGAACATAAGAGACGTTCAAGAACAGTACAAAGTTTTCACCAACCCCAAACTTTAAACTAGTAGTGTACATATATTGTACCTTCTATTTAAAAGTACCTATTTTAGAGTGTGCAAATATTGATATCACCATTAAGGTGCTGAAAAGATATTTTGCAGTTTAAGAGGTTCTGAAATGGAGAGTGAAGTGAATCAACAGTTGAACAAATTTATTTAAAAAAAAAAGCAAAACCACCAAGCAATATACAAATGTTGAAAATAGCTCAAACAATAACTAAAATATGACTTTCATCCAGAATAAAAGCAACTGGGTAGCTAGATGGGCTTGATTTTGAAGTGGAGGCCGATGAGACTGAATACAAGGCATTTGAGATCCTGGACCAGGTAGTAGAAAACTCTGAGTCCTTCTGGGTCCCTGATGATCAAAATCACAAATGTTACCACTCTTATAATATAGAGAACACACAGTGCTGCATTGCTTGAGAGTAGAAAAAGGAAAGCAATAAACTGCATGACAATAGTGAATAAATAAAGAAAAAAAACTACATTGCAGTAAATCATTTAGCAGATGCTTTTATCTTAAATGATTTACAAATAAGATGCATCACAAGCAATTTATCATACAAGAGTCAATAATACTTGTGGTACTGCAATGCCGGGTTTCAAGAATGAGACAGCAATGCTGAAGTGAAAATGCAGTAAAGCAGAGAACAAGAGGAGATCCATCTATGAAATATGCTTACTTGGACTGGTTGACATCAATTAAAGATCCAATTTTGGAAGTTGTGAATGAAATGTGTTCATCACCGATGACAATCTCCAGTTCCTATACAGCACAAAGAAGAGCAATTAGGATGCAATTAGGAGTATTAAACCACACGTGGTGACCAGAGCAAGGGTAAAAACAATAATAATACAATTAAAAATAAAAGCAAAAATATATATTCCTACAAACCTGTCGCCCGACTCTGTCTGGAGGCGGCCACAAAGCATCGTCTTCTTTTGTGATCTCACTGTCATCAATGACTCTCTTCAACTCTTCCATCACGCTTTTATGAACATAAGCCTGAAAGAGGGGGAAAATCTCTCATAAGATACAAAGCCTAGGTCTCAACATAAATGACCTAATATTGGATGTATGTGACGTCATCATGCAGCTGGCTTTACCTCTTTTCGGATCATGACGTCGTTCTTGTAGTTACTGTTGTTTGCATATCTCAGTTTGCCTGGAAGAAAACAAAATGATCCATAAATTATATGAAAGCTTCTTATGAAAAGATTTAACAGTCACTGAAATATTATATCAGAAAAACAATTTCTTAGCAGAAATATTATTTATCAAATTAAACGACTTAAGATATTAAAGTGACACTTTTAAGCAACTCAAATGTTACCTAACATTTTAATTTGTTTTTCTACACAAACAGCCTCTCTACTTCACAATTACGAAAGAAATAAACCAGTAACTAAAGTTCAAATAGCTTAAGAAAAACGTTTCGGCCTAGTAAAAAAAAAAGCAAGCACAGACATCAACAGAAAGGCTGTTAGCATATTAGCAAGCTAAGTTGGCGCCTGACTTACCGTCTGGTCTGAATTCAAATTCCAGAAATTCGTGGCCGAATTTACCTTTATGGCCCACATAGTACCTCAAATAAAAGTCACTCGAGGACATATCTGTGCACGATATTTAAGTAAGGTCCTATATATGTAAATGACCGCACGAGCACTCTTCCTTCAATGAACCGCTTGAGAAACGATGGAATCTCATGCGTACTGCAGGTCGCGGTGTGACGTCAAACACCGGTCGCAGAATAATGATGCTGCGTTGACCAAAAGCACATCATGACCTCCCTGAACCTGTTTTGCGTTGTTGTATGCATTCATGTTATCTTTGTTCTAATTTAAACCATTGTGTAATTCTGTCCATCTTGCAATAAAGTTCTTAAAAGAGAGGGATTTACTCTTGAAAGTCTTTTTTTTTTTCTGATGCAAGCAAATGCGATAACAGTACTCAGGTAACCAGAAGGCAACGAACATGAGGAGTACAAAAACGTTTATTTAACTAAGCAATGCTGTCAATCACTTTCTGCAATTCTTTACACATGTACATGATGATACAGTTATCGTTGATTTATTAAAGCACAGAAACACTTAAAAAACAAAAAAGTCAATCCCCAGCTTCAAGAGTAACAGTTCAAGATAAAGTGTTATTAATATTAATTGCAGTGACACAGAAATGCTGTTTTAAAGCCTTGCAACTGTAGTTTGTTTGGTCCAGCAACACAAGCATGTAACCTTTTCTGATTGTAATACAGTTTTGGCTTTCTTTGCATGTTGCACCCCTTTTGCAAGCACCAAAATTCAAAGGCATCAATAATTGAACATATAATGATACATCATGCAGAACACCATACTTTTGAAATCCCCTCAAAGTCACCCCTCTTTGCAACAAGACAACCTGTTCCAGACTAGGATTTCTAATATCAACATACATGCATAAAGGTTGTCACATATTCTGGTAAAATCAATATTTGCTATAGACATTAGTGTGGGAGCCAAACTAATTGATTGCACATTAAACAATGCCAACAGCTTAAATCTTTGGAATCCCACAATTCAATAAAAACAATGTACTGTATTTGCATCATTTTCAGTCAAGTAGGATTACACACTGGGTGTGCAAGTTGGTAAGATAGAGATGATAAGTTATGAAAACATGGTTTTATTCAGGGCTGAACTGTGTGATTGTGGAAAAAATGTTTGTAATGTGTACTGCATTTTAAAAGCTGGTGTTTAAATCTGTGCTAATATATCAAAACCCTTTAATGAGAGGTATGAATATCTTCGACATCCTGGATGTTTGAGTAACCAAGTGTTGGTTAGAAAAGTAATATTTACAATATTTAGCTAATGTAACATTGAAGGGAATTCAACGTGAGAATGAAAGGAACCGTCTGTAAGTTCACATACAAAAACTTTATGATGGCACACAATTTGTTGCAGTGGTTTTAAACTGGTTCTTTTCAAGAATTTTAAAATGAATCTATGAACATACTGATTGAATCACACATTTAATACCCAAACGAAACCAAGGACCAGACGTCAACAAAAGATTTATAATAATTTATGCAATTTTGGCCAAATAAACAGCCCAGGGGTAAGAATGCCTTTGATAACCAAATAAATATTCAAGTCACAAAATGTTTTTTTTTTCTTCATCTGGCCCAGATATAAATAATGACGTCTCTGATTAAATGTAACTGGCATTATCCTCGAAACGATCGTATTCAATCAAATAAATATTCACATCATTCAATAATTGATCATTTAGAATTTTTACATAGGATTGTAAATGAGTCACCCTGTATCATAGCAGCAATGAGAATGAAGCCAACCAGAAAATAAAATATAGCGATATTACAAACAATGTTAAATAAGAACAATTCGTATATCAATGATTAACCAATTTTAAGTTAAAGATGTCAAGATATATAGAAGATATATGGGGTCATTTTACAGTCAGGGTCAAATTTAAAGGTTGGATTGTTCAGTTTCACATCCCTGAACGATTTCAGAGTGCCTTAAATGGCTTCTCTCTGGCTCTAAGATGCAGGAAAACTGAGCTACAAGGGAAAATATGTATTGCGTATGGAAATTACATGGCTCGGACTACAAAAACATCTTGTTGAAGAAAACTAAATGAACTCTTTGGTGAGTTTTGTCAAAGACTTACCAAAGTGGCATCATGGTGTATATTTTAAGTCACAACAATAGTGAAATAATGGGTTTAAGGGGAAAAAGAGAAGAAAAAAAACCCATCGCAAAAGGATGAAGAGATGAGGAGACTGAGAATTCTTTTCAAGTAAGCATCTCCATTTGTCTAAATGCCTTGCACAAGTATAATTAAAGAGTCATAAACTGAGTGTCAAATTGCATTATTAGAGTCAAGGGTAGAGTGCATAGTATATGAACAAATCTCTTGACAAATAGATCACTATTCATGCTAACACTCCACAGTAATGCTGCACAATCAACCACTGGGCTTTGTTTTAAAGCACATGACCATGTTTAATGAGGATCACCTGGCATCTCCGTAAATATTCTAGAAGTACAAGGTTTGTAATTCAGAACCGAGTATGAATACATACAACAAATTTAGTTCTGCTTAATTAAGCCAGATTAGCGCCCTTTCTATTTTAGAGGTGTGGTCTCTGATGTCTTCTGTATTAACATCTCATTCCTTTTAGGACAAAAGGGAGTTATTGTTTTCATTTGTAGTAACTACACCCTGAGAGGCGTGTTGTGACGTAGCAACACTGCCTGAATTGTTCAAGTGAAAAAGAGGAATAAACGTTCACCCTTCTGCAAGAAACACTGATCATAGAGGGACATCATATAAATAATGCCAGAATACTAAAAACTTATTCCATCACTGTCAACCAAATAAAAAAAAAAAAAGGATGGATTTTAAAACAACTGTTTTTGGCCTCCATCCAGTAAAGAGGTTCTTTAAATAAATACATTTGCAAATGTAGTCCTTTCTGATAGGAAAAAAAGAATCAGAGGTAAAAATAATAATAATTTTTTAAAAATATTTTTTCAATCCTCATTACCATGGAGTCATGTAACATTTAATTATCTGCATTCCCACTTTTAGTCAACCAACCTACTCTTAAAGAAGTACAAAAAAAAAAGCTAAAATAAATAGAGGAAATATCCATTTTGACCTTTAACAATCCTAGAACTAGAAGTTCCATTTATCTTTCTAACTCTAAGTGTAGCCAGTCCAAAAACAAAAAGAAAGAAGCAGAATGAAATAAAAGGCAGTCTCTTTGAAATTTTTCATGATTTTTTTTGTCTTATACAGTGTTGGCTAATTATGCACAAGCAATCCTTCTTTTCTCTTGCATCCATCCTTCACACATTCATTCTCCCCTGCATTCCCAGACGTCCTGATGGAGAGCTGGTCAATGCGGCCTGCTGCTGGACTCTGAGGGATGCCGTTTACGAGGCGTGTTGTGGCCATTGAGGTATCCGTTCGAGCGTTTGGTCAAACCACCAGTTAGAATATCCTGGATGTGTTGCACTATCAAATTTATGGCAACTAGAGAGAGAGAGAAATAAACATGGAAGAACAAAAATCATGTAAACTTGACTTACAAGTCTTTGTTTAGTAATTTACAAGTCTTTGTTTAGTAAATACTTTTTTAGCACTAGTTTCACACGCCTGGTTTTGTTGTTAAAGAATCAGTAGTACTAGAAGTAGGGAAAAGACTAAACATGCTGGAATGCTCAAGATATCAAGACAAGAAGAGCGGCCTTGCTTGGCACCTTCAAAACTTTTATTTTCAAAACAATGTATGCATATCATAAACTGTTCCAAAACATTTGTGTCTTCTCTCTTCCATGGTAAAGCCTAACACATTTGGATAAACATTTAAAATCTCACCCAGATTATCAGCTCCCCTTGGAATGATCACATCAGCATACTTTTTTGTCTGAAAGTAAAACAGATTAAAAAAAATAAAAATTAGAAGCCCTGAGAAAGAAAAAAATAATTTCAAGTGAAGATGATGATCAACAACAACAACAACAACATGTCCAATGGGCAAATATTTCACCACCTGCTGCTTCTTGCCAAAATGCCAGGAACATGTTCTCTTGTAAACTGAAAGACTAATATTGGCTCTGCGTTTTAATAACAGTTTTAATAATCAAGTCAATAAATGGTCCTTATATATATTCTCTATAATTAACTATTGCATTTACATTAAAAAAATAAAAGGACCATTTATAATATATTTGCCAAACAGCACAACAGAGAAACTGACATGGAAAAACCACATCCAGTTGTTTTACAACTTTTTCAGTACTTAGTTTTACTAAACAAAATGTTAGTACTAAGTAAAATTGTGTCAGTGTTGTTCATAATAATGAAAGTATAAGAATTTGTACACATTCAAAAGTCTGAGGTCAGTACGATTTTCTTTTCAAAAAAAATGATTTAGCAAGGATGCATTAAATCAAAAGGGACAGTACAGCCATTTAAGACATTACAAAATATTTCTATTTCAAATAAATGCTGTTCATTTATATTTATCACGGAATCCGCAAATTAGAATGATTTATAAAAGATCAAATGAAGACTGGAGTAATGGCTGTTGAAAATTCAGCTTTACAACACAGGAAAGTGTGTGAGTGTGTATTTTATATAAAATAACTAAAAAATAAATTAAAAAACACACACAGATCATATATGGTAGAAAAGTGTAAAACTCACTGGCAGACAGAACTCCTCAAAGGCAGGCTTAACAAATGTTATGTATTGGTTTAGCACTTGCTCTAGGTCACGGCCTCTCTCACTGATGTCTCTCAGGACTATGAGCAGAGGAGAATGAGTTGACATGAATCAAATTGCACTGAAATACATCATCCTTTCACTACCACTAATGAATTATGAATATTCGTTGAGATCCATTGATGAAGTCCACACACACCTCTGCGTGACAGACGTGTATCTGCATCCGTATCCACAAACAGCTTCATTTGAAACAGATCTCGGATTTCTTGCGAATAAAACATAAGAATGCCTTCAAATAAAACTACATCAGCTGGATAAACAGTGACCGTCTCTTCTTTCCTGTGAAAGGTAAAGTGTATCAGGATGCAGGAAATACCTGAACAAACAGATTATGTGACATAAATCAAGATAAGGCCTGTTTGAAACCCTACGCTCAAGTAGCATGTAAGCAAATCAACAGCAGTTACATTCTGGCCTGTGTTTCTGCTACTTTCTTGCAGGCGCTGAATATGGGCTCCAAAATAAATATGTGCTGCTTACGCACTGCTTTTGTGTGTGGTTTGAAACTCGAATAAATACAAACATATCCACACATAGAAACAATGCAATGGTAATAAGTTAAAGGGATCATTCACACAGAAATGAAAACTACTCATCCTCACGTCGTTCCAAACTTTAATTCATCTTCAAAACACAAACTAAGATATTTTTTTAGAGAGGTTTCTGTCCCTCCTATAAAAAAAAACAAAAACGTCCAGGTAACCAAAACTTAGAAGATTCAAAAAGGTATGTATCAAGTGGTCTTGAATCAATCAGTCTTGTGAAGAAATACAAGCGCTTTAAAATGATGAACAGATTTAATTTAGTCTGTTTGTGTTTCAAAGATTAACCAGTCTTATGGGTTTGGAATGACATGATGGTGAGTAAATGATGGCAGAATGTTCATTCTTTGCTGAACTATTCCTTTACATTCTTCAAAATGTGGTCGGAACGGACCTTGAGTGGGTAACGAAGTCGTAGACGGGAATCTGGACAGTTCTTCCTTCCATGATATCACAAAGGGTTTTGACTATCAACTCATTATCAAACGCATCTGTGGGACACAGTAAAAGAGGATCAGACAGACAGCACAGAATTTGTTCTAAGGTTTCTTGATCCACAGGACGTGGGAAATCAAGAACAAGCAAAAAGGTGATAAGCCACTTGTGCTGCTGCAGAATGAGTGTGTGTGTGTGTGTGAGGGTGGCTGAGTCAGGCAAACACTCACTCCGACAAACACACACACATACACACTCACAAAGAGCAGCCAAAATATACAGACTGCATCAACGGTCAGTCTGATCTGTATTCTGCTCATAATAACACACTGCAATAGGCAGGGGTGTTTGGCAATAAAAAAGCACACATAAAGAACTATAAATCAGGTCAAGAACAAAAAAAAATCTAATTAAAAAATAAATTATATCAACATAAACATTTCAGACTTTTTACCTGGGTGGTCAAAGTTAAATTGTCCTTTTAGAGCCTTGGCCTTCTGTTCAGAGGTCAGTACCCTGTAGAAACTATCCTGACTGAGGATGGCCACCTGCCTCTGATGATGGTCGATCTTATTCTGGCCAAGAAGCTCCATGATCTTCCCACAAACTGATGACTGCAAAAAAAGACAGGATTGTAGTAGAGTACATATATGCTCTAAAAGCACGTTTCAGTGAGTAATCTCAATTCAAACTGTGAAATAATGACAAAATGGGCGATGATTTAAGATCAAGTGTATAATTTCTGTGGGTGAATACTCAGGTAGGGAACCAAAAGCTGGTCCTTATTTAAAAAATAAATAAAAATAAATAACAGATTTGAATGATTTTCATTGTGCCTGGTTCTGTTCAAGGCATATTGTTTTAAATATGTCTATTAAAAACAAAACAAAGAACAAAGAACACGTCGTTTTTTGAGAGTGACAGTTTTGGCACTTCTTCCAAAGACTGCGTCATGATAGTCTAGTGATGTCATTTAAAAAAAATGTATGAGGGCTGCATTCAAATAATATGATTTTTTATGACAATGAGCCAAACAAAGTTGCGACTAAATTCAATGTCAGTGATGGCCCTGTATTTTAATGTATGGAAAACAGCAGAATTGTTTTTAAAATAGCATGCGTTTCATCAGGGGGAAAAAAAATTCCTTCAGTTTTCACTGTAATATTTTTATATTGTCTTCTGACCCAATGATATACTTTTGAATTATGAACCAAATGAATTTAAACCATCAGCATTGGACACAATAAGGCTATACGGCACCTTACCTTTGCGTTTGGAAGCATATTTTGCGACACAGATTCCCTAGTGCTGACCATTTTCACAAAAGGCTGACAT
The DNA here is from genome assembly GCF_001515625.1 of Sinocyclocheilus rhinocerous. Lineage (NCBI taxonomy): Eukaryota > Metazoa > Chordata > Actinopteri > Cypriniformes > Cyprinidae > Sinocyclocheilus > Sinocyclocheilus rhinocerous. The sequence goes on from NW_015665129.1 coordinate 2,451,629, forward strand.
TTAATTGAATGTGTAATACACAATTCACTCATTACATGCTAAAACTCTCATTGGTTGTGTTATCAAATTAATATTATTACATTCAAATTAATTAACTCAAGTGTGATTTTTTTATTAAACACCACCAGATTATATTTAAGTGACATTTACAACATTAACTGCTAAAAATTTTACATTGTAGGTGTCCATACTTTCAAAACATTACATGCATTCTGTGCTTTTTGTTTTTAGTTTATGTAAAGTCATTTATAAAATGTAAGAAATTCAGTTTGCAACAAATCAGTTGGATTAATCTAACACGCTTACTGATCCACACATCATTAATTTCATCATGACAAACAAAGAATGAACCAAGAACTTATACAGTTTTATGCTGAACAGTACTAGTAGGCTATTTAAACACATAGAGCTATGTTATGACTGAGTATTGTCAATGGCGTTTTATATATATAAAAAAGAATGACATAAAACAACGACATACATAAAATACAAATATCACTAAAAATGTCTGAAAGACTAGTCAAAATAGTTACAATCAAAATTACACCTCCCCCACTCGAGGCATAAACACAGAACTTTACATAACAGAACTGGCTCTGTGATCGTACAAAAGGACTTAGATACTGTCTTCTGTGTTTCTTCAATCCCTTAACGCCTTGTTTCAGTAACAATAAATATGCCTATTAAAAACAAAGCAAAGAAAAAGGAGTATACTCACAGGTGACACACCTTGTACAAAAAAACCCCCACAAACCATGAGCAGTTATGAAGAACATAAGCAGGTTTGCTCACATTGTCACGGAGAGATTTCTACTCCTCTCTGCAGCTCGACAATGTCTGGTACACTGACTTCCTTCATAAAACTGATAGCCTATATTTTCCAAAGACAGTCTACTAATGGGCACCCTCAATACTCTGTAATAGCTGACCAATATGGAGGACGGAGGCACACCCTGATGAGAGAGAAACGGCACTAAAATCTACAAGGTCTATGGTGTACCATATAGCTGACCCAATCATGATGATATGACAAATATTAACACTTTAGCACAGAAAGGATTCCTATACAAAGTCCAAAAAAACTGAATAAACTTACTGTCACAATCACTTGATGTATGATATATAAACAGACTAGTAAAAGCTACTATTATGGAAGAATATCTCCACAAAACAACAATGAAAACCACATGCGATGAGTTCAGATCATGTTAAGAGTCAACCACATGCCAATAAAGAGACGAGCACAAGACAGGCCGCAGTGCAGGGATATGATGAAACCCTGCTGTATCTAACCTATGTGTATGTGCTTAAATGTCTTACAAAGCTTTCCTTCACCAGCTGCAATGCTGCCTGCCAGTCGCTCAATCCATTTAAAGCATAATCCACAAACAGTCCAAGCTGTCCCAGACCCTTATAAGAAGCTACACAGTACACACATACACACCAAGCATATGTTAAGCAAAAACAACCAGTGGTTTGCTTCAAGGCCTGTAACATATTTCGAAACACAATGCATTTCTCACTTAAGAGTTACGGAAATAATACTATCTTCTGTCACATGCAAAATAATAATCACAGCCCAAATACAAGGATTGCATGGAGTTTCTGTTCCATTTAGTTTTTACATGCTCCACAATAATGTATAACAGCCAAAAAACAAAACTAAACAATGTTTTTATAATACCACAAAGTTACACCAATTTGACATATCGGGTCCTTATACCATAATGACGGTGACACTCAACCACATATTTAAAAACACCAAGTCACCAACTGATGTGCAAGTCAAATGGACTAGCAGCATGTTGAACAATGAACAGTAAAGCAGTATTTTGCATGATTTACTGGTAACACTGTACAATAAAGTCCCATTTATTAAAATTAGAAAACTTCATTAGTCAACATGAATTAGCAATAAATGTAAATTGTATTTACTAATACATTACTAAAATGTTATCTTAATATTATTTAATGGACCTGAGCTGACATGAACTAACAATGAACAGCTGTATTTTTAAAATAATATTAACTGAAATTAATAACTGTAAAAATTAATTGCTCATTGTTAGTTAATTTTAGTTAATGTTTTGACTAATAGGATCTTATTGTAAAGTGTTACCAGTTTATTCATGCCGCAATGCATGCTGAGAGTGCATTTCATCTTGGTTCATTTTACACTGGCTTCGCCAAAACAAACGAATTTATATTATATAATAATTACATGTTTTTCCACTGTGCTAAAGCCTTGCAGAAAGAAACAAAAACGAGAGCTGAAACACTTCTTTGACATTTGTTGGTACAGTCTGTGCCGCACGGTCTATCAACCTCCAGCCAAAGTAACCACTAATCCAGCTCACATGCTAAATGGCCTACAGGCATAGAAAGACCATCATTTACCTTTGAATCATCAGCAGGATGCTGAGAGACTTGTAAAACTCATAACAGCCTACAGCAGGAAGGAGGAAGAAACCATTGTCCCCAGTAATGAGTGATCTGCAGTGAGGTGGGCATCTCTCCTAGCCTGGCCTGTCACCGGCCCCTAAACTAACCTTGCAGGACAGCCAAAAACCAGTTTATTCATGCCACAATGCATGCTGAGAGTGCATTTCATCTTGGTTCATTTTACACTGGCTTCGCCAAAACAAACTAATTTATATTATATAATAATTACATGTTTTTCCACTGTGCTAAAGCCTTGCAGAAAGAAACAAAAACGAGAGCTGAAACACTTCTTTGACATTTGTTGGTACAGTCTGTGCCGCACGGTCTATCAACCTCCAGCCAAAGTAACCACTAATCCAGCTCACATGCTAAATGGCCTACAGGCATAGAAAGACCATCATTTACCTTTGAATCATCAGCAGGATGCTGAGAGACTTGTAAAACTCATAACAGCCTACAGCAGGAAGGAGGAAGAAACCATTGTCCCCAGTAATGAGTGATCTGCAGTGAGGTGGGCATCTCTCCTAGCCTGGCCTGTCACCGGCCCCTAAACTAACCTTGCAGGACAGCCAAAAACCAGCTTCTGCTGTTGCTGACTAAACATTCCCCGGATTCATTCCCAAGTATTTTTGTGTACCCAACAAGCTAAGCTGCTGTTTAGAAATGTAATGCGAATGCTACCTAAAGTGCATCAATAGTGGGTTGGGTTGTGATGCAAGTTATCAACGCAAAAGCATTTCTGGCTGCATTAAACTTAGAAAGGAAACACTTGCTTCAGTCAGTTATCTGCTTTGGTCGAGCAATTTCAGGATGTAAACAAACTGGTGTCCTTAAACAGCACACCGAGAGCATAACATAGCACTGGACAAAACACTGAGTGTCTACAGGCCCACATGAATGATAACATACAGCTTGAGAAAGTCTAATCAAAGCATTTTCACTGAGAAATTAGATAACACATTTCTTCCAAGCAATGTGGTAGAGAGAGAAACTTGCACACCTGACAGCTGGGAGATATAGCAGTCATAACATAAGCAAACAAGATTAGCAAATGGAAACAGAAAGGAACAGACAAATGATGCACAGAGACATTTTAAATAACGACTAAGAGTGGTCAGTAAAACATAAACTGAAAACTTAAAAATGCAATAGTATTCCACATGATGACTTAAACTTTATCATAATTGGCCTTTCCAGCAACTATGGCCAATAATTACATAAACATAATAAATAATATAAATATAAAGAATCTTGTACAAACATGGCACTAATACTATAAATATATGCTAAATATAAAATATAAACATAAAATGTGATATAAAACATTATTAAATATATAAATATTAACCAGGTTGTTACCAGGTATGGCGTGGTAAGTTTAACCATTTTTATTGTACCATTTTTACTTTTCAGTTTATTTTTAACAGTATATTATTTATTTCCCTACTCTAAATAAACTACACAAACATATTATCTATAAATATTTCAATAACAGGCTTCACTGAATGAGCCGTCTTGACGCATCACTGCGTGCGTACGCACGCACGTCGCCTTTACGCACGTAAATGAGGTAAGATGTGACACACATTCGTTGTGCCGCTGACCCCAATACCGTTAACCAACAAAAGCTCCGCGATTACTCCTCTTTATCCTCAAAATTCCGTAGTGGTTCGGGTTTAACGCTAAACACACACACATATATAAACTTTTATCTCGTTCTCTGATATCATAACACACCGTTAGCTCATGAAACAAAGAGACCGTTCTTTGTGCTTGTATCATAACTGTTATCCTAGCATACACTAGACATCCTCCGGCGCGGACAAGGTTTTATCCACGTATAACCGCAAAGTTAGACTTTCCTCACAACACGTTGTATATTTAGCTAAAGTAAAGCAGTAATTAGGGTGTTCGACAGCTGATGGGATTTTAATGAATCTGATGGAATGTCAGAGGCATTGTGGCGATTTACCCGGCGCAAGTATCATGCTGTTTTCTAACAACAAAATTTCGCAAACGGATTTAGAGGATTTTGATAAATAGTAGTATTGATTAAATGCTTATTAATAAGTTGGTAAGTCCACCATCACCACAGTGCATGGCGAAAGTGTGTGGGAGCTGTCTGTATCAGGAAAATGACCAACATCCTTGTTTTTAAGGGACACACACTAACGAAGTACTTAATAATATATTCTCACTGTACGTGTATAACAGTTTTAAAAATACTATGACTATTAGTTTTGTTCCATCTAAATGATTAAACTTGATTTAAAAATAATTAAATAAATAAATTAGTCAATTAGATCACCCCTTAAATCCTAAAAGTCTATATGTCCGTTTTTACATCGGACATGTCAAACCATCTCGGGGAATAAAATAAATGTGCACATTGATGATTCCATGAAAATGAGCCACGCGGTCAGTGTGCGCTCGTCTCATCTCTGACAAAACATAAAACAAGCGATAACTAAAATTCATGTAAGGGAAAGCAGAATGCCAACCTTGCCGCTGGCAGTGCCGCCGGCTACCCCGATGAGGAAAGGCTGCCTGACAACATGCTCATTTTCGGCTTGATTGTCCAACTTGCTGTCGCTGTCTCCTGCCATGCTGTCAGTGCGCGCACTGAGCTCTGTACTGCTTTTACCACGGCAAGCAGCGGCGCTCCTCCTCCCCCTTCCTTTCAATTGTGTCTAACCTTTTCCTTTGGAGCGTTTGTGTGCGCTGTTACATTTGTTAGTAGGAATTAGTAGAGCTCTCCACCTAGCTGACGACACATTCCCGTAGA
>NW_015665129.1:2456868-2469328 GCF_001515625.1 Sinocyclocheilus rhinocerous
CACAAAGAGGGTAAGTCACAGAAGGTCATTACTTAAAGGGGTGGCTGTTCACAGAGTGCTGTATCAAAGCATATTAAATGCAAAGTTGACTGGAACAAAGAAATTGGGTAGGAAACGGTGCACAAACAGCAGGGATGACCGCAAACTTGAGAATACTGTCAAGCAAAGCTGATTCAAAAACTTGGGAGAGCTTCACAAGGAGTGTACTGAAGCTGGAGGCGCTCAGACGTCTTCAGGAAAAGGGCTACCAAGCCACTTCTGAAACAATTTTAGAAGCATTTTACCTGGGCTAAAGAGAAAAAGAACTGAACTGTTGCTCAGTGGTCCAAAGTCCTCTTTTCAGATAAAAGTAAATTTTGCATTTCATTTGGAAATCAGGGTCTGGAGGAAGACTGAAGAGGCACAGAATCCAAGCTGCTTGAAGTGCAGTGTGAAGTTTCCGAAGTCAGTGATGATTTGGGATGCTGTGATGTCTGCTGGTGTTGGTCCATTGTGTCTTATCAAGTCCAAAGTCAATGCAGCCATCTACCAGGAGATTTTGGGAGAAACAGTCGATCCAACAATACAGACGGGCTGAAGACTCAATAGTGCCTCAGCAGTGCCACAGGCTGATCGCTTCCATGCCACACCTCACTGATGCTGGAGTTTGTGCTAAAGGAGCCCCGACCAACTATTGAGTGCATAAATGAACATACTTTAAAGAACTTGAACCTTTCTGTTTTGCAAATCTTTTTTTGATTGATCTTAGGAAATATTCTAATATTTTGAGATACTGGATTTTTGACTCTCATGAGCTGTAAGCTCTAATCATCAAAATTAAACCAAACAAATTTACTTTACATGTAATGAATCTAGAATATATGAAAGTTTCACTTTTTGAAATAAGCAAAAAAAAAAAAACTTTTTTCACGATATTCACATTTTTTGAGATGCACCTGTATGTATGTATGTATTATTTATAGTATATAGTATGTATGTATATATATTTAGATAGAACAAATTTGAACTTTTTCACGCTGTTTTACATTGATGATACAGTGATGGAGTATTGGCTACAACATGGCTGTTGAATATTTCCCCAATTGTTATGGGAAAGCAAAATTAAATACTTTTAAAGTTTAGAAATACTATATTTGGAATTTTTTAATCAAACCTTTAAATTTTTAAACAATCACATAGTACAGTAGAGTATTACCTTTATAATAATATTTATTTTTTGTACTTAAATTGTTATATTAGAGTGAATTGTTTATAATATAACACAATACATAATGATATGAATATGGGGTATTATTACATTACAAAAAAAATATTTCAAAGGAGAGCACAGACTCACAATCCCTACTGCTTAATTTGTTTCAGTGGATATGAAATTTGCTGTGTAACATTAAATGGTTCAATTAATAATGCATCAAATGTATACAGTTCCCTACATTGCAAAGCAGTCTAAAATCCTTTTAAAAATCATTTAAAAAAATCGCATCCTTAAACAATTAAATTAAACAATCCACCAGCAAATCTTCATTACTATAATTTAAAAAAAGTTTAAAAAAAAATGTTTTAATCTGTTCGTCATCATGCCTCTTACTTGCCGACATATAAAGCCGGGTCACTGCCACTAGTAGGAGATGTGGAGTCATTAGTTCATAGCGCAACTACATAGAACCCACGAGGAAGCCGGGTGCACATTGATGATATCATCACAGTAATGCTGACGCTGCTACAGTAGAGCTTGTGGCTCAACCAAAGTATTATCGAGTATTATCAGTCTCCTAAACGTTTTTCCAAAATGAGCACAATGTTTGCAGATACGATCCTGATTGTGTTTATATCTATTTGCACAGCATTATTAGCGGAAGGTATGTACACGCTATCTTGAAATGGAGTTTTACATGTCAGAAAGCAGTTAGCGAATCCCTTGGAAAATGTCCTAAGCTCAGCAAATACAGGACAACCGCATTAGCTCTGGCAGTGCTGGATAACAGCTCGCATTGCTCTGTTTCTACAGGTATAACATGGGTTCTGGTGTACCGCACAGACAAATACAAGAGACTAAAGGCCGAGGTTGAAAAACAAAGTAAAAAACGTAAGTCATATGAACGAAGCATGTTTGTCATTTTTATGTATTTAATACATGTGACCATTGATTCAAATTCTGTAACATGTTTCAGTGGAGAAAAAGAAAGAGACAATTACAGAATCAGCTGGGCGTCAACAGAAGAAAAAAATTGGTAAATGAGATTATTAAAAATATTTTTATGATGATTTATGTATCATGATGATTATTATTACTATTAACAAATACTAAAATAATAATTATTATTATAACCGACAATTACTAAAAATATGCTGTTGTTACTGTTGTTATTATTATCAACAAGTAATAAAAATGTAATTAATATTTATTCTGCAACGTAAATGGAGTATTACTGTAACCACACTGTTGTATTCAACAGAGAGACAAGAGGAGAAACTCAAGAACAATAACAGAGATCTGTCTATGGTATTGTAATATTTTCTATTGCAGTTCTTAAAGGGGTCATATGATGCGATTTCAAGTTTTCCTTTCTCTTTGGAGTGTTACAAGTTGATTGTGCATAGATAAGATCCCTGAAGTTGCAAAGACTAAAGTCTCAAATAGAGGACTTACAATAATGTACAGTATTTGAAAAATAATGTGTTTTTTGAACATTAAAGCATGTCAACATATTCTGTTACACCAAATACACAAAAAAATGATCTTTAAAAAAGCATCATATGACCCCTTTAAATTTATATCACACAATTCATTGTTTTGTGTTATATCTTATTAATTCTCATAGATAATGTTGTGAGCTGTCTAACAAGTTACACTTTGTTTTGGCATTGTCTTAAAGATATTTTTAATTGCAGGTTCGGATGAAATCAATGTTTGCCATTGGCTTTTGCTTCACTGCTTTGATGGGCATGTTCAATTCCATGTATGTAGACTTGTTCAGTTCATTATCACTGAATCGCTTTGTTATAGGCTAAATGTTCAATTATTTCTTAGGCTAATAGTGGTATGATTTGCTAAAGTTACCTTAAATCGCTACTTCACTCATGTTTACTTTTTTTTTTCTCCATTTTAGCTTTGACGGTCGTGTTGTAGCCAAACTTCCATTTGTCCCGTTGTCATATATCCAAGGCCTCTCACACCGCAACCTCCTTGGTGAAGATTACACAGACTGTTCCTTCATCTTCCTCTACATCCTGTGCACCATGTCAATTCGACAGGTAATACTTATCTATTTATATATATATGTATATATTTCTTCTGTATTTCTGTATATTTGAATGGAGCATGATCCAAGTGCAATAATGCAATGGCAGTTTTGAGGGAAGAGTTTAGGCTTTGACACTGTTCATTTATGTAATGCATGCCCTAACCTTTTCCACTGAATACTTGTCGTTTCAGAATATCCAGAAGATGTTGGGTCTCGCCCCCTCCCGTGCCGCCACCAAACAGGCTGGAGGATTTTTAGGACCTCCTCCACAAGCTGCCAAGTTTTCATAAACATTTGTAGACAGTGGGATACCTACTTAAAAAGATCAGACACTCAGCTGTACATTGTGTGAACCACTCAATGTGAGAGATTGATAGTCAGGTTGTGCAGCTACCGTTACCTGTGATGACCACAGAAGTCATGTGCTTTGTGTCTTTTTGGTTTATTGTTGTTTTTTAATCAGGTAAATTTATAACTTACATGTAGTCACATTTCTAACAGAAAGTGTTCCTTGAGCAAAGATGGTTATGAATGTAAATTCAGTCTGAAGCATTTCTGTATACCTTTATGTTGCTCAGAAGGCTACAATGATTCTATTATAATTTTATGATTACCTACAAGCAATATTAATTAATATAACTTCATATTTAGAATTTGAGAGATTAGTTTGATCGGTGGATTCTTAGAATGTTTATCTCTTTTTTTGGGGGGGATTGTCTGTGTAAAAGTTTTATTTAAGTATAAGGATTTTGTGAGTTTAGAACTTAAACCCTTGAGCATTTGTTCCTCTAGTTTTTATTATGATTATTATTTCACTATTTAATGTTCAAATAGCATTTGCACATGATTAAATAAATGAATAAAAAGGAGTTTTACAGTTGTTTAAAAAAAAAAGAAAAGTAAAATGGTATGCATAATACGGCCTAGGCCAGAATCATTGTTTTGTAATTCAGAGTAAAGTTTTAGACTTCTGCAATTGTCCCCCACAGGATAAACTTTTTGTAATAGTCTCGGATGGTTAATCTAGAAGTAATAATGTTTGTTTAGGTAGAGCATACATTTTACATATGTTATAGAATTGACATTGAACATTTCATTGCCAAATTTATTAGCGCAAAAGAGAAATAAATTGGCTGACCAGTACATAACTAGTGATAGATGGAGAGACAGAAAAACAGCAGAGTTGCAGCAGGAACAAAAATGTAATTCATGAAGTTGAGAAGACACGTCCTCCCTAGTTATGTCCCAGTTAAATTCTCTTTCAAGCTGGAAAGAGCTGACATTGTTGCAATACACTCTAGTCTATTGTTTGTATTGTCTGAGGTATACAAAGTGTTTCTTTTAGAGTTCATGGTTATGTTACAGAGGCGCAAGACAAGAATCATGCACATCAAACGGAAGATGCGTTTCTGGGCCCCTATTCACAAAACATGTTATCTGCTAAAAGTTCTCCTAAATAGCAGTAAACGTTTTTAGCTAAGAGTTTTCTCTTAAAACCTATTCACAAAGCTGCTGAGACAAAGTTTTACTAAGGAATAGAGAGAAGTCTTAAGCTAAGAGTAAGGGCAGGGTTGACCTCGTTGCTATGGATGATGTCAGCATACTTACTATGCACACAGTGATTGGCTGATTGTCTCTGTCAGAGATTTATTCATAGAAATATTGCAGAGTGCAATATTATGCTGCCATATTCAAATAAAGGTTTAAAAATAAAAAAATGTAATTGCCACATTCAAATAAAGATTTTAAAATGCAGGATAAATGTCACTAATTAAACAAGTATATGTTCAGCTTGTTGTCAGCCTCTTACACGTATGCTTCTCAAAAATAGTGAATATGCATATAAACAGCCTTTTAATGAACAGAGTAGAATAATCATGGCTGATAGTAAGACATGCAAACATAAAAGAAAACCAAACTGGATGCAAGAACAGCTGTTACTTCTTGCCCAACTGGTTAATGAAAACAAGGATATAATCAAAGGAAATTTGGGAGTTGGGAGTTGGGATAATCTCCAAAGCAAAAACCGATACCTTTTTAAAAGGTCATTATCATCAAATGTTTCTAAAATGTTTATGTTCCGAGGCAGACTGCCAGCAACAGCCGTTTTAGGATAGTTTGTGGCTTGGTCTACTCCTAACGTTTCACAGATTTAGGAGCTAGTTTTAATGCTAAAACGCTTTGTGAAATACTCTTAGAGCAAAAATGTAGGAGTCCTAAATTTAGGATTGACACGCCCATTATTTTTAAGATTTTCTCTTAAATCGGCGAGTTATGAGCTACTTTTAGCCCTAAGATATTTTGTGAATACGGGCCCTGATGTTTTGCGCAATTCTTGCCTTCTGGAACTTTGGCCAAAATGTGTTGAAACCATAAAAATGTGGTCTAAAGGCGGTGCTTAAGGTATAAACCATCCCATCCACCCTTTATGTAATCAAATTACGGGGTCAGTTTGAGCAACCATATGCTTTAAAGTCGAACAAAATTGTGGAGACGTCCTCCTTTCACTCCACGACCACAGAAGGCGAACCATCTACTTTTGTGCAGTAAACAGATTGTGTTGAAAAGGTAAAGAACATGCATTTAAACGACTGCTTAGTGCATTGCATGCATTTTTGTTATAGTTGTACAATTAATGCATAAACATGAATAGTCAGTGCTGCATTCTTATTAGTGAAGGTTCACGCAGCAAAACGTTGTTGTTTCAATGACCTGTAATGGGGCGTTTCCCCGTTGTAGCAGCAATGTGGATTAGCCAAGTGCACTACGAACTAGTTATTATTCGAAGTCAGTGCATGCATAAACCTTTGTCATTGCACGTTATTGACTCTACTGCTTGCATGTGTGGTTGGAACAAAAATATATTGCTAACAAGTATTTACATTCACCGAGCATTTGTATGGCTCCCGTCGACCAGAATGGCTCAGCAACCGCTTCTGTCGCTGCCCGAGTTTCAGAGTGTTTCCACGGGTACTTTGGTGGTGAAGGAGCCGCTGAATTTCTGGGGAGGAGCGAGAGTGAAGCCGAAGGACACAAAGAACTCTGAACCAGTATACGAACCTGCAACTGGTATGATTTTTTAAAACTAATAAATTACTTTTAGGTCCTGTGCAGTTTTTTTTTTCTAGTTTTGATTCCACTATCGAGCGGTTCGCCCTCCTCATGTGCATTTCCGTTTTGATATCTTATGATCAGCCAGACAGCTGACCAAGTAATAACAATATTCATTTTATATTATTCATAATCATGGCTACGTATGATTAAGCTAACCAAAACATATACAAATGAACATAATATACAAACTAGTGTCACATGGCATAATAATGAAGCCCATGTCAGCAGTATAGATGATCAACAGCAAAATTTCTGGTGTAAAACTACATTACCTATGATTCTGCAGGGAAATTATGTCATGATGTTGATTATTAGTTTGATTCTACCAATTAGCAAACTTCTATTCTTGAATGTAGGAGTGCAGAGATGAAATTGCGAGAGCAGAAGTGGCCAACAATGGCAAATCAATCACTGAGGCTCAGGTGGATATTGACGTTGCTTGGCAGTGTATTGAGTACTATGCTGGCATTGCCCCCACTTTGTCAGGTAGGCTTGAATACTGGTTAATCAACTTGACAAGGTGGCTGGTCTCAAAAATGGCAAAAAATGGAAATATTTATACATCATATCTAAGAATGGTCTTTCTATACTCAGGCCAGCATATACAGCTTCCAGGAGGATCTTTTGCTTATACCAGAAGGGAGCCACTGGGAGTGTGTGTTGGCATTGGAGCTTGGAACTACCCATTCCAGATAGCTGCCTGGAAGTCAGCCCCAGCTATGGCCTGTGGTATGAGAAGATTGCTCTATGTATCTGTAATTTGTGGCTGGATTTTGGTGCTCCATCCTTTTCTTGTTCCCCCCCCCCTTGTCCGTTTCTCTCTCTTATGGAAACATCTTCTCCTCTTAGGAAATGCCATGGTGTTTAAACCATCTCCCATGACCCCAGTGACAGCAGTCATGTTGGCAGAGATCTACAAAGAGGCCGGTGTCCCAGATGGACTCTTTAACGTCGTACAAGGAGGAGCCGAGACTGGAGGATTGCTGTGCCACCATCCCATGGTGGCCAAAGTGTCCTTCACTGGCAGTGTTCCCACTGGAAAGAAGGTATAGTATGAAAGCAAAACAAAAAAAATTTAAAAAACCAAGAAAATTAGTAGCATTAGTACAAGGTACAGTTAGCTGTAAATATACACATTTTGAACCCGTATACTCTATATGCAGCAGTAATGCAGTAGTTCTCAACCTTTTTTGCCCAAAGGCCCCACCATTGTTCAAAACTAATTTTTGAATCTTTTCTTAATATTTAGTTTAGGTTATAGTTAGATTATCTTAATATATTAATACAAATTTATTAATTAATACTTTGAAGTCATACTGCACCCCCTTGATTGAAATCCACTGCTCTACTGGATATAGATTTTTATTTATTTTATTTTATTTTTTAAGATTTATTTTTGGCTTTTTCGCCTTTATGATAGGACAGATCAGAATTGACAGGAAGCGAAGTGGGAGAGAGATAGGGGAGCGTGATTGGGAAAGGTCATCGAGTCGGGATTCGAACACAAGGCTATTGGCGCCGACATAGATGTAGATTTGATTGGTTTTAAAACCGTAAAAGCTCAGGTACACCAAACCAACATCAAAGAAATAGTAGCGATGAACGCCGACTGTGTTGTCATATCATGTGGCCTTCATGCTGACCAAAAATTTCATGTGAACACATCACAAAGACTAGCCAATGGCTAACTAGTACATATGTGCTGTTTCTGCATAAGAGGAAATAACTGTCCATATCAGCAAGTGGCAGTAGTCTGTATTTGTCATTCAAAATGGAACCCGAAAACTAGGGCTGCATCAGAAAATTGCATATTCTCTTCAATAAGTGATTACTTAACAACCATTTAAAAATTATGTTCAGTATAGTATGCCTGTGTATAGAATTAATATAATCTGGACATACCAGATGTCACGTGACCTACCATTGTCATGAATACTGTGAATACTATGGATATACTCTTTTCCCATACAGTTTTTCACCTACTATACATTAGGGAAGTATGCAAATGTATGTGCAATATGTATTTAAAATGTATTTTTGATGTGGTGTGATGTACCCTATAAAGGTTATGGAAATGGCAGCCAAAGGTGTGAAGCAGGTGACTTTGGAGCTTGGAGGAAAGTCACCACTGATCATCTTTAAGGACTGTGAACTGGAGAATGCGATAAAAGGGGCCCTCATGGCCAACTTCCTCACGCAGGGAGAGGTGTGTTTAAAAAAATATTTAATTTCTGTTTCAGCCACACACTTTTTATAGACAAAAAGCCACTTGATCATTTATTTATTTGCACTTTCAAAGTGTGTCTGTTTCAATGAAAGTGAGTGCATTGCATATCACTGGCTTCCCTAGATATTTTTAAATGACCCAGATGAGGCTCAAACCCACAATTCTCAGCTTTCAATAGGCCATCAGGCCCACATGTACAGCTTCATTAGTGTCTTGCTGCACCAATGTAGTACTTTAATGCATATAAATCTGAACACATTTCTAGAAGACAGAGCTTCTGTATAAATAAAGGACGACAGTACTGTAACTGTCCACCAGGTGACGCCACCATACAGCAATATAATATAATATACTTCCTGGTGACGCCTGTTGTTTTATACTAAGCTCATAATAAACTAGGAAACTTTTTAGCATTTTCATTTACAAAATAATTCATTTAATAAAGTCTTTTTGTAGAGTTTAAGTTTTCTTGTAACCAAATCGGTTATCTACAAAAAATATAATAATATTGTAAAGATTAATTTCTGTGAATCATAGAATTTATTTAATCACACTAAATTAACCCAGTAAACTGCCTACCCTAATAGTAGATTTAACATTCTCCTGTGCTGTGTTTTTACAGGGATATAGCCCGTGCCCACAGAGTTGCTGCAAACCTTCAAGCAGGAACGTGCTACATCAACAACTACAATGTTGGCCCTGTGGAAGTTCCTTTTGGAGGCTACAAGATGTCAGGTACTCCAAACTTATAGTTTCATGGGTGATTATCGATGGTGTCATATACAGGAAAAAACTGTAAACCTCAATCTGTTCTGCCAAGTGCTTTAGTACACAAGTATATTTCATAAATGCTCTAAGAGAGCTATGAGAGATCTAACATATTATTATTATTATTATTATTATTCTCCTTTTCATTTAGGGTTTGGAAGGGAGAATGGACAAGTGACCATCGAGTACTACTCTCAGCTCAAGACTGTTGTGGTGGAAATGGGAGATGTGGAAAGCATCTTTTAGGCTTTTGTGGCGTTAACCACCAGCATTCCTGATAGCAATGTGATTTCCAAAGTTCTCAGATCTATAGCTCTATCTATGAAGTTTGCAGTGTAACATATTAAAATACATTTTATAACTAACCTTTACTTTAAATAGCCAAAAGCTACACCGTTGTTGCTTTGACAGTCTATATGTCTGTCTCAGACTTCCAGATTATCCAGATTGGTATGATATTACCAAAATGTAAGAACACTAGAAAAGGCTTCACTGTTTCAGTTCTGTGAAACAGAATTTTCATAATTTTCAAAATGCTAATAGTTCAAAATGCTCATTAAAAACAAAGTGCCTTCTAATGTTTCTACTACAGTTTTATTTCACAAATTTATTATAGTCGCCTGGTGTTAAGACTTGTTTGTTTTTCGTCACTTTGTCCCTACCTCTCGACGCCATGAAGAATTGGTATTAGACTGGTGGTTGACAAGTTTGTAATATTTAAAATAAAATGACCTTGGATATCAAGAGCAAAAAATTGTCTGTATTCTTACTTCACTTTTTTTTTTTTTTTTTTTAAAAATAATTAATAAATAAAATAAAATAAAAATTTAAAGATACCTAAATCAAGTAAAGAGTGTTTCCCAAGTTTGTAAAGAAGATCATGATATTACCTTACTCCCTCAGAGCTGCTTGTAGCAGGCTACCAACATTTAACATTGTGCCTTAAGAAATTAGTAAAAGGTCTCCAGACATCTTCAAAAACGTTTTGTTTCTTTTTGACAATATACGTGATCTTTTCCATTGACATGTTTGACGCCATTTCTTTGATCCACTTTCCAATTCTTGGCTCATTGATATTTTTCCAATTAAGAGCAATTATTCGTTTAGCTTGTAAAATACACATTTCAATGAATCCTTCTCTGCATCAAGAGAGAGTAAAGCCGTGTCTTTTGCCCCTCTCTCTTACTTCACTTTTATGTAACTTATGTCTGTGGTGTCACAGGTTCCATATGTGTGCCCTTACAGACAATGATGGGGACTATTGTGAATGAAAATAATTTATTTAAATTTATATAAAATAATTTAGTTACATTCTATTTATTCCTCAGCTAAATTAAGATAAGATGAAAACAATGCCACTGGAATCGGTTTGCATTCTACTAGATTGCTGCAACATGTATGTATAATGCATGCACTTGAAACGAAGAACATCAATCGTCATATTCTCTAAATGTGGATACCTTTTTACAGAATTCGATTGGTCCTAGAAATTGTCTGTCTCTACAACGTTTATTTTTGACACAGATGGGGTTCTTCAAAGAGAAATGGTCAGAAATTGTCTCCCTCTAAGATTATGAGCAAGTCACTGACAAACAAATCTGTGGGGTGGGTAATTAAGAAAATGAGATTGTACACTGTATAGTAAATAGCATATTTATCTTGGAAGAATTATTTATACATAAGACTACATTTACATAGTGAAAAGAATAAAAAAATATTTTTGATATCAGTCTGCATATGTGATAGACATTGGTTATATTATGATCATCTATGGTATCTCCTTTTAAGACATCTTTAGTAAAACAACAGCTCCATATTCAACGGATAACATACAAATCACTTGATCCGGAAGCAACGAGACCTGCGCATAACCTCAGAAAACTTCAGAGAGAAGCAAATGACTAAAACCGGGCTCACACTACAGGAGTTTTAAAATCCTAACCGATTATGAAATCTGGTTGCAGCACACACATACGGAGAATCTTTGCAGATTATCTTACCTCAAATCTTAAACATGCACACACTTCAAGATTTGAAAATCGTGGCGCATCACACACCTCCAAGTGTTGGGAAGGTTACTTTGGAAATGTAATAGGTTACAGATTACAAGTTTAAATGTAACTTTTAAAATGTAACTTTTTCAATTACTTTATTAAACTGATTACTTTTGATTACTTTTTGATTACTTTTATACATTTCTAATGAATGTTTATTTGCAACTGTTAATCATTTTCAAACATTTACACCATGCAGGGTTAACTTTACAGTAGTGCTCAACACTGTCAGACTTTCAAAATCCTTCATCACTTGAATTAAGATGATCAAATTTGAACACATCCACCACAAAATCAGACTTTAGTACCGCCTTTTACTTTGAGATTGATCTGAAGTTCAATGCAAATTTAAAATCATAAGAAATAGTTAATAGATAAGAAATCTTTGCATAACTACAGGAAACACTGCATCTAACAATGGTTTGGAAAAAAAAGTTAATTTAAAAATAATAATAAATAAAAGCATAAACATCCACTCAAATACGGTTATCTAATAAGCATGTGTCCTATTCTGTGTACTAAACTCCTGAAACATTGGTGTCTCTTCGTATATGATATGATGATAGTTTTCTCAAAATAAGTAAAATGCTCATGAAGTGACTCAGAGCAGTTCTAGAGATTATGTTTATGTGCTCATGTACTCATATATTGAGGCGGCAGAGGCTGAAAACCGCAAGCTTCAGTAGGCATATGTGTAGTAAATTAAACCGCGCGTCTGCGCCATTAATTTCCACGAGGGGCGGACTGGGAAAAAAAATTCAGGCTGGGAAATCTCACACTCATACACCCACAACAAATTCTGAAACATGGACAACCCTATTTTGTGTATGGACCTCACATAAGAAAGGTTTAAATCCTTAGGTTGGGGACATGCAAAATAATTAAAAGTTATCTCCTGAACTGCACCTTCACTTACATTTTTCTTTTCAGTCTCTTTATTTTGCCCTGATATCTATCTCTCACATGACTTTAATACTCAAGATTTAACAAAACTATACTTTCTAAATTGCCTACATGTCAAAATTAGTACATCACTACAATATCTTTATATA
>NW_015665129.1:2469784-2471110 GCF_001515625.1 Sinocyclocheilus rhinocerous
AAAGAAATAAATTCAATCTGTATGTGGATGTGTGTAAATATTCAAATGTAATCCCTTTTGTAATCTTTAACATTTTCATAAGTAACTGTAATTTAATTACACGTTTTTTCTTAGTAACCGTAACGGATTAGTTACATTTATTTTGTAATTAAATTACGTAACGCCGTTACATGTAACTAGTTACTCCCCAACACTGCACAACACAAGATATTATTAAGATTATCATGCCAGAGGGAGCGCGTGATCTCACGCAGCAGATCATCACTGATATTTCAGTTAGGCCTACATATGTTCGCTAGCGTGCTAGCAGCTCCCAGCGCTTCTCTTTCTCCTCAAGGTGCGTTTCTATGGCGGCAATCCTATGCCATTAATAACCGAGCGCACCACTGATGCTGGCGCGCGCGGTAAATCACTTCCGCGAGAGGAAAACAGATAGGAAACGGGAGCCCGCGAGCTCATTTCAAACCCTCGCGCGCGCGGGACATGTCCTCTGCGCGCAATACAAGCCCTCGCGCGCGCATGATCATTCCCCAATGGGAAGCCAAACAACCCAAATGTGGGACGAAACAGCGCGGTATTAATACTAGCCTGCCTCCGGCTGGAGAGAGTAGCCTATGGGAAGCCAAACAACTCAAATGTGGGACGAAACGGCGCGGTATTCAAGTGTTCGCGCCGCGCTGACCTGTCATAGGCGCGGCTCAATGGACCGAGCGGCGCGACCGACTCGACAGCGTCGACAGCGCGTGTTTACTAGCGCCACCGACCTCACAGCGCGGCGCGAACATTACTCTTCTTCTTCTTCTTCTTCTTCTTCTTCATGTTTTAAGGCGGGTGGCATCCAACGTTTAGGTGCATTACCGCCACCTACTATACGAACATTACTCTCCGCAGAAGTTCGTGTTTTTTTCCTGCACATAACATAATGAAGATCAGTATTAAGTTATTACATTTCTTTTGCTTACCTTTCTACTACATGTAAACAGTTGTACTTTGAAAAACTGCAAGTATAAAATATATAAGACTTTAATAAATGTACAATACCATAGTCCTCTTGAGGAGCACACCCAGCTTCTAGTATATATATATTTTTTATTTTGTACTTAGTTATTATTGTTGTTGTCGTCAAGTTCTACATTCAGCACAATATTGCCCATTTTAAATTTGAACTATTATTAAATAGCCTAGTATATATATATGGGATTTTTGTTGTCTCTAGTAAAGGGAACATTGTTATTTAACTTTAACATTGCAATTTTATATAATGGATACGGTTTGTAAGGCTTTTCTCTACACTCCAAATTAAATAAATAAATAAATTTTAATTAA
>NW_015665129.1:2471461-2472555 GCF_001515625.1 Sinocyclocheilus rhinocerous
GAAGAAGAAGAGTAATGTTCGCGCTGCGCTGTTGTAACTGATCAGCGCCGTGCTGTCAGTTCGGTGGCGCTAGTAAACACGTCCTCTCTGCGCTGTCGAGTCGGTCGCGCCGCTCGGTCCATTGAGCCGCGCCTATGACAGGTCAGCGTGGCGCGAACACTTTAATACACGCGCTGTTTCGTCCCACATTTGGGTTGTTTGGCTTCCCATAATTTATCGCGCGCGCCAGCATCAGTGGTGCGCTCGGTTATTAATGGCATAGGATTGCCGCCATACGTTTCCACTACAGCATCAAATCTGCGCTCAGTGCCGCTGGCAACGCTACAATGCCACTGCTTTGGGGCGTGTCAAATTTAGGGGAGAGCACGCCTCTGAAAACAATGTTTACACCCTGTTTGCATTTCATCCTCTTCTTTTCACAGCGATTGGTTGTCGCCCAGCGTTTTTCGCTTGATATTTGCATAAAGTCGAGGAATGCCCAAACTTTTTGACGCTCTCGGCCGCTCTCAACGCTTTCTCTGCGCCGCTTTCAATCCCATAATGCACTGCGCAAGCGTTTAAGCTCAGCTTCAATCCACCTTTTTCTTCAACGCGGAAGTAAGCCTATGGGTGAGACTTCCGGTTCACTCTAAAAAATATTGTTTGGATGCAACAAAAAAAATTAACGCAACAGTGCGCTGTTGTAACTGATCAGCGCCGTGCTGTCAGTTCGGTGGCGCTAGTAAACACGTCCTCTCTGCGCTGTCGAGTCGGTCGCGCCGCTCGGTCCATTGAGCCGCGCCTATGACAGGTCAGCGTGGCGCGAACACTTTAATACACGCGCTGTTTCGTCCCACATTTGGGTTGTTTGGCTTCCCATAATTTATCGCGCGCGCCAGCATCAGTGGTGCGCTCGGTTATTAATGGCATAGGATTGCCGCCATACGTTTCCACTACAGCATCAAATCTGCGCTCAGTGCCGCTGGCAACGCTACAATGCCACTGCTTTGGGGCGTGTCAAATTTAGGGCGCCTCTTAAAGGGGTCATATGATGCGATTAAATTTTTCCTTTCTCTTTGGAGTGTTACAAGCTCTTGGTGCATAAAGAAAATCTG
>NW_015665129.1:2473867-2478120 GCF_001515625.1 Sinocyclocheilus rhinocerous
ATTACCCATTTTACTCTTAGTAATTTAATACATTTCATAATTTAAAAGTTTAGTGCAGAAGTATCGAATCGGTATCGATATCGACGATACTGCCTTGAAAAATATCGGTATCATATCAAAAACAAAATAAGGGGTATCGCCCATCCCTACTGGTTACAAAAACTACTAAAATATTATTTTTTGATGAAACAACACGTAATGCTGCCAGGAAAACAATCTTTTAGCATTTTCAATCAAATGCCTTCTGATTGAAACAGCATGTAAGACAATGTCTAGTGAGTCTGTTCTCAACCTAAGCAAACGCTCTACTCTTCAGCACAATGGTAATCTCATAAAAACCACCAACATAACAGAAACACATTTAAATACTAAAAGAACCGAACACTGAACATTAATAAATCTTCTCCTGTTCTGATCTTAAATAGAAATGCATAAAATATGAGTTTATTTCTACATTACCGCTCATTATTCAGTCACATGCAAAGCATGCTGGGAACCTGAAAAATAATATGATAAGACACACCAACTTTCAATATCAAGTAGCAAAACGAACTGTTTTGTTCAGCTAAAAATAGCTGGACGGAGTGGACGCAGATGAGACCGGAAGCCAGACCCATAGAATTTACAAATGGTTACGACAAGAAAAAGGTGGATAGGAATTAATTGAAAACACTCGCTCCGCTGCGCTCGCTACGTGCCAGTGGAAACGCACCGTTACAGTTGTGATACGTTTTTGACACACTATACAGACTACAAAACGTCAAGAAGCAGTTTCCTCCGTCTCCACTATCCAACGGAGCCTTACAGCAGCTGTTTTGCGGTCGTGCATTGGCTATTGTGAAAGTACTGACTAATTATAGCCGTCATCATCCCGATTTAAATCCTTAATATCAAACATGTTTGATATTAATCGGGGCGGCCCCGATTTGTGTGCGAGCAGATCGGGAGGTGCAAGATTCGATCGGTGAACGCCTCACATTACCAGATAATCTGCGCCGAACACGGCTTGTCGCAAACGATTTTTTGTCCCAAAAATCCTCTATTGTGTGGTGTCATTACGATTATTTATGCTGGGTACACACACCACAAGATAATCGGGCTTGATCTTTCAAATGGACCATTGACACTCTTAATTGAGATTGTAGATAGAGTGTCAATGGTCCATTTGAGAGATAGGTGGCGGTAATGCACTTATAAGTCTGCGATCTGCCTTAAAGCAAGAAGAAGAAGAAGACGCGTCACGCGCCTGCTGTCGAGGACGCTCAGGACGCGCTCAGGACAGTTCAGACATCGCGGTGCATCAGAGGTAAAAAAACTATATAAATACTGTTCAGTTTCTTGCACAGACCGATCGTTTCGTGTCTTTTCACATCAATGTATCGTCACGAGCCGCAGGGTTTAATTTGGTTTTGTTTGTGTATGTTTTATGACTCTCAAAGCCGTGATTCCCATTCACCTCCATTATATGACTGACAGACTGCAACGGTTTGAGTTAAAAATCTTCGTTTGTGTTCTACTGAAGAAACAAAGTCACCTACATCTTGGATGCCCCGGGGGTAAGCAGATAAACATCAAATTTTCATTTTTGGGTGAACTATCCCTTTAACAGCCACTCTCAACAAAATAGCTAAAACTCTTCTTCTGGTTCTATTTCCAGGCCCCTCTGGTGATTGTTTGCCAGATAATGCACCTAAAAAAGAGGATGGTAGGTCTGGTTTGCAGGAAGTTATGACTATACTTTTTTTGACTCATACAGAATTAATACTTGTCATAATGGTTGCTGAACAGGAGAATTGTTGGGAATTAGAGGTCAACTATTATTTGTTTGTTGTAATGTTTTATAACACAGTTTACATTCAGTTAGTGCACACAACACTATGTACTTTTCTTTGTCTGACACACAGAGAAGACGACACAGATTCCTAGTAGTTCTCAGACCGAGAGCCACCCTCACTCTGATACACAAGAGAGACAAGTGGACAGAGAGAACGACAGTACAGCTGAGGGCATAAAAGGAGGTAGTCTGAGATTAAAGCATATTATTGCATTTGCTTGCTTTCTATAAGTGTTGTCATGTTTAAGCAATTCTGAGGTTGGAACCAGGTCAGGAATCAGAGATTAATCAGATTTAACAGCCACTCTCAACAAAATAGCTAAAACTCTTCTTCTGCTTCTAGGTCCAGGCCTGTCTGATGATGAAAAAGTGGATGGTAGGTCTGGTTTGCAGGAAATTATAAATTGCTGAACAGGAAGATATGAGAATGTTGGGAATTAGAGGTCAACTACTAATTTTTATTTTGTTAAATAAAAATAATTGTGACAACACTATATACACTATATTGCCAAAAGTATTGGGACACCCCCTTCTAATGAACAGGTTTGACTACTTTAGTAATTTCCATGAGTACAAATCTTAATGTTTAAGCATATAATGATATTCTAGGGAATTGTGTGCTTCTAATTTTATAGCAACAGTTTGGACAGGAACCTCTTCTATTCTAACATGACAATGCCTCTGTGTATAAGGAAAGGTTAAAAAAGAAATGATTGATTCAGTCAGTGTGAAAGAACTTGACTGGTCTGCAGAAAACCAAGTCCTAATCGCAGCTGAACACCTTTGGTGTGACTTTAAAAAAAACATTTTGATGATCAAAGATGAGTTTTAAGGGATACAATTTTTGACTACAGGGGGACTTTAAATGCAGACCTTAAGGCCAAAAACTCATTACCAAACACCAATGACTTTATGAGAGATTAGTTTATTAGAGAAAATTAATAAATGTAATAAATTGTTAACCTTAATAAATGTATCAGCTCTACTTTGCTTCCTATGACGTGTTTCTAGTTAAACATTAAAGGCAGGGATGAACACGAATTAATTCTAGTAAGGTACTAACGCATTTACAGAAGTGAAACTAACTTTTATTTTTTTTAATAAACTTTCAAAATTACACTGTTCAGCAAGTTTTTATTTATTTATTTATTTTTACATATTTTTCACATTCCTGCGAAAGAAACATTAGAGCGTTTTCATCTGGATATAGATTATAATTGCTCTTTCTGTAACTGTAAAAGAGAGTCTATCGTGCATTTATTTTTTGAATGTCCCTATTCATCTTTGTTTTGGTCTGAGATGTCACAGTTTCTAAGTGTTAAAATGAACTGCGTCCTAGTCTTAAATTTATCATTTGTTTTACTTCATTCAAATGAATATGACTTTTCTAAAAGAAAAGTATTTGATCTGTTTTTGTTAACAAAACAAAAACTTATAAATTCATTTATATTCATCAAACTAAATGGAGTAACTCAAAACCCAGTTTTGCTCATTTTCTAACAGCCTTTAAAGCTTATTTGGAATCTGTAAAATTAAAAAAAAAAACGAAAAGCCCAAAGAACTATGTCGTTGCTAAATGAATTTAAAGGGGTCATATGATGCGATTTCAAGTTTTCCTTACTCTTTGGAGTGTTACAAGCTGATTGTGCATAGATAAGATCCCTGAAGTTGCAAAGACTAAAGTCTCAAAACCAAAGAGATATTCTTTATCAAAGTTAAGACTCTGCCACGCCCCCCTAAAACTGTTCTAACACGCCCCCACATATCTACCTCACTATGTGAAAATATTTGCATAATGCGCCCAAATGTGCACGCAAAGAAAGAAGGCGTGGTTTCAGTAACCGCAGTTAGTGTTGAAGCAGCCATGTCAGGGAGACGCTGTGTGTTTCTAGGCGAAAGCAAAAGCACTTTATTTGGCCTTCCGAAAGTAGATGCATTTAGGAATCTTTAAGATTACTTACAACAGAACAGCAATGCATTTTATGGACGACCGTTTCGTGAACCTAGGAGAGGAGGTAATTCTGACTTTGCTATGACAATCTGGCGCTTCTGAATCAGCTACTGTTTTGTTATTAGTTTAGGTATTTGCTATTGACTGTTCAAATGCGGAGTTTTGCACATCGTGTGTGTGTTAGAGGTCTACGGAGGACCCGAGACCCGAGGACCTGGGACCCGACCCGGGATCCGTACGGGTTCTGGGCTATATTTTAAATGGTCAGCCGGGTCCGGGTCGGGTCCCAAATCTATTACTTCGGGTCCCGGGTCTGTTTAACATTGTGTGTAATACCCGAGTCGATCGGACTCGGAGAACACCCGGCCGTTATCAGAGTCAGTCAGCGCTGTGCGTGTGTTGTTTTGTAACTTTCAACTTGTAAAATTAGGATGAGAAAAGTGTGAGTCGGTAATTTGAAATAAGGTG
>NW_015665129.1:2485247-2485655 GCF_001515625.1 Sinocyclocheilus rhinocerous
ATACCCGAGTCGATCGGACTCGGAGAACACCCGGCCGTTATCAGAGTCAGTCAGCGCTGTGCGTGTGTTGTTTTGTAACTTTCAACTTGTAAAATTAGGATGAGAAAAGTGTGAGTCGGTAATTTGAAATAAGGTGGAAAAAACAAAAAAACACGAGCGACGTCATCAGAAGCAGGGTGGGCGGAGTTAATGCACACGCACGGTTATAATGGATGCCTTCATGAGTGATGTGAGTTATTATTGATAATTTTTAAAATAATATTATGAATGCACCGTCTTGTTGTTATATCTAAAATGTTTGCTCAGACTCGGCTCAGAGAGCACAGAGATGATAATAAATAAATAAAGCTACCGTCAGCATGGCACTGGATGGACAATCGTTATTTATAATCAAATGGGCAAACAAAC
>NW_015665129.1:2486055-2495941 GCF_001515625.1 Sinocyclocheilus rhinocerous
GTCTGTCACGTGACTCTGTTCCCCTTTCGGGCTTGAACTGATGGTAAAACTAACGACATTATTAACTGTCTTGATATTTACTTTGAAAGCTGACGCTCGTGATTATGGTAAGGGGCGTTACATTTCCGACGCGTGCTTGCAGACTGCGCTTGTCGGAAGGCGGGACTTTGTAGAAAACGAAGCGTTTGAGAGAGGCGGGGCATAGAGGACCTACAATAATGTACAGTATTTGAAAAATAATGTGTTTTTTGAACATTAAAGCATGTCAACATATTCTGTTACACCAAATACACAAAATAATGATCTTTAAAAAACCATCATATGACCCCTTTAACATATGTTTGTGATGCCCTTTTAAATTTTCTTTACCTTTGTGTTTTTGTTTTTTATTTATTTATTTATTTTTGTTTCGTTTTGTTAAAATTACTTCAAGTTGTATTTACAGAAGTGAAACTAACTTTTTTTTTTTTTTTACTTTATTGAACAATGTAAACTTTACAACCATAAATGGCCTTAGAAGTGAAACTAACTGTGAACGTCAACTATTTCCGGGAGAGAAGTTGTGTTTCACTGAAGTCGCTCCGACGAAGACCATCATTAATGTTCCGCTTTCCGGTTTCGGCTGCACTGGAAAAGTAAAAAGTTTGATAATAAGTGGTGAAATATAAAAAATGGACACAAGTGATTCTAAAGAAGACAGAAGGAGAAGCGCCAGACAGGCACCCACGCAAGGTTTGACTTTCTAATACTCTTAACGTGGCTTAATGTACTACAATAATGTAACGTTACTACAACAGTGTCCAAGCACCAAATACTATTTACCTGCAATAAATATTATCTATTGCCAAAAGAGCGAATCCGTAATCCACGGCGAAAGACAATATTTTCATGTTAAGGGTTTCCTTTTTATATAGAAACCTGTTAAAGTAAACAGGCTAACGTTGCGTAGCGTAAAACGTAACGACTCGCTGCTTGCCTTTTAGATTATGTGCATATCCGTGCCTGTAGACAGTATCAATAAATGCAAAACAAATTATGTCAAGATCAATCTCTCCGTACGTTACGTTACTTTATATGATAACGTTAAATTGCAATTTTCGTACACACCGTCTCATGATTGTGTCTGTACGTTACCTCTCATGCTAGTAATAATACGGAGAAAAATGTACTTCCAAAGCTACACTCTCTTTCTCTCAGTAGATTAAGATGCTTGTTATTTAACCTTTTTTAAGTATTTGCTAACTAGGCTGAACTTTTAAAATATCCACTGTTTAGCTTGAGCATATGAACTAAAGGGCTAATAGTTCCGTTCTTTATAATCTCGATATCGTTTAGTGTAAACATTTCATTTACATTTTATAGATTTCTAATAAGATTATAAATAAAGTTCACAATGTATAGTTGCTAATGTCTCTGTTTACTTTAAAATCATTCATTTTCTTGTCAAGATCATGTGGTGTGTCGGTTTCCGCTGGCGCATAACAAGCAAAAATACTTAACAAAAATCTTATAATTTGTTGGCATATTTCTGTAAGGTTCACTCAGTCCCTCTTCTATCTTAGCTTTATGTAGTGAGGATCTTAAACCCAGAAGCCCAATAAAGAGAACCCGGAAAATGAGGGAAGATGATGGGGCATCCAGAGCTGTCAATGGAGCCAAGGAGCCCAAGAGTCTCACTAAAGAGGACGAGGATGGTATGTGAAATTACATTTTTTTTTTTTTTTAATTCTCTTACATTTAGTTTTTCAGGCAAAACGTCTTTTTAATGCTAATGTTTATGCTATTTTTTTTTTTTTAGAATCCTCTGTTAAGAAGCAAAAGCTTGAAGAGAAGAGAAGGGTTATAAATGAGAAAGGTGATGGTTTTAACCAAACAGATGATGCAAATATGGAGATGGGTGAGGAAGAAGACCAGGATCAAGAAATGAACTCAGATGAGGAGACTGAGCAGGAGCAGGAGTCTGGTTTGACAGGTAAGATTCTATATGAGGAATAAGCATAAGTGTTATAATATTAAATATCAAATAAAATTAACGGGGGTGTTATTTTCCTTCTGTGGGTTCCTCAGCCCAGCCTGGGACAGAAGAAATGCATCCAGCCCATGTAAGGGAGGAAAATCTGGAAAGTGAAGGGACACTCAACAAACAAAGACCTATTCATCTAAATATTAAGGTCACTGAAATACCCAAACCCAAAGCAGAAAATTACAGACCAGTCACAAAATGTGGAGGTTTGTTATCATTAATAAAATTACCTTTTGAATTACAATTAATACATTTGCAATTAAACGGGCAGGGGCTCAAGCCAACCCCGGCCCGTCCCTTATGTGCACACCTCTGCTCACAAGTATCCTTTTCATTGCAGATGCCTCTAGTATGGGAGCTGTTCCACTGGAACATCAACAAGAGGTGTATAGATTGAGAAATAGGAATAACATGAACTACCAGAATCATGTAACAGAGAAACACAAAAGTTTGTAAAACATTTTTATTATATATATACTGTATATTAAAGTAGCCATATTTGTCCTGGTAAAAGTACAAACTTATGCTTAATCACGTTCTTACTGTATATGATAAATTGTTTTCATTCATTTGATTTAATCAAACGTTGTGTTCTTACTATAGATCCCCCTGGTCTTAGGAGTTGGAATAGACACCCACCAACTGAACCCCAGAAAAGTTACGTCTACCCAACAATTCAGTTTCCTATCACAAATCAAACTAATCACAAATACACAGGTAAAAATTTTTTGTAGTTGTCCTTTTGATTACTATTTTACAGCATTACTATTGTCAATTTTATTACTAAAGATATATATTCAAAAATTTTACATTAATAGTTTTGTCTTATGCCAGTAAAGAAAAATGGATAATATTTAAGAAATTGTAGATCATAATTCTCTTAATTTGCCTTCAAGAATTGAAGAGTTTGCAGAAACCAGTCACCTCAAAAGCAAGTCCAGCCCCCTCCTCTAGAGGTATTTTCAGTCCTTCATCCATTCCTTTATAATTAAAACAATCAGATTTGTTTCACATCCACAGTGTTTTGTTAATTCAGAAATTTGTGTTTTTCTAGGCTGGACGTCGTACATGTGCAAGTACAAGTGGGCTCTGATACTGACAGGATTACTTGCTTTGGGCTTTTTTGGCTTTTTGACCTATCAGAAGTTCTTACACTCCCGTTTGCCTCAAACTGATGTGGTCCATTCTAAATCAGTGGAGAAATTTGACCTGGAGTTAGCAGCTCTACAAGCTCTTTTTCCCAGTCAGCGCTCAGTGTTCTGGAAGAGGAGTGGGAAACATCTTAAGAGCCACCTGGCGACGGTCAACCCCACTGAACCGGTCAGCGTAATTCTGACTGCTGGCCTTCAGGCTGAAAGGACATTGGGCTGCCTTGCTCGAAGATTAGCCGGGGTGTACTCTGCTACCCATAACGCTTCAATCTTAGAAATCAATGGGACCACCAAAAGAGCACAAGACAGTAACCGGGTCAAGCTGGAGATTGATGAAGAGCTGAGGGAAGCGTTTGAAGGTGATAAACCTGCAGCTGTTGTGCACCGTTTTGAGGAGCTCCCTCCTGGATCTACGCTCATATTCTATCGTTACTGTGACCACGAGAATGCTGCTTACAAGAAGGTTTTCCTGGTCTTCACTGTGATGCTTTCGGTGGATGAAATAGCCCCGACGACCAGTCTAAGTGCAGTGGAGGACATGGTACATGACCATGTAAAACAGAAGTTTGTCATCTCAGACAAATCCACTATGTTTAATCAAATGGATGTGGATAAACTGAGTGGACTGTGGAGCAGAATTTCTCACCTCATCCTGCCAGTGGCTGCAGAAGAGAAAATTGAACAGCAGGGATGTGGGGCATAACCTCACGGAAAATCATAAGATTGTATTACTGTATTGGGCTGGACAAGTCATTTTGTAGAGTTTTGAGTTTAACTGGTCTACTTCATGAATGTGTGGACCACAGAAATGTACATAGAGGATCTTTATTCCAAAGAGGTTTTTTTAAAAATGTATATGTTTATAAATGTTTTATACAAATGGTTTTTGTATTCGCCTACATTTGGTTCTTTGTTTTCTTTGATAATATGTGTGTGAAGGCAGACACTTGATCATATAATAATAATAATGTTTTTGGCATTAAATAGTAAGCATTTGGCTTACAATATAAATCAGCAAATGAATTGTTGTACATTCCTTTCCTTTGGCCCAAATGTTCAAGTGAGGATGAAGACCACAAGTGTGTGGCGAACTTTTCATTACCTAATGGGACACTGTTCAACTGGGGGCAATATAGCATTGTTTACTAGTATGAAGCCTTATTAACAAGCCTTTGTAAAAAGAACAGTTAGCACATTAATTTGTAAGATAACAGCATCGACAGCTGTGCTGAATCAATGTTCAGTGTTTGTCACGTGACAACACTTTAGCATACTATGAAATAGTTGTTGCTTATTGTATACTGTTTCACATACTGTTATTTTAAAAAAATAGTAGGCAGTATGCACTGTGTACTGGGCAGTAAGCAAGTATGCCATTTTGAACACAGCCAAGCGTCTCAGAGCAAGCCGATCACAGAGTCCGTAAAATATGATGTTCAATTTTACAAGCCCCACCCACGACTTTTGACAGACACTGCCATATTAGCCGAGACCCCGCCAGTCCAGAGTGATTTTCTGACATTTTTAGTAACATAATAATAATAATCAAAACCAAACAGATGTTTTTTGGCAGAGTATCTTGAGTTACGAGCTGTAAAGGCAGCCCTATTCTGCTTAAGTTATTAATTTGCTCAATGAATACTACTAACACATGCTTGTCGGTACTCGGAATTTCTTGAGTGCTGAACAGTATAAAATGTATGCTGCACATTCAATAAAGCCCATTGGGTCAGAGTTCAGTTCTGTTAGAGACAAGAAAATCACTGTGCAGGTTGAATAACAATCAAAATAATGTTGAAAAAAGATTAGAGGAAAAATGGCTGGCCGTCTTCCAACAGGAACCTATATAATTAGGAAATTAATAAATGACATGCAACAAAAAAATATTGTTACAAATCGTTACTGATAAGAATTGGAGGTGAAGAGAATGTGCAATAGTGATATTTGAAAACATATAGACCTACAAGCTAAATAGTTTCATCAAGAATTTAAATAATGAAATATAACAAATCATCTCTGTGGAAAGATACCAATGAAACAATAGCTTCTTTGACTAAATCAATTTTGGGACATTTTGAAGTAGCCTACACCTTACTATGAATCGGTAAGTAAAAAAAAGTCAAAAGAGATTTAATACTTGTTACATATTGAGCTCAATACGCTCAAAACAGTGGAGATGATGGAGGGCTTCAGGAGAAACCCCCCTGCTCTCCCCCCAATCACCTACTTATCCAGAGTGAGCAAAAAGCCTGTCAAAATCACCCTGGACCCCTCACATCCAGCACACTCCCTCTTTGAACTGTTGCCAATAACAGTTTGTATATTGTTATTCCCTATTTACTTATTCTATTCTTATTATTTTATTATCTGTGTATTGTCTTGTCACTGTCATTCTGTTGCACTGTGGAAGCTTCTGTCATGAAAACACATTCGTATGTGTAAACCTACCTGGCAATAAAGCTCATTCTGATTCTGATATTATAATAAGATAATAAGAGTATCAGTCAAGATTAATAATTCAGTGAATTTAATCCTATAAAAGCAATATTGATGACAAACGGGAAAAAACGTTCTTTTCAAGAAAACGAAAAATAAAAGAACATTCATAAAAGAGTACTGGACAGATATGTGCTGATGTGAATGTGCTGATTTTCGTATACTGACCTGTGGGGGCAGCATCGGCCCCGTTAGAGACAAGTAGCAAATTAAACGTGGGCGAAGAAACGTCTCCCGCGTATTTTGACTGTTGTTGTCTTTTTCGCATTAGAAGAAGTGAGATTTTTTTTATACTGCAGGTTTGTTTTATTATTATCAGAAGATTTAAAAAGATGGCAAGTCTCAGTCAGGAGCTGAAGCGCTGGGCTGTTGAGGAACTTGAGTTGCCAGCAGCCAGATTGCCGGATGACGGCTATATAAAGACGTTAGTGAGTTGTTATGAATTATAGCATTAATCCTCATCAACGATTTTAGATTGATCGTTTACGTTTTATCTAGGTTGTGTGTCGGTCCTGGAGCTTCCATTTGGAAGTATATCACGCAACATATTTATAAGGAAAGGTGAGCTCTCAAGGTTTTACAATCTCGAATGCTTACTACGTTTTCTTCAATGCACTTTTTCTGATTATACAATATTCCTTTGACATATAACTTATCCTACAGGAACGTTCGTGTGATGAGGGGGAATGTTCAGTGGTATCCTTTAAGTTTTCTGACAATGTGATGTGTTAATATGCATATACTGTATGTGTATATTTTGTGCAGGGTTGTTATCGCTGATTAAGCTAAAACTATTACATTTGTTTTCGTTCATTAGATTGAAGCTGAAAAATGTTTGATTTGAAGTAAAAGAAAGCTTAAGTCGAAGTACTAAAATGACTTAAATAGAAATAAATGGAAATGGAAATATTTTATATAACAAACACTAAATTTGATATAAAAACTGATAATATATAAACAAAAATAAATTCTATAATCGTATATTAATAATATTAAAATAACACTGATTTTATGACACATAAAACATGAAATATGGTTGTTTCATGAGACCCACCACAATTTATATATTTTTACTGTGTTGTGTCAAAATGTTGAAAATTAAGCTGCTACTTTATTACTTGCTAAATTGTGGTTGTTTGAGTTGTTCCTTGACCATCTAAATCCTAAGGTACAAAGTTTTACAAGATAAAGAGGTAAAGAAATGTACTTAATTGCAATTTGTTATGCTGCTTCTATAAGGATTGATAAGCGCAGCTAAAGATGATTATTCTTTGTAGCTTAAACAGTTGAAAAATCAAAATAAAGATGCGAGAAGGCTTGAGCTTCAGAGAGAGATTGATGCCCTTCAGACTGAACTCAATCAACTGGACACAAAGATCAGTAGAGTAGAGGATCAACTTGCTACCGAAGGTGAATGTTCTTATTTTATCTTTCTGTTCATCTTTATGCTCTTTTATACTACCTACACCTATACTATAGACTATGTGGGGGGAAAAGGGTTTTAAGTCATCAAAATATTCAAATAGTCTCTGATTACCTTCTTTACTGTTTATTATCTTTTTAAAAAAATACTAGTAATAATCAGATTATGGAATGGTATTTTATGTTGTTGTTACTAATATCTTCTGTTGCTGAGCAGAAAGGAACGTGAACAGGAACTGGGAGGACTTTATGGAGAGCAGGCACAGACAGATCCTGTTAGATTCGTTCAGGCAGCGCTGCTCTGAGGAGAGAAACGTACTGTTAGAGGACACACACGTGATTGGCGCTCAGCGGCATGCCCTGGAAGAGCTGTCCAAGTGAGCCACCTTCAGACTGTCATATTTCTATTGCAGCTTTCTCAAAGACTGATTAGACAATGTGTTAAAGCTGCTATGTGCCATATTCTGATGCTGTGTGCATCTTTGCTGAATAAAAGCATTAATATTCATATATGACTCAAACCTGTAAATCACATTATTTTTCTAATTGTCCAGGAAAGCAGAGGTGAAGCTGGTGTTTGGGCCATCTGACAGTTCAGACAGTGAAGCCGGAGCAGATCCATTGGTTTTAGTAAGTATTGCTGTATTTAATGGTGTTTGTGATGCACACTATAATATTATAATTATAGCTACTTTTTGGCTTCTTATCATTGCTGATGTCAGTTTTAATTCTGAAATTCAAAAATTCTACTTTTGAATGGCCTTCATTTGAGAAAGCTAGGTGGTGTAGTTACAAAATCTTTAACTAAACTTTCACTGATCGTTCACTTGGGGCCTAATTTGATAATTTTAACCAATCAAACTCCAACTGACCACTTGATTAAAGCACTTGTCTTTCCACTGATTGTAACTCATGAAACACCATTTCTATCTCATTTCAGAAAGATGTGAGAGAGCTCTGCAGCGAGAGGGTTCTCTTCTTCCAGGGCCTGCTACAGAGTGAACTAAACGTGAATCCGTCCACTGAGTAAGATGCACAGGCCTTTGGTGCTGATATTGTAGATAGAAGAGCTTGAGCACTTTTGCCTTGTTGATGCTAATTCATTTTTTTTTATCCAGATTTACTCATGAACAAAGGAAAGCAGTGATCCAGCACTGGACGAGTGCAGTGGAGGTAGATGAAGACACTCATTTCAGGAGGATGCATGTTTGTTATGTGTCTGCATGCATTTAGTTCTGCACAACAACAGCTTATGAGAACCTCAATATGTTTACTTTTCAGAACGTTCTACGCTCTCATCCTCCAAACCAAGTTCTTTCAGCTCTGCAAGCCTTGACCTCCAGACAGCAGGTGGCGTTAGAAGAGAAGATTGCAGCTTTGAATGTGGAGCGTGATGTTTCGGATCTAGGGTATGTTTTTACATTATAATGTATGTTATCAAAACCCACTCTATAAATAATGATGTTATTGAATCGATTATTGCTTATTACTCAGGCATTTGCACTTAATGCAGGTTTCGTTATGAGAGCGATCACCTAATAGATGTGTCGGCTGAGCAGAAAGAGGAGTTAACACCTGTCCGCAGTCTGTTACAGGTGATAATTTGAGATGGTAATCTTACTGCATTTTACACACTTTCTCTTGTGGCTCAGATTGTATTTGTGTGTTTGCACACAGTCTGCCTGGGAGGAGGTGGAGCAGAGTTATTTTGAACTGGCACAGACTCGCAACAGATGTGGGCAGCTTGAGATCGAACTCACGGCTTTGATGAGAAAAGCAGAGACGGCACACGGATCAGACCCAGTGTCCAGGTGGAAATGATTATATTTACTTTTGAACTTGTAAATTCAATAACTATTAGTAACTATTACTTTTTATAATTACTTGCTAGATTAACTGCCTTTTTTATTATTGTGTACTGTTCTCTGAGGTCCACTTATAATGTTATCAAGATTTTTAATTTAGAAGTAATAGGCTATGTTCTGTCCGGTTTTGACCCCCCTCTTCAGAATGCTCCGTTTGAATAGGCGTGGCGGATTGTTGAATCAGAAGTAAACGACCACTGCTATGATTGGCTAACATCTTTTATAGATGGACGCTGCTGTGTTTTAGGTTAAAAACGCATAAGTACTCAGTACATGTAAGACAAAACAATAGTTATCATATAATGAAAACAGGTATTCACGCTTTTGTGGTGCGACATCGGATCCAATATATTTGGCACAGCATCATCTTTTAGTTTCAATGCATCAAATTGTGCCTTGTTTGTAAACGAATCCGCGGTAAAATAAAGCGAACAAAGGACCAAGTTCTTAATGACGCGGTATGGCACTTCATTAAAAATTAAGTTAATCAAATAAAGTTTATCATTTGGTTTCTGCGTAGACCTGCGTTTTCCGCTCTTGTCATTTACCTACTATGTGCGCGATTCGGTGGACGGGGCTAAACAGGCAATGATGTAGAAGCAGGCGTTGATCTTCCTCTGTGGAGGCAGTGTTTAGCGGCACAATTACATCATAAACTGGCACAATCCAAATCTGTCGTTTTGGGAGATTGGCTTCAATATAAGCTGTTTTTAGACTATCAAGAAAGTTTTGATTTTTGAAACTTGCACAATGACTATCAAAATCATATATCAAAAGATCAAGGGAATTTTGATTTCTTAGTTCATGGCCCCTTTAAAGGGGTCATATGATGATACTAAAAAGAACATTATTTTGTGTATTTGGTGTAATGAAATGTTAATGCATTTTCCACATACTGTACCTTATTGTTTCTCCTCTATGCCCCGCCT
>NW_015665129.1:2496082-2498689 GCF_001515625.1 Sinocyclocheilus rhinocerous
TTAACATTTGGGCGGCGTTATGCAAATTTTCCCAGATCGTGACGTAGGTATGTGGGGGCGTGTTAGAACGAGCCGTTTTAGGTAGGCGTGGCTGACTCTTAATATCTCTTTGGAATATCTCTTTGGATTTTAGACTTTAGTCTTTGCAACTTTACAGATCTTCTTTATGCACCAAGAGCTTGTAACACTCCAAAGAGAAAGGAAAAATTGAAATCGCGTCATATGACCCCTTTAATAAGTGTTATTGGCTTTCAGGAATTCTATTAAAATAGAAAACAGTCATTTTAAGCTGTAGTACTTGTATAATAAATTGTATGTAATATTACTGTTTTTATTGCATCTTCTGATTAGATAAATGCAGTGTGTGTATATATTATATTATTATATATGTAATATTATTTATATATATATATATATATATATATATCTTGACCCTTAAAGACTAGTTTATCCAAAAGTCTAAAAGCTAATGAAAATGTTTCAAATGGGAGGAAAAACAATCAAAAACCCAATATTATTTCCAAACAGGAGGATTATACTGTTTCAACTGTGGGAATTATTGTGCTTTTCTCATATAAAATAGTAAAAAATAATATTGTGTATAATGGGAGGTATTTAAAAAAAACAAAACATGTTTGTTGTAATACAAATGAGTTTTGTTTTGTTTGTGAGCAGGTGTGTGTTTGAGTTGGAGATGGAGGGAGTAAAGCAGGCAGCAGTCAGAGACCGCATCAGAGAGCAGTATGCTCAGCTACAGCTGCAGGCCAGAGAGGGGCAGGATGCCATCAGAACCCTGCAGACACAGTGGCAAAGTGTCATGGACTTCAGACAGCTTGTGGTGCGTAATTGTATTTATTCCTAACAAAAGACTGCAAATTCATAGTCTGGAGTTAAGTATGTTTTTTTTCTTTGTAGGACAGAAGACAAGAGCAGATACGGCGCCTGATCAAAGGAAACTCCACTGTGAAGACAGAGTTAACCTGTGTCCATGCAGAGGTATCCTCTCATGTAATACGTTCTTTAGTCTTCAGTGTCACATGATCCTTTAGAAATCATTCTAATATGCTGATTTAGTGCTGAAGAAATTTATTTTAAATCTAACAAATTTTTGAATGGTAATTTGTGTGTATGTATATATATATATATACAACAAACCCTGTTTATTTTTTTTTCCAGGTTGGGCAGTTTGTTCAAGAAAAGCTCAATCCTCAATTTGGCAGTGTGATTAAAGCCAGCAGTGAACTGCGCAACTCTGTATCGCAAGGGGCCAAGCATTTCAGCTGTGTAGCACTGGCTGCACTCAATCGTAGGGCCATGAAGGGGTCAGCAAATCTACCGAAATCCTTTTTTTCCCTCTAGTGCCTTTGTACAAGATATCATGGCTAGCATTTTGAGTTGTTTTGCAACACGAAGTCAGAGGCTCAAGTTCTTGAAAGTTTTCTTAGTTAAAATTTGCACATTAATAATACATTATCACCGTATCATTGGGAAAAATAAACTAAATGAATAATTCTCTGAAGCTTAATGTCTGTGCTGTGACCTAGTCTTTTGTTTTTAATCAGCAGAGGGCAGAAATCACCAGCAGCTCAGCTTTCCATCCACCGGATACAGTCCCCAGCTTTCCACAAACTCTGTCAAAGTCTTTCATTTCCCATGTATATGGTGAGATGCTCACTTACAGTCTGTTAATACTCTTCACTTATTCCTCATCTTTCTGAGAGCCATTTCAGTTAATAGCTCATCAAGCACCCGTTAGTAAGTCCATTGTTTTAACATGCAGAAAGTGTCAATTTTCTAATGATTGTTCATATCATATGTAGATTAAATATAGTGGTGGGCAAAATGATTAGAACACTAGTATTTTCGTGCACCGGCTAAAACATGGTTTTAAGTCAGTTATTTCTATCTTTTGCTGTGGTGTGTCTGTAGGAAGTATCAGTTTACATTTCCAAACATTAATTTTGCCATTAATTGTAATAATCCAGTGAGATTTTTGTCTGACAACAGCCAGTGCTCCACACAGAGATCTGATCTGATCATCATCCAGTCTGTCTGGAGTGACATGAAGAAACAGATCAAACTGAGGCAGACTAAATCCAGAAGAACTGTGGCAATGTCTCCAAGATGCTTCAAGAGACCTACCTGCAAAGCTCCCTGAGAAACTATGCTCAAGTGCACCTATAGGGCAAAAGCTGCTTTAAACACAAAGGATGATCACACCAAATGTTGATTTAATTTAGTTAATAGAAGTTAATTAATAAAGAAGATTTATGACTTATTTTTTGACAGCATCCTCATTTTACAACATTTTTACACAAATGCCTAAAACTTTTAACAGTACTGTAGCTTTGCAGGTAGGTTTCTTGAAGCATCTTGGAGACGTTGCCACAGTTCTTCTGGATTGAGTCTGTCGCAGTTTGTTCTGTTTCTTCATGTCATTCCAGACAGACTGGATGATGATCAGATCAGATCTCTGTGTGGAGCACTGGCTGTTGTCAAAATCTCACTGGATTATTACAATTAATGGCAAAATGAACGTTTTGAAATGTAAACTGATATTTCCTACTGACACACTACAGCAAAAGATAGAAATAACTGACTTAAAAC
>NW_015665129.1:2498921-2532662 GCF_001515625.1 Sinocyclocheilus rhinocerous
GACAGACTGGATGATGATCAGAGCAGATCTCTGTGTGGAGCACTTGCTGTTGTCAAAATCTCACTGGATTATTACAATTAATGGCAAAATAAATGTTTGGAAATGTAAACTGATACTTCCTACTGACACCACAGCAAAAGATAGAAATAACTGACTCAAAACCATTTTTAAGTTGGTGAAAATACTAGTGCTCTAATCATTTTGGCCACCACTGTATGTTCGTCAAAGATCGACAGCATCCATATCAAGCTTTTTTTTTTTACCTGAAATGTAGTAAAAACTGATGATGGGAGTCTCATCTTTCTTTGCCAGGCTCCAGAAGAGCTGTGGTCTCAAGCTGCAGTTTTAAGGCTGGAGTTAAGACATCTGCGCAGGCTTCTTCAGCTTTTCTCAGAGTCATCAGCAGACCTGCAGAAGCTGACCGCACGGCTACCATCACCTGATCAGCAGAGTATGTCATTAAGGCCATTTTTTTTAAACTTGGACCACTCTTTTTGACCTGCTGTTTCCCCCCGAATGAAAGATTTTGTGAGTGGTGAGAGCCTAGATTCCATGGTGTTTTGATGTCTGTTTCAGCTTTGGTACAGCGTGTGAAGATGGTAGATGATGAGATTCTGCAGACGTTGCTCCCACGGGCCCGTGAGCTCACACAGAGGTGCTCAAAAGGCCTGCTTTACACAGACCAAGTGAAGACTGCCATCACACACTGGTAATACTCTCAAATGTTTCCAACATGGGCCCTTTGTGGAATAGTCAAGTCACCTTTTTATAGCGCTTTATACAATAGAGATTGTTTCAAAGCAGCTTCACAGTATTAAACAGAATCAATGATGCAAACTTCAAAAATGAGATAAAGTTTGAATAGTTTGTATCTAACAGCTAAGACATCAATACTGATCCCAAACTGTTTAAACTGATTTTAATCAAATTTAACACACTGTTTGATTGTGTCTGTGTGCAGGTGGGAGCAGCCTGGACAGTTTGCCCTGCCAGAGATGCAAAGAGAGGGACTGACTTTCCAACAGTGGCTTCAACGATGGAAACTGGCAACAAAGGAATCCTAACTTAGTTTTGCATTTGAGAGCAAAATTTATGTTGGGGAACGTTTTCTGTACATAATTTATATTTCACTTTCTTTCAATTTACTCTTATTTTGCATTGAAAATAACCTGGGATTTAATAGTCTAACCTAGGATTTCTTACAGTTATTAACTTTTCTGCAACAGATTCAGTTTGTGTTTGAGGATACATCCTGTTCAAGAAATATTTTATGCACCTTTTTCTGGATTTCTCAATAAATAATCTAATAAACTGGAATAAAGGTGCAGTTGTATGTCTTCTCTTTTGTGGCGTCATAAATCTCCCTACTGAAGGTTACTAAGATGCAAAATGCATGTGCTGTTGCCAGTGTTGTTTGCAATGTAGTACAGTATGCTCTTGTAGGAGCTTGTGTAATGAGACTATGAAATTCCTTGGTAACAGTAGTGGTACTTCTGGGTTAGATCAAACATTGATCTGTAAACACAAAGTAACTTTGTGATGACTGCCAATGGGCATCCATTTCTTATTGATGTCATTTCAGATCATTTCCTGTAGTGTATAATTGGAATGTTTAGTCATGTGTAGCCCTTAAAGACTGATTTATAAGCTGTGTAAATGTACTGCTGTGTAATACTGTGTTTTTGAACAGTAAAATGTCAGGCTGTGTTTTCAAAGATTATAAGGAAACTGATGCCGAGTTCACACTGCACGATTTTAGCCCGATTTTTCACTCGCCGACAGGTTTTGCGAAATCGCCGACAAATGCCCGAAATCGGAGGCAAATCGGTGCTCGTTCACGCGACTGACAATCACGCAGTGCGAATGATCAAAGACGCAATCTGAGGGAATCGCCGACGCGTCGCCGACACCCGTGAAATATTTGGCATGCTAAATATCTGGAGCTGTCGGCGATTCACAATCACGCTGTGTGAAATGAGTTCTGACAAAAAAAAAAAGAAAAAAAGAAATGAGTTCTGACTGAAAAACACATCGGCGATGACCAACAGCCAATGAGAGACCAAGATACAGGGCAGCGGGAAGTTTGGGGAGGAGTTAAATGAAAGGTAGTTTGCAGGCAAGTGTTGCCAACTCCGCGATTGGCGCCGGTTGTTTTTTATGTCAGCAGTTTGAAGCGACCCCAATAAGGTGATATTTAGGCCCTGGAATGTGAATTGTACCAGGAGAACCCCGCCAAAAAAATGTGTATTTTACCCCATGAACGTGATTTTTACTGGGGGACCCCCTCGAAAGCAACTGGGCTATTTTCAGGCTAGTTTTGAGTAGTAATTGGGCGGGTTTTGTAGCGAAAACCTGGCAACCCTGCACCAAACAGAGCTGTCGGCGGTCATGCAGTGTGTCCTGTCGTCGTTCCATCGTGCAGTGTGAACACAGCAACAACTGAATGCTACCCCAGATAGTCGTTCAGTGTGAAACCAACAGTGATGCGACGTCTTTGAAAATCGTGCAGTGTGAACTAGGCATAACAGTTCAAAAGTCCTGGGTCATGTTTTTGAAAGAAACATCACTAAGGTTGCATTAAAAAAAATAAAAAATACAGTAAAACGATAATATTGTGAAATACTAATAACTCAAGAAACTTGCTGAAGAAACATTTATGAATGTAGAAAACTGTTGGGCTGCTTGTTTTTGTGGAAATCGTGATGCTTTTTTCAGAATTCTTTGATAAATAGGAAGTTGAAAAGAATTTGTTGTACCAGTGTAAAAGTCTTACTGTCAATTTTGATCAATTTAATTCATTGTTGCTGAATGTACGTCTGACCTCATTTATGTGAGTAATTAATTTATAGTCATTTCTGTCTGACATAAAAATGGCATTGCTTTAATACGATAATAATAGTCGTACAAACTGTTTATCTAAAGACAGTAAAATACAACCACAAAAAAGGAGCAGGGCAATTAGCAGGACTTGCCATTTAGATAAAGACAACTAAAAAATAGACAACAAAGCATAGACTTTTTTCAGGGTGCTTTATAATACTCGATATCAATTTTAAGCAACTGAAGTTAAAAACTGAATTTTCTTTCATATACATTT
The DNA here is from genome assembly GCF_001515625.1 of Sinocyclocheilus rhinocerous. NCBI lineage: Eukaryota > Metazoa > Chordata > Actinopteri > Cypriniformes > Cyprinidae > Sinocyclocheilus > Sinocyclocheilus rhinocerous. Next base: position 2,502,019 of record NW_015665129.1, read on the forward strand.
TTTCACCCTCACAATCAAAAGATCACGCATTACAATGCTTACAAATGATTCCAGAGGCAGCTATCACAATGGCTAAATTTTTCTTTACACCCTGATTCAATGGCATTGTTTCTGGCTTAAGGCTTGGATAATGTCATACATAGACACTTCTCTGTAACCAAAAACAATCACACATAAAATCATGAACTGAACTGTACACATAAAAGTAAACATAACATTTGAACTTAAAATGAAATGTCGGGAAATGTCAGATCTCTGCCTTTTTTATGTCCAGTCTACTGCAAGTGATTGATGACATAGATATGTAATAAAGACTCAATCTGCTTTAGCAGCCCAATTATCGTATTCTGGTGAAGAGGTTTAAAACTGACACAGATTCCTGAAAGACAAAAAAAAAGATAATTAAATTGAGGACATGAACTTGAGGAAAAGCCAGTATTTCACAAAAATAAATAAATAATGATAAAAAAATCTTACCTTTGTTGATCGTGTTTTACTAAATACATTCCAAAAACGCAGAGTTTCATCACCTGCACCAGTCACTATTGCCTCTCCATCGGGAGACATTGCCTTTAAGATAAAAATATCAGTAAACTGCATTCAGAAACACTATTAAAATAAGAGTCAATTGTTAAAAAAAAACAACAGAAGTTAAGGTACTAACCAGATAGAGCACCCTATACGAGTGGCCAGTCAATTTGGCTACTTGAGTAAGTGAGGGGTATTTCCACACGAGGATCTGATTCTGAGAGTAACCGTGTGTGCTGACCTGGAGACAATGGAGACACCATCATGCCTATTAGTCTATAACCAACCATAGACATCAACACTAAGCATTTGGTCAGTTGATCAGAATAAACGTACCAGTTCGTTGGTGTGTTTGGACCAGGCCAGGTTGCAGACTTGTGAGCCTGTGTCGATACACTGCAGTGGCTGCGCTGTGAGAGTGTTCCAGAAGCGGATGCAGCGGTCTGCCGTTCCCCCTCCGGAGGCCAGCAGCCCGTGTTGGTGAGGAGACCAGGCGATGGCCTTCACTGCGGCCAGGTGTTCTGTGTACTGCTGCATCGGTAACACGCTCGAGTGATTCCACACTAACAGCTGCACGATCAATCACAGGAATGCTTTTAGAGAGATGCAGTCACCAAAAATTTTTTGTGCTAATATATTGTACATTTTGTAAATTATATACAGCAGTCAGGTCACCTTGTTGTCATTTCCTCCGGAAGCCAGCAGCTGATGGTCAGTGCTCCACTTGAGTCCGCAGACCTCTTGTCTATGACCCTGCAGCCTGCGCTCTGACTGCAGAGGGGGCGTCCTGATATCTCTCTGAAGGATCATGCGATCCCGGCTGCCTGATGACAGCTGATCTGCATTCCAGGCCAGTGCACCTGAGGGCAGAGTTTTCATAATAGGTTTAACATACATTTCACTAGAATGGGAAGCACATCAGAAAGTAAATGTCAAAAATGGACTTCAACTATAAATCAGTCCGAGCAAGAGTGAACATGTTTGGGGACAGTAAAATTTCTTTGAAAGTCAAGATTTAAAAGAACTGTACTTTTTTTGGTTGAATATATTTTAATGTTATTTATTCCTGTGATGGCAAAAGTCGAATTTTAAGCAGCCATTACTCCAGTCTTTAGTGTCACATGATCCTTCATTCTAAGATGCTGATTTGTTACTCTAGAAACATTCTTATTACCAGTTTTGCTGCTTAATATTTTAGTGGAAACCATGATACTTTTCAGGATTTGCTTAAAAAAAAACGATGAAAAGAACAATTCATTTGAAATAGATTTTGTTTGTAACAAGGTCTGTAATGTCACTTTTTATAAAGGTTTTTAATGTCATTTTGTCAATTTACTGTATATCTGCTAAATAAAAGTATAAATTAAAAACTGGGTTACACTTTTTTTATAGTGTCCTTGTTACAGTGTAAGTATACATAAGTACTGAGTAATATTAATTAACTACATGTACTTACTATATAGTTAGTACTAGGATTAGGGTTTGGCTTAGGGATACTTGCATGTAATTATGCATAATTTATTGTTATTATAATAGTAAGTAAGTACATGTAACGTGTAACAAGGACACCATAAAATAAAGTGTTACCAAAAACTCTTACACCTTTGACCAGTGAATTTCAATGTTTTTCTATAATTTTCCATAAGGGTTTATTTTTTTTAATTCTTACCAACTCTTGCTGTGTGTCCCTCCAAGGCAAACAGCTTTTTGCCGGCGGTAGCATCCCAAATTTGTACAAAGCCTTTGTGTGTACCCACAGCGACAAGATTGCCCTATGAGAGAAGAACGGTCAGACCACAAAACCAGAAAGCAACTTCTGGTAGTCCAAGTCATAAAGGTTAACTCACTCTCTCCGACCAGCCCACCGATGTGACTGAATCGCCCTCCACTGATAGGTCACATAGTCGCGTTACCTGCGGACAAAGCAAAGAAAAAACACACAACTTAGTCCAAGTGTTCACTAGGTATTTACTGCCTCTAAATTTGCATAAACAGCTAATGCATACTTGACTGGTGCAGGCACTCCAAAGGTAAACACAAGTCCCCAGTCCAACACTGAGCACATTTAAAGAAGACCAGTCCACTAAGTTGAGGTAGAAGTCGTCTTGTAGCTCTGGTGCATCTAGCACCTTAAAAGGAATCTTGGAAATTTTGCGCGTAGGTTTTCTTGGCGACCGCAGAAGCTTCTGGCTATAAACAAAAACATGCATGCAATTAAAACAATGCATTTTACTAATCAATCACATTTTTCAGGAGACGACTCAACTTACCTTTTGCTGCTAACAGGGGAGAGGGAATACGGGGAAACACTGTTATCATCGGGTGTGGATCTTTTGGCACTGAGTGAATACTGTACATACAAACACAAAGTAAGCGCTGAAAACAGATCAAAACACTTATGTGGCATCAAATGAACAGATCAGCGGATAAGAGAGACTTACACTAAAGAGGCTCCTCCTCTCGGGTGTGGAGGGCTGTAGTCGTCTATCTTCTGTTTGAGGATCCAGAACCTTCTCAATCCCAGCCCCAAGCAACTCATTCTTCAGCAGGGCAGAATACGCCAAGCCGTCCGCTGTCAGACAACACAGTAAACAAGGCAAATTATTACAACGAAAGAGAGTTGAGTATCATATTTGAGAATATGATCCATCAAAAATTAGGTTCATTTAAAGCATAGTCTGTCTCTCTCCATAAAAAAGATACCATAACAGCTTTATTAATGCAGGTAAAATCAACACAATCCTCTTCACACTCACCTTTGCCAGTATCTGATGTTGCGTCTTTGGTTTTTTTATTCTGGCTTGGTGACTTTTCATTTTCCTGTAATAAGAGTAAAGAAAAATGAACTTGACATTACACATTCCTTTAATTCAAATCAACTGGAAGCAACGTGGAAGCTCCATTACTAGTATTTAAAAAAAAATATTCCACCCACATTTATTCTGTGGAAGTTGATGCTCCAGTTAGCTCCAGCTCGAGACGGTATGAATCTGTCACCATGCTTGCTTGGTGATGACAGCGGCGACTCAGGGGTGGGGGTCAGGTGACAGATCACATCTCTTACTTTCTGTATACAAAAAATAAGGAATCAGATCAAATGAATAGTCTGAAATGGATGGGTTTAAAAACATTTAAATTGCACAAAAAAATGAACACAATTTCAAGTCTGCAATATTCAAGAGGACAGACTCACCATGGGGCTGGTGTTGTCATTCTGGACGTTGATCTGCCGCAGTAACCGGCGCTCATAGTCCTGATCCATGGATGTGATTCAGAAATCTGGGAATGTGGAGATCCAGGGGCACGGTGCCTAAAATGCATTCATGGAAACAACATATAACCCTTTTTTTAATGGGAGAAACATTATTTTACGAGAAGGCTACAACGATGCAGCTATTGTTAAAGGTATAAACTTTTAGATGGCGTTCATTTGTTGTCTGGTTAACGAGGCAGAAAGCTGCAAGACTCGTCAGCAGATCCCATCTGTTCAATACCCCATAAGCAGGTGTTAGAGAACAGCTGCTCAAATCGACATCTTCCAAATAATAGCAACATAGAGACAAGAATATGCTGGACTGCATTTCCCAATTCATGACAATTTAATAAAAGACCTTAAATGCATTCGTTTGGTGGCCTAAGCAAACAATGACAGCATATCTCACGGTACACATTTTTATTGCGGATTAAAGACGTTAAATGCTTCTTTACTAACAGGTAACGTTAAGACAAAAAATCAATGTAATGCCAGAAAGCAATTACCACACAATTAAGCTACTCTCAGTCCTGAATGAAGAGATACTGCATTCCTTTGTCAACACGGCTAACTATTAACACCAGTGTTCGTTTATGGAGAATTATTTAATCGATATAACGTTATATCAGCTGAATAAAAGCTGTCTAAATGTATATATTAATAAAACAACAGTATTGTCCTGCACTGATAATTAGCATCTTGTTTGGTGTTTCACAATGGATTACCGAGCAGCTAGTTAGGCTAATCTGAATCATCGGACCTACCTTGACAACGATATTCGGTGAATTTATAATCTGATCAACAGAACCTTATCCAAAACAAACACATCGAGTGTAAACCTTGAAAAAAATGAGAATATGTTGATAATGGATATAAGATACGCTGCTCCGATGTTGTTTGCAAATCGAGGCTGTTGTTATCGACGGCACCGCAAGGAATCATGGGACTGAGTTAAACGTTGACGTCGCGACATTTGAAACAAAACAAAAATGTTATGTTTTTAAAAGGGAAAAGACAAACTTCAATTTTTTTTTGTACGGAGAAAAATACTATCAAGCATTTGGTTAAAAAAGTACATACTATATATTATGGAAAATATTGTGCATTTAATTTTTACATTTAGTTAAAATAGTAATACTATATCCAAAATGTTGATTAAAAGACTAACAAGTACATAGCGTAAATAAATAAATAGATATTGCATTTAAGTATACTTAAGTGTTTTGACGTAAAAAAAAAAAAAAAAAAAAAAAAAACTATCAGTGATACTAAAATAACAGTGTTGTGGACCATTTACACCATTTTATTTTGCCATTGGCTTTGTACTGAAGTACCAGTACTTTTGACATCCCTGCTTGAAAGGTAAAGTTTTGCTTTGAATTTGTTTTACAGGCAGCAGAGACGGTAAAGAGGCAGCCCAAGTCACAATGTCTGTCAGCGCTGGTCTCTCCCATCTTCAGAGAGGTAAAAGCGCCCGAAACACTCATCTTAAACTCTCACGTATATAATCAAACACCCTGACTGGAGATTCTCACTTCTCACTGTAACTCTAACACTATCACTTTTTTTTATCACAGTAGCAGCAGATAAGGCAGCAGTAAAGTGTAATAAAATGTGATAAGCTCTATATGTTGTAGAGTTAAGTGTTAGTCTGTCTGCTCTCCAGCTGAAGGAGAAGAGGAGGGCATGTGGAGGAGGAATGGGTGCCATAGAGGAGCTGGAGAATGCCTTCAACCTGGCAGAAGAGTCCTGCCCTGGCATCTCTGACCTCCTGGTCACACACATGATGGAATAAAGAAAACAGTGGTTAGGTTTTTATGAAAAAAAAAAAAAAAAAAAAAAGTAAATACTTTTCTTAGCTTTTTAAGCAAGAGACAGTCGTGATTTTCCCATTTTAGTATTTAGATGCAGAAACTTTGTAAAGACTACGCTACTTACACTAAAAATATATTTGGCTGTTTAATTCAAAGAAAAGCTCAACTTATATGAGCATGGTTGATTGAAATGTTAGTTTGTAAATCATTAACAAAAGTTTAAGTTGTGATTACTGATGTATTTTGTCTCTAAATATTGAAATAGAGTAAAATCTTTTTTTTTGTTGCCCTTATAAATGTAACTGAGTAATAGTACACGAATTATGTTTTAACAGAACCTAAATAACGCACAAAATCCCCAAAATAATATCTAAGTGTATAGTAGTGAAGTAACTACTACTACTCAAATACTTTACATTTCTTGTTTCTTTATACAAAAAAGAGGAAAGAGATAAGAGTAGGAAAGAGATAAGAGAAGAGATGCCACGTACATCAAATGGTAAATTATTGAAAGCCATTGAGTCATGGTGTCAGTCATAAAACTATATTATATTTATATTTTCTTTTCCATTGCTCTAAAACAAACTTTATTTTGACAAGAACACATGAGACCGGAAGTGACCATCCTTAGCGCACCGCAGTTCATGGCCGTCTTGGGAGCGTGTTTGTTGTGCTTCTGCTCTATTTGATGATGAACAAACATCACTAAATCACAAAAACAATACACTTCACTGTGTAAGTTAGAGTGTGTATTACCACACGTCGCACAAAATGCCACGTTCATACTTGAAAACAGACGAGGCGAGAGATGCTGCGGAGATGAAATATTTACTCGCATCCAAAATTAGGAGGCGAAAAGAAGAAATTCATAACTACATACTAGAAAGGCGAGCTGAAATTCACAAACGAATCAGATATCGAAGGCATCTTTTCCTCAATTACCGGAGCACGAGAACGGTAAAGTGTTATTTCTGTATATGTTTACTAAGCATTTCTAAGACACGGTGATGAGAAGAGTACATATTAGTCCAGTCACTTTTATTTACATAGCGCTTTATACTATACAGATGCTTTCAAAGCAGCTTCGCAGTTATAAACAGGAAAATATCAGAATCAACAATGCAGACTAGTGTCAGTGCAGTCAATACATAATACGGTAGGGTGACTATACGTGCCATTTTCCCAGGACGCGTCCTGGCCAGGATTTGTTTTGGCTTTGTTTTCCTGTTTTGATGCTTGCTGAAGGTAATGATCGAAAAGTAGTTTGACCAATAACATGCAAGCATTGTACATAATGGACCAATCATGGCGTGTGAGAAGGTGGGATCTACGGTCAAAGCGATGCAATTACGCGTACATATTAGGTGTGTTCGACTTAAAAGCAGTGCGGCTCAGACCGATCAGTGTTTGACATCAAAGTACCTCGAGAGCGTTTCGAAAGCATAACCGTCTGTATGCTACTTTGATGTCATACACCGATCGGTCTGCACACGCAAACAAAGCCAAAACCTAGATATTGTAGGCAATATAGAAATCCTGGCCAGGACGCGTCCTGGGAAAATGGCGCGTATGGTCACCCTATAATACGGTAATAAGTAAAGAGACTCAATTCCTTATTGAATTAATGCCAGTCTGCATTCATGCAGTACGTTTTTTTTTTTTCTGTCAATGTTTTAGATACCATCACCAGATGAAGAAGACCTGCAAAATCATGTCCCAATCCTTGCAGACCCAGACTGGTGGGAGAGAGTTGTGATGACAGAGTTTGGACCAGAAGACTGGCTTGACAAGTTCCACGTCACAAGAGACATCTTCCTTCTTCTGAGCGCTAAACTCAAGCCTCAGCTCGAGCAAGTGTATATAGAACAAAGTGGACAGACCATTACACTGGAGAGATGTATTGCCATGGCCTTAATGCGTTTGTCCACCAGCACAGAATACTGCTTTTTAAGTGAACTCTTCGGTGTGCCCATCCCAGCTGTGTGTCAGTGTGTACGAGAGGTATGTGAAGCCATCATTTTGTTACTAAAACCCCTCTACATGCAGTTACCCGCAGATCATGAACTTGAAGAACATGCGGAGCAGTTTCGTACTCTGTGGGGTTTTCCTCACTGCATTGGTGTCATCGACTCCCTTCACATCCCTGTTAAATCGCCCTCCACGGACACTCAGGATTGCTGGAACCAGAGAGGATGGCACTCTGTGGTGCTTCAGGGTGTGGTAAACGCACAAGGTAATTTCTGGGACGTTTGTTCCGGTTTTACAGGCAGCATGGATGACATGACCATCTTGCAGAGCTCAGAGCTGTGGACAATGGCAGAACAGGGAGGCTTCTGCTCTCAGCCACCCAAAGAACTGATGGGTCAACCGTTGGGATTTCTGCTGCTGGGGGATGTGGGTTATTCGCTTCAGACCTGGCTACTGAAGTGCTATCCTCCGTTGTCAAATCTAACACCGCAACAGCAAACCTTCAACGTCCAGCTGAACCATGGCCTTAAAGTCATCGAGAATGCCTTCCAGCATCTTAAAGCACGATGGCAGTGTCTGCACAACAGAAATGACAGCAATGTAGACTTGGTATCCAAGATGGCTGTAGCTTGCTGTATCTTGCACAATATCTGTAATGTGCATAACAGTCCGTTTAAAGAGGAGTGGGTTGAAGCACTCAGTCAGAATGAATGTCCACAGCCCACAGACGTGCCTACGGTCTATATAGATGATCCAAACGCAGAGGCAGTTCGTTCTCTGCTCTGTAGCTATTTTGAGCAACAACAGCCGAGCAAAACACTTGATCCATCTCCAACAAGCAGCCCGGTTCTGCCTGTACCTGAGCCTCCTCAAGTGGACAGTGCTGGAACAGCATAGTTTGTGTATTGATTGATCATTACAGTGGGTTTATAGCTGCCATTTAATACTTTGAAAATAAACTTGGTAGAAAGTGTGTAAATTGATTGTATTTAAATCCTAGTCTTGTAATATATGACTCTAAGATTATCTGTTTTATTATTTTTTATGAATGAGTGACTTTTAAATCATTTGACTTGTTACGTTTTATTTGGCGTCTAATGTATCAATATTATGTAAATGTTAAGTTCAAGTGATTTTCTGTTTTTGTTGAAATAAATAAAAATACTTATGGCAGTTTAATGTGTTTTTGTGATTTCTAAAAATTACTTAAAACCCCCAAAATCATCATTTATTCACGTCATGTTGATCAACCCTGAAACAACATACAGAACTACCACATTTTGCTATAAGTTTGATTGCATCATATAATAATTGTTAGTTTGATTGTTCATCGTCTGTTTGATTACGTATTTAATTGATTTTTCCATACATATCTGCCATATGTACATTAACTGACAATCACCACTGATAAGAACTACCACATTTTGCTATACGTTTGATTGCATCATATAATAATTGTTAGTTTGATTACGTCTTTAATTGATTTTTCCGTACATTTCTGCCATATGTACATTGATTGACAGTCACCACTGATAAGCTACCACTAAATATTGTAGAAACTTAATTTGCTGTAAAGTTGCTTTGCAACGATTTGTATCTTGGAAAGCGCTATACAAATAAACTTGAATTGAATTGAATGTTGTTTCCGAACTCTTATGAGTCCTCGAGTTAAAAAGGTTGATAACCGCAGTTTGTTTACAAATTTTAGAACGGGTTCAGTCCAATCCAGTAGGTGGCGCTCTACAAATACGAACAATTCGAAATCTAGCTACTGGATGACACGAGTGAGACAGTTCCTTCTTGAGTGGACGGCATGGAGAGCACTGTATGACTGAAAAAACAACATCTCCGCTTGTAGTAAGTTCAATATTCAGATAATTCAGCGACTGTAACGAATCAGATTGTGAATTCGGTTAGCGTCATTCTGTCTTAACTCTGTAATGTTTTCAAACCCGTCATTCTGGCGGCTGCATAACAACACACTTACACACAGCTGACAGAGAGACTCGTGTGTACTGCTGGCACAGAGATGGCAATATCCAGGCCTTTTCTTCCATAGTGCAACACCGTGACTCTTTAAAACCATATTGACCTGTCTTTCTAGATAGTACTATATTATAGAACGAGCACAAAAAGTTGCAAAAATGTGTACAATTGAACATACTGAATGAGTAATCTTTTTCTGACACATGCATCATCATGTATGTGTAACGTAATAGATATCCGAGGCAAAAATTCCCGTTTTCTCCCTGTCTTGTCCACACTGACACAGCTACTCAGATATTGTAGAGGAAAGTCTCTAGGCATTACTATGGTAACCGATGTTGCCAACCATTCGTGAATGATTCGGATCTTTTCAGTGAATCGGTAGCACTGGTTCTCAAAACCAGTCTGAACGATTCGTTTACGTACCGTCTCTTTCTATTATTCTTTACATTCATTCCTAAAAACTCATTCTGAAAATATAAAGCAATACGCAAATTTCTGCCATACATTTAATTGTCTGTTAATATAAGCTTCTAAATTCTTAAAAAATAATCTTGAGTAAATCAGGATCTCATCATAAAGTAAAAGAATTGCTTTGAATTGGTTCATTAAAAACCGATTTGCAGTAATGAGACTAGTAACCGATATATTGGATATTGATTTCCCCTATTCAAACAGTAGACTAGTAACCAATATATTGGATATTGATTTCCCCTATTCAAACAGTAGACTAGTAACCAATATATTGGATATTGATTTCCCCTATTCAAACAGTTGACAAGCAAAACAGTAAGTCCTAAAGATTGGATTTGTTTGTAGTCTATGAAGGCCAAAAAATGCTGTCTAAGTAGCAGCTCACAAGGTTTTGAATCATCATATGAGTCATGAGTCATTTCATTACTTAGTTATTATGAAGCATGTGGTCAAACTTTTGTTGTTTGTAAATGTAGGTTCTGTATATATGCTGCTCTCTGGAGTACTCAGTTTAACCTGTGCATAAGGACATCATCCTGATACTGAAAGCTTCCTCATGGCAAATCATGCGGATATATCAGCGGTGGGGAGGATTCTTGTCAACCCAAAGCAGGACCTGACAAAGCGCTTTAGAGCACTTTTTACTCTCCGCAACCTTGGTGGACCAGAGGCCATTACATGGATCAGTGAAGCTTTTGTGGATGAATCTGCACTTCTGAAGCATGAGCTGGCATACTGCCTCGGCCAAATGCAAGACGAGCGGGCCATTCCTATCCTGGAGACGGTCCTGAAAGACACTAATCAAGAGCCAATGGTCAGACATGAAGCAGGTGAGATGTACAGTCATATTCTTCCTTCTTTCTTTCCTTTTTTGTTTTTAGATATGTCATATAGTGTTTTTATTATATTTTAAATTCCAGGAGAAGCACTGGGAGCCATTGGAAATCCCAAAGTCTTAGATTTATTGAAGAAATATGCAGAAGATCCAGTAATTGAGGTACAGTCAACCCATATCACCAAACTATTCACCCATTCATTGTTACACTAACGCTAGAATGTCCTGCTGTGCATTTCGATTATGCTCAAAGTTCAGGTTTTACATGAATTCACAGGTGGCAGAAACATGTCAGCTGGCAGTCCAGAGGCTGGAGTGGCTCGTGAATGATGGGGAAAAGACAGCAGAGGGGACAGATGAGAACCCCTACTGCTCCGTAGACCCTGCACCCCCTGCCCCAAGAAAAACTGTCCCAGAACTGAGGGCACAGCTCTTAGACGAAAGCCTGTCGCTGTTTGACCGCTATAGAGCTATGTTTGCACTGAGGAATCTTGGGACTGAAGAGGCTGTTCTGGCTCTTGGAGATGGTGAGAAAGATTTAAATTGAGATCTATAGATCACAAAATAACGTAAATAACAATGCATGTATTTGAAAAAAAATACAGTAAAAGCAGTAGTATTGTGAAGTATTATTACAATTTAAATGAACTGTTTATGAACTTTTAATTTATTTTAAAATGCGATTTATTGCTGAGATGGCAAAGCTAAATTTTCTGCTGAATTTACTTCAGTCAGTGTTACATGATCATTCAGAAATCATTCTAATATGCTGATTTGTTGCTCAATAAATATTTTTTTTATATTATCAGTATTGAAAACATTTTCTTTTTTCTTTTTTTTTCTAAATCGAAATCTTTTGTAACCTTATAAACTGCCACGCGTCATCAATTTAATGCATCCTTCTTAAATAAAGATATTATTTTTACTTTTAGGTCTTCAATGCAGCAGTGCCTTGTTCCGCCATGAGATCGGCTACGTCTTGGGTCAGATCCAGCACGAGGCCAGCATCCCTCAGCTGCAGGCAGCTTTGGAGAAGACCGATGAGAACGCCATGGTCAGACACGAGTGCGCAGAAGCACTGGGCTCCATCGGGAAGGAGGCGTGCTTACAGATCCTAGAGCGCTACAGGAAGGACCAGGAGCGGGTGGTGAAGGAGAGCTGTGAGGTGGCACTGGACATGCTGGAGTATGAGAACAGCTCGCAGTTCCAGTACGCTGTTCCAGACGGACTGCTTAGACTGCAAAGCGCTTAGTGAAACACATTTCCTAAAACATGTTAATGTTACACAGCTGATCCATATTTCGAACTCAAGTGAAAGCATTTCAAATGCTTGAACATTTAATAAACACTTAATCAATAAACAATTTTTGCAGATACAGCAAAAAAAAAATCCTCCCTTGAAAAAACAGGAATACATTTACATAATAAAAGCATTTATTTGACCACATATACTTGTGTCTTATTCTTCCTTTAAGCTTTAACATTTTGCGGCATGAATATTTGTGATTAAGTTTCTAATCTCCAGTAAAGTCTGTGACTAATGTTAAATCCTCCACGCATGAGCAGAGGTGATTAGCAGAGCTAAGAGCGCTAGTGCTCGTCTGAGATCTATAACAGTACGTTCTGCCTAACTAATCCACACAGCAGTCTATCTCATTCAATAAGATTCATCTTTAGAGAAGCACACATGGAATTAAAATCCAAATGCTCTAATTCTTAAGTGATCATCCCTATCTAGCATATCAGAAAATTAGCTTTAAACAAACAGAAATGAGAAGCATTGCATTCTGATCACTCTTGTATATTTGTATAAAACAATAAATCGGCAACTTTAAAAAACAAATTTGCCCTGTTATGAGTTTAGTAGATGAAAGTACATGTGCACTGCTAATTTACTGATGATAGTGTGGATGGAGGGTGACAAACCTGGAATGTTGTGCTCAGCAAAGTCTCTGAGGATATTTAAGCCCTCATTTGAGTTTGGGGGGAGAAGAGATGACCACGTTCTGAAGAAAAGGCTGGACCAAACCGCAGAAAAAGGCTAAAAGTAACACAAAGCAGAGAAACTCTGTAGACGGCAGTTAGGGAGAAACTTGCAAACATGCTACACCCCTTCATGATTGGTATTGTCACAATTAATACCTCCATCACCATTGCATACTGGATCTTCATTTTGACAGAAGCCTTTCACAAGAAGACTGATGATGAAGCCAAAAAAGACAACCCTGCTTAGCCAACGCACCCTTAATATAGTTACGTGTAGAGAAGGTTAGAGTAGAGCTTCTTTTGTGTCTTATATTTTTATTTAATAATGTAGATAACTTGAGGGGGGAAAAGATCTCGCCATTTGAATAATCTGACTTGAGCAAGTATTTCATGATTCCAGCTTTTCAGGAACTGTTTTACTTTCAGGTAACATTACATTAAAAAAAAAAAAGTTTTTTGTTCTGCTGTTTCATATTTTTGTTAACATTTTCATTTTTATTGTTTTCTAAATTATTTTGTGTTTCATGAATGTTTTCCTTTTTGAAAAGACATTAAATCACCTCAACAGATTTGAAAAACATGCTACTGCTTCATGCTACACTTCAAAAGCTGATGTCGGTAAGTCTCTTATGCTCATCAAGGCTGCATTCGTTAATTAAAAAATACAGTAAAAACAGTAATATTGTGAAATATTAAAATTGAAAACTTTCCATGTTAACATTTTTTAAACATATTTTAAAGCCAATACTCCGGTCTTTAGTGACCTTTCAGAAATCATTCTAATATGCTGATTTGGTGTTTAAGTAGCATTTCTTCTTATCATATTATTTCATTATTTTCTAGATTCTTTGATGAATAGAAAGACTTTTGTAACAATTTTTCAATGTCACCTTTGATCAATTCAATGCATCCTTGCTGAATAAGTGATTTAAAAAAACGATAGTGAACGGTAGTAAATTCTATGGATTTTTAAAAATTATTTAGATTAAATCCTTTTAATTTTAGATAAGTATTCCATTAAGAAAAATATATATTTCTCAAAATCATTGTAAATACACATCAGGTTCCATTCAGTGGAGTAAAGTCTTGATAACTAGCCCTTTATACCTTTCATAATCTGTGTAACAAGCACGGAGAAATGACTCAAATGAGCATTAGAGATGGGCAGGGAGATGAATAATATAGATCAGATATGACTCATAGGATCAGATCTGTCTGAATCACTGACTCAACCACACAAAAGCTCTTCCTCTGTCAGTCAGTCAGACAGACAGAGACTCTGAGAGAGTTTGTGCAGCATCAGCCTCTGGAAGAACAACACCGCAGCTGAAATTAGACATGCATCCCATATTGATCAGCATAGTGGCAGCCAACACAAGCTTATCTATTGTCTACTGGAACTCTTCTGTCTCAGGTTTTCTGCAAGAAGATCAAAGATGCACCACAACCTGAGGAAATTCCAGTCTGAGTGAGTATTATTATTATGAGAGTCGTTGGACTATTACTCTTACAAGATAATTTGCTGAATCCTGCACTGTAAAACAACAGTTTCAGCGCCAAGACTCATTACTGTACTGTGGATGTCTTTGATTTGATTTTATTATTTACTTTGACTGTAAGGAATTTTATGACTTAAATGATTGAAGGTTGTGAGTAAAGGAATTTGAGTTGGGGGGGAAAAGAGAAAAAAAAGTCCTAATGAAGAGAACAAACACTGTTCCCATCTTCACAAATCTCAAAAACAGGACACATAAAATCGAAAGTGACATTTATAATGTACTAAAGATTTCTGTTTCATATAATTGTTCTTTAATCAGCATCATTTTGATAATACACTGATAATACGAAATGTTTCTTGAGCATCAAATCAGCATTTTTGAATGATTTCTAAAGGATCGTGTGACACTGAAGACTGGATTAATGGCTACATTTTAAAATATATTAATAGTAAATAAAAAATTGCAATAATATTTCACAATATTACTGTTTTTACTGTATTCCTGATCAAATAAATGCAGCCTTGGTGAGCATAAGAGACATTAAAATATACTGACCAAAGTTTTGAATGTTAAGTTGTAGGAAGTTGTGTCACAACTGACAACAATTAAGGCTTACAGCCTTTCACTGACAGAAAGGTGATACTGTCTTACAGGTCTGTAAAAATTTTATTTCTGATCTATCTGATAGTGGACTTGCTGATATCTTTTTGCTCCATCCCCTGCTTTAGCTCAGATGTTGCTTTATCAATCCATTCTCATACACTGTAAATAAAACCAATTGGAATAATTATGGCACAGTATACTGTTTTAGTATAACATATTCTTGGTGTATAATGTAATTTAAAAACCTTTTTAAAATGTAAAAACACACCCACTCCCTCTTGAGAGTGAACAGGAGCATCTTAGACGGGATTAGGTGGATTACTGTATAGCTAACCCTTGATTAAAAGCTTTCACCTTCATGAAAGACAGCTGCCATTAACAGCAATGTAATATCAGAGTCAGTGAGATGTCAGCCAAAGGATTAAGCCTGGGATTAAGAGAATCATATCAGGCTACTTCAGAGCACATTCACTGGCCTTTACCACAGAATAATGAACTCTGGTCATAATTAGCACGTATAGCTACATTTGAAAACATTACATTTCCTTTTACACACAGGTGGAGGCCTTGGTCGTGATCCTGACGATGAAGAGGAAGAAGAAGAACCACCAAAACTGATCTTTGGGAAGGAAGTAGGGATGAGGGAGAGAAAATAAGAACAAAGGAGGAACAGACTGCCATTTGACCCAGAAGTGGACGGATAGAAATTCTGCCAGGATTTAAGTCTTCTGTATTTGAAAAATCATGGGGTTAAAAAGGTGTCACTGAATAGATTTATAAACAACCCTCTCTCTCTTTCATCCATTAGTCCATCTTCACAAGCCCAAATCTCTTGCTCAACCACTAATAAAAATTTAAAAAATCAATCAATCTTTCTTTGTCAGTGCCGCTCATTTCCACTTGTTGTAAACTTACTAGAAAATCCAAAGCTTATGTGTTTTAAGTTTGTATTTTATTTTTATGTTTTTTTTTTTCACTATATTTAGCAAAATAACTAAAAAAGTTTTGTGAATATCTATCTGTCTTACTCTTTTACATGTGTCTCATTCCCTCAATAATAAATGAATACAACAGATAGCACTGAGTTGTTTACATGGCAATTGTTATCTTGTACTCTCTGATCCGGATTAGCATGATTAGCATGTGCTGGCTCCTGCAGGAATGTTCAGCACAGATAGAGGGTGCTGTGTGCTCAACATAGAGGACATACTTCTGTTCTCCAAAGTCAATGAAAGCACCAACCTTATTTAAGTTACACGCAATTTGTACATCCTGTACTGTGATCCACTGGACCACGTGTTTGGGCTTGTGGATATGTCCAGTTGTTACATTAAAAAGTTGTTGCTACATGATCTAACCATTACAAATACTTTGGTTGGTGTAATGTAATGAAGTCAGGACATTCAGACCAGGACATTCAAAGATTCAGAACATTGAAGGATTTAAGACAGATTTCACAGAACACTATACAGTATGTTTTAGAATTTAGCAAGACTATAGTTCATTTCCTGAACTGAATACCATGACCAAGTTATAATTGTTTTCATTGACGTCATTGGTTACATTGCCCTTTAAAATATGCCAACAGGTGTTGAGACGCAGACACCTAATAGAAAAAAAGGCTAAATCCAGGCTCAAGGCTTCTCCTTACGCCACTAAGCACATTAGCTTGATTGTCTTCTGCTGTCAAAGTATCAGGTCTGAGGGAAGCCCTGTCACAGAAACAGTCATTCAAGGACTATCATTCTGTGGCATACTTTCTTGTGATTCTGTGAATATGCAACAAAAAGGAAGATGACTGTTGAGCATTCAGCATCAGAAAAAGAGAGAGAGGAGGAGGGCGAGATAGAAAGCTAGAAGATGACAGGTGTCTGTCAATGAGGAACAAAAGCTTTGTGGGGTATGTACACAACATATTATCTTATTATCTGACCATAAACATAGCTAAATTATACTGACTTGCAGATATATTGTATCTAACCCTACCTCTAATCCCTAGTTCAACCCTAATCCTAACCAACCTAAAGTAAGTTTACCATAAATAAAGACAATATAAACGGTTACATTTCTAACATTCTATATGATTCTAAAGTATTCTTTAGTACACCAAGTTGTATCAGAGCTGAATAAGTTACACAAAATTAAAACTGTAGCAGAGCTTTGAAATGTTTTTTTTTTGTTCGTTTTGTTTTGTTTGTTATTGAAAGGGTTCTGCCTGTCTTTTGTCTACGTAATAAAGTTGCAATTGTGAGTGAACCTGCTGTAATGCAAGACAAATTTCAGACTTTAGTCTGACAATAAAGTTATATTGTATAATAAATGAATAAATTACATTTTTAAATTAAAAAACAGTTATTTTAAATTGTAATAATATTTCACATGACTTTTTTACTGTATTATTGATCAAATAAAAGTAGCCCTGGTGAACATAGTGACTTCTTTCAAAAACATTAAAATAAAACATTGAATAAATATACAATTTTAAATCATGTTTACTTTTTGTTTTTACCTAGATCAACAGAAAATGAAGGAAAAGATGATGTTAAACTGAAACACAGTGGAGCAAACAACAATACTTATGGATTTAGACAAAAACAATGAAAGTCTTGATGAGGACTTTTTCAAGGACTACAAACCCCCAGAAAATGATCTGCTCACTCCACCCAAGCATATCATTTATCTGCTGCTGGCTGTGAGCGTGACAGGAGTCACCCTTTTCGCCATCATAAGACACCTCATCCAGGATCTCATCCATGATCTGGCAGGTATGTAACAAGAAAATTTACACATGTCTCTTTCACCATAAGCAATTTCAAACCCTCTGTGCACATTATCTGGTTAGTTGTCTATGAGCTACATGACATGGTGTTCAAAATCCCTGGAAACGGGAAAACACTTGACTGCTCTGCCAAATGCATAAACCTGCCAAAGATGTTTTGCTGTTCTCCAAGCCTTGGGTTTTTTTTTTTTTTTTTTGGCTGGTCAGCTTTAGAGACCAGCTAAGCCATTTGAATACAAGCCTAGACTCCATGATTCTAATAGCTGTCAACATCTAAAACATTTAAAAACCTTTGAAGAAATCTAACAGCAAAACATCAAGCATTAATAATACATTCATTAAAAAAGACACTGGCACTCTGTTGTACTATAAGAACATCAGCTGAGCACTCTTGCCTGTATATTGTGTCTGTAGATTTCCTGTTTGGAGAGCAGCC
Organism: Sinocyclocheilus rhinocerous; assembly: GCF_001515625.1. NCBI lineage: Eukaryota > Metazoa > Chordata > Actinopteri > Cypriniformes > Cyprinidae > Sinocyclocheilus > Sinocyclocheilus rhinocerous. Next base: position 2,520,180 of record NW_015665129.1, read on the forward strand.
TGTGGAAGAGCCGGAGACGTTCTGGGAACGGCGGGATAAGTTTAGGGCAGACTGGATTCCAGAGGCAATGCCTGAGCTGGAGGCCATGGTGAGAGATGAGGATATACAAGAACTCATGGAGGGCACTGAAGACTTGCCAGCCATCTGGGTTATATCGGACAAGTTTCAGCCTCGTGCTCCATCCTCCGTTCAAATAGATGTTAGCGGCAGCTAGCATGAAATAAGTACAAGACTCTTCTCCTCTGAATGCTAACACTGATATACTGTGATAAAATGTCATCCATCTAGTGCAAGATGAGTCGTCGTTATTTTTCTTTTTTTCCCAGAAGAGAAAGACTGTCATTTTTTTATGTGTATATCTGCTCAACGTGAATTCTGTCAATATTTGTGAGAGCAGTTGGATAGAGATGACCTCAAAGCAAACCTGAGTGACATGCTGTGATCTGTGACCTCTCTAATGGATTTTGTACTTTGGACACCAAGAATCCTTCACATATTTACAGACGACTGAGAGGAACGCAGCAGTGCGTGCGGACTGTAAATTCATCATGTTTCATCTACAGAATATCGTTGCCTTCATAATAATCTCTGCCTCTATTTGTCAGGCTCAAGCTGGTGAGTGAAATTAGACACATTTCATGTTGTAGTATATTCTTTTCAATGTGTTTTTCTTGACTAAATTTGAACTCCTTGAACTGATTTAACATATAAAAGTTGTATAGTAAAGCCTTCATAGTGTGTAAAACATTTACTGACAAAAAACCTTTCTGTGATACACTGTTACTCAGGTGGTCAACGGGCATCATCAGATACAGCTAAAGTCACATTACAGCCGTGGCTGGTGGGACTGACAGCAGTTGTTGTTTTTCTCTTTATTGTCTTTGTCCTCCTCATCGTGAAAAGACTCTTTTTCAAGAAAGACAAGTGAGTCCGGACCTGAAATGTTTCAGGACGATATATACTGTACATTAGATAAAAAAATCTACATAGTTCATAAAATACCTGATTCTTCTTTTTTACATAACTTTTGACAGTACATTCAATTTGTTTTGTGTTTTTCTTATAGCAATAGCAATAATACTTCTAGTTAAAAATTTTGATTTTGATAATTTGATTAGTCATGTAATAATATTATGGTGACGATGAGTTTATGGTTCTTTAAACAATTACTGCCATTTAATGACTGTACACTTCAAGATACTGTCAAGGCAATGTTCAGTCACCTGACAAGACACACCTAAAGACATAATGAACAAATGCATATCATGTTTAAACATTAATGTAACACATTGACAATATATTTTTTATTGTATACAATATATACAGTACTGTTAAAACGTTGGGGTCGGTAAGATTTCTAAGAAAATAATACTAATGATATTAATAATATTAATGTATAATGTTACAAAAGATTTCTATTTCAAATAAATGCTTTAGAATTTTCTATTCATCAAATAATCTTGAAAATATACAAATGAATATATTTGTCAACACAGGAATAAATTACATTTTAAAATATGAAAAAAAACTTTCCACTTTCCAAAAAAAAAATCTAGTCAACCCCAAACTTTTAAACAGTATGAGTACAAGATACTTTTCTTTTCAAAATTGTGACCCTGGACCACAACAGCAGTCATAAGTAGCACGGGTATATTTGTAGCAATAGCCAACAATGCATTGCATGGGTCAAAATGATAGATTTTTCTTTTTTGCCAAAAATCATTAGGATATTAAGTAAAGATCATGTTCCAAGAAGATCGTAAATATATGAAAACTTAATTTTTGATTAGTAATATGCATTGCTAAGGACTTAATTTGGACAACTTTAAAGGTGATTTTCTCAATATTTAGATTTTTTTGCACCCTCAGATTCCAGATTTTCAAATAGTTGGAAAAATCTTGGCCAAATATTGTCTTATCTTAACAAACCATACATCAATGGAAAGCTTATTTATTCAGCTTTCAAAAAAAATGGACCCTTGGTTTTGTGGTCCAGGGTTACAATTTTAAACTGCTTTCTACTTTGAATACATGATTAATCAATAAATAATTAAACTTAAACTTTTCAATTCACCAGCCCATCCCATTTCTGAGTTTGTATGAGTTTTATTAATTATTAAACTGTCTAGTCCCAGTGCAAGGCGACTCTTTAAACATAAAGCATTTCATCAATGTGTATCTCCCTTTGCAGAGATGAGCTAGAAGAAGAAAGGCATTCATTTTATGAAAACAAAGCAGCTGATCTGGAGGCAAATGAGGAGACCAAGCAGACCACTTTCTAATGAGAAGAACAGATGACCACAGTCCTGCAGCACACAAATCTTTCTCTCTCTGGAAATTATGCCACAACTTTGTGCAGAGTAATTATAATACTATCTTATGTAATATATCTTTTTAACATTAATTTTGGTCTAAGTTTTGTTTTTGTCTTCATAAGTGTTGTTCCTCACATCATCCACTAGATGGAGCAGACTTCACCTAGTCACAGCTTTAAACTAAAGTTAAAATAAAAAAAGGTTCCAATAAAGTGGTACTCTCTCTCTCTCTCTCTGTCTCTTTTAATTAATTTAGATTTTTTTGGCATATTCTCAATACACGTTTTACTACTTTGCTGTAACTGTAACTTGGGTAGGGTTTAAACATTCATTAGGGTAGTGAGAACATTGCAATAGAAGAGCACACGCTCAGTGATTCACATCATGCACATAATGCTCTGATTAACTGGCTTTTGACTCGTATGACATGTCTGGGTTCTGCATGCATATATGCTAAATGGACATGGGTATGAGATCCATTACTCATTTTGACTGGCAGTTTGGACATGTTAAATGCTTCCAGTCAAATGATGTTACACAGGTTTGCTTTTGAAACCATTTGCTCGTCTCGGGGGATTATATGATGAAAATATAATTTGCAGAAAAAATGGCCAGGTGTTCAAATGTGTTAATGATGGAGACCATTATTGTACAGCGTTAAAGCTAAAGTAGACTTTGGTCTGGCGTTGCCTAAATGAACAATCTGATTAGTAAGACTATCGAGCTGTTCGTGATGATGTAATAAACTCCCTAATGCATGCTTTTTATATGGGTTAAAGGGGAACGCTTCCAGTTTTACACTCTTAATGTGAACTTAAGAACTACTGGTATTTCATAACATTTTAATTAACATTTAGATGTTGTTGTCCTGGCTGTACTTCTCAAGGTGTCCTATACATGGGAAACAGTTTAGCTGAAATAGTGCTGATGAGTGACAGTAACTAAGCCTGCCCTACAGTCAGCAGCAACAAGTGAAGCATGAAACCAGAGAGAGAGACTTCACTTCAGTCTCCTCTTTCTCATTCACCACTGCTGCCTTGACATTTTTATTTCCTTGTTTTTATTCTGGTTCCTGAGCGACGTCATCTTTGCTTCACGCTTCCCTTGAGCGCTGGTGACAGATGAATTATTTGTTCTCTTCTATTACTGTGAAGTTAAATGACAAAACCTCAGATAAAAACATTCTGAAGCTAAAGGGTAAGAGATACTGATGAAACAACCATCAGTAAATCAGTTGAGCTCTGCAGATCTGATTTAAATCTGTTTCATTTTCTTGAATCAATAAATCTAATTCAATAAATGCTACCGCTCAAAAGTTTAGGGCCGGTAAGATTTTTAAGACTCTTATGCTCATAAGGCTGCATTTATTTGATTCAAAATACAATAAAACAGCAAAAGTATAAGAAATATTATTAGACTTTAAAATAACTTTTTTCTATTTTATTATGTTTTAATGTAATTTATTCCTGTGATGCAAAGCTGAATTTTCAGCAGCTATTACTCCAGTCTTCAGTGTCACATGATCCTTCAGAAGTTATATGCTGATTTAGTACTTAAGTAACATTTCTCGTTATGATAAATTTATATTTTTGTGTAAACTGTGATCATTTTTCAGGATTCTTTGATATGAACAGAGAACACAAAGAACAGCATTTAGTAGTTTTTTTTTTGCAACATTGTAAAAGTCTTTGCTGACACTTTGCTGAATAAAAGTATTAATTTCTTTAAAAAAAATCTTATTAACTCAAAACATTTGAACAGTAGTGAACCTGAAATATCATTTGAAAAAAATTAAAGTATGCATTTAAAAAATACTATACTGCATTAACTTCAACTAAAGCTAAAGTTGAGAAGCTGAATTTCAGCTAAATGTTTAAGCAACACCAAGATCATTGGTTCGATTCCCTGAGAATGCTTGAACTGATCAAATGTACTGTATAGTGTGAATGCAATGTAAGTTTCGTTGGATAAAATCATTTACCAAATGCATAAATATAAAATGTAAATTGCAATAAAAAAACTCACAACATAAACTTGTGCCTGTGAGAAGCGTGAGTCACGTTCATACTGCATTAGGCACGCCACTCTCACTCCAGAAATCTCTCTGTATAGCCGAGTGACCTGATTGTGATCTTATTGCAAAGAGGGGAGTCCTCGGGGAGTTGCAGTCCGTTGTTAAGACATCTGGACCCCATTACTGTTGCATGCTTTTACAAGGCCTTCACATCACGTACTGTAAATCGAAATATTCAATTCATAAGCACAGCTAGAGAGAAACTTCAATCACTTTGAACCTGCAAGTCTAAAGAGATATAATCAAAACAATCACAATTAAAATTTCTGCAGCGCTCAAAGTGCAGAACAAAGAATAGACCACCCTCAACCTGTACACACACACACACACACACACATATATATATATACAGTATATATAACCATTTCATGCTCTTATGAGTCTTCAGAGAAGGAATCGTGCACTGGAAAACATTACTTTAATATAAAAACTGACCATAAATAATAAGCCCACATACCATTTGACCCACTTTTTTATTTTATATATTTTTTTATTTTGAAATAAAAAACACAGTATTAGAGAAAATATGAGAGAAGTGATTTGTTTTACAGCAAGTAGACAATTGTTACTCTGTTTTACATCTTGGAGCCGACTGAATATTCAGTTCTTGAGTTATTTGAAAACTTAAATATTTTTCAAACTAACACCCAAGAATCCATTGTGTCAACTATGCGCACACAGCTTGTTCTTCCTTTTCTTCTAAAAGACCTCATGAAATGAAAATTATGAAAACGGCATAACTTACTTTTGTAACAGGACGTTGGAATGTATCAAATGGAAGATGAATTGAAGACAATTTGCTAGTCAGCAGCATGTGGTCTCAGAGGACAGGAAATGATCCTTCCAGAGAGAATCTGATTGGACAAAAAATGTCATCCATCTAGTGCAAGATGAGTCGTCGTTATTTTTCTCTGTTTTCCCCAGAAGAGAAAGACTGTCATTTTTTTATGTGTATATCTGCTCAACGTGAATTCTGTCAATATTTGTGAGAGCAGTTGGATAGAGATGACCTCAAAGCAAACGCACATGGTCTAAATGAAACAAAACTCTAAATTTGAATAAATAAGGTGTTTTAAATCTTCTCCTCTGAATGCTAACACTGATATACTGTGATAAAATGTCATCCATCTAGTGCAAGATGAGTCGTCGTTATTTTTCTTTTTTTCCCAGAAGAGAAAGACTGTCATTTTTTTATGTGTATATCTGCTCAACGTGAATTCTGTCAATATTTGTGAGAGCAGTTGGATAGAGATGACCTCAAAGCAAACGCACATGGTCTAAATGAAACAAAACTCTAAATTTGAATAAATAAGGTGTTTTAAATTTTTTGACATACTGTTGCACTATATCTATGCACTATATCAATTCAATAGACGTTTTTGTGTCTATGAGCCCTTACAGAAGTTTAACCTGGCACGACCTTCTGTTCTGTGCCAGCTTGGAAAGTAAACCTTTGTCTTTACAACATAATAGCATGTAACATTTTCAGTGGGAGATTATCTAGCAATCACGCACACTTACTGTGCGTTCACACCGCCGGTGGCGAGAGCGTCAAAGTGACCGGAAGACATTCATTTTCAATGTGATCGGGCGGCGAGGAGCGGCGCGGCGCGTCTTGGCCGGCGAGGGCGTCAAGGAGAGTTGAAATCAGTTCAACTTTATGGTAATGAACTATGACGAGTTGTTGTTTTTCTCTTTATTGTCTTCGTCCTCCTCATCGTGAAAAGACTCTTTTTCAAGAAAGACAAGTGAGTCCGGACCTGAAATGTTTCAGGACGATATATACTGTACATTAGATAAAAAAATCTACATAGTTCATAAAATACCTGATTCTTCTTTTTTACATAACTTTTGACAGTACATTCAATTTGTTTTGTGTTTTTCTTATAGCAATAGCAATAATACTTCTAGTTAAAAATTTTGATTTTGATAATTTGATTAGTCATGTAATAATATTATGGTGACGATGAGTTTATGGTTCTTTAAACAATTACTGCCATTTAATGACTGTACACTTCAAGATACTGTCAAGGCAATGTTCAGTCACCTGACAAGACACACCTAAAGACATAATGAACAAATGCATATCATGTTTAAACATTAATGTAACACATTGACAATATATTTTTTATTGTATACAATATATACAGTACTGTTAAAACGTTGGGGTCGGTAAGATTTCTAAGAAAATAATACTAATGATATTAATAATATTAATGTATAATGTTACAAAAGATTTCTATTTCAAATAAATGCTTTAGAATTTTCTATTCATCAAATAATCTTGAAAATATACAAATGAATATATTTGTCAACACAGGAATAAATTACATTTTAAAATATGAAAAAAAACTTTCCACTTTCCAAAAAAAAAATCTAGTCAACCCCAAACTTTTAAACAGTATGAGTACAAGATACTTTTCTTTTCAAAATTGTGACCCTGGACCACAACAGCAGTCATAAGTAGCACGGGTATATTTGTAGCAATAGCCAACAATGCATTGCATGGGTCAAAATGATAGATTTTTCTTTTTTGCCAAAAATCATTAGGATATTAAGTAAAGATCATGTTCCAAGAAGATCGTAAATATATGAAAACTTAATTTTTGATTAGTAATATGCATTGCTAAGGACTTAATTTGGACAACTTTAAAGGTGATTTTCTCAATATTTAGATTTTTTTGCACCCTCAGATTCCAGATTTTCAAATAGTTGGAAAAATCTTGGCCAAATATTGTCTTATCTTAACAAACCATACATCAATGGAAAGCTTATTTATTCAGCTTTCAAAAAAAATGGACCCTTGGTTTTGTGGTCCAGGGTTACAATTTTAAACTGCTTTCTACTTTGAATACATGATTAATCAATAAATAATTAAACTTAAACTTTTCAATTCACCAGCCCATCCCATTTCTGAGTTTGTATGAGTTTTATTAATTATTAAACTGTCTAGTCCCAGTGCAAGGCGACTCTTTAAACATAAAGCATTTCATCAATGTGTATCTCCCTTTGCAGAGATGAGCTAGAAGAAGAAAGGCATTCATTTTATGAAAACAAAGCAGCTGATCTGGAGGCAAATGAGGAGACCAAGCAGACCACTTTCTAATGAGAAGAACAGATGACCACAGTCCTGCAGCACACAAATCTTTCTCTCTCTGGAAATTATGCCACAACTTTGTGCAGAGTAATTATAATACTATCTTATGTAATATATCTTTTTAACATTAATTTTGGTCTAAGTTTTGTTTTTGTCTTCATAAGTGTTGTTCCTCACATCATCCACTAGATGGAGCAGACTTCACCTAGTCACAGCTTTAAACTAAAGTTAAAATAAAAAAAGGTTCCAATAAAGTGGTACTCTCTCTCTCTCTCTCTGTCTCTTTTAATTAATTTAGATTTTTTTGGCATATTCTCAATACACGTTTTACTACTTTGCTGTAACTGTAACTTGGGTAGGGTTTAAACATTCATTAGGGTAGTGAGAACATTGCAATAGAAGAGCACACGCTCAGTGATTCACATCATGCACATAATGCTCTGATTAACTGGCTTTTGACTCGTATGACATGTCTGGGTTCTGCATGCATATATGCTAAATGGACATGGGTATGAGATCCATTACTCATTTTGACTGGCAGTTTGGACATGTTAAATGCTTCCAGTCAAATGATGTTACACAGGTTTGCTTTTGAAACCATTTGCTCGTCTCGGGGGATTATATGATGAAAATATAATTTGCAGAAAAAATGGCCAGGTGTTCAAATGTGTTAATGATGGAGACCATTATTGTACAGCGTTAAAGCTAAAGTAGACTTTGGTCTGGCGTTGCCTAAATGAACAATCTGATTAGTAAGACTATCGAGCTGTTCGTGATGATGTAATAAACTCCCTAATGCATGCTTTTTATATGGGTTAAAGGGGAACGCTTCCAGTTTTACACTCTTAATGTGAACTTAAGAACTGCTGGTATTTCGTAACATTTTAATTAGACAGCTGATACTGTTGCCCTGGCTGCATGTGCTTCTCAAGGTTTCCCATACATGGGAAACAGTTTAGCTGAAACAGTGCTGATGAGTGACAGTAACTAAGCCTACAGTCAGCAGCAATAAGTGAAGCATGAAACCAGAGAGAGAGAGAGAGAGAGAGAGAGAGAGAGAGAGAGAGAGAGAGAGAGCAAGTGCGACGCCATCTCCGTCCTGCAACGACAATATTAGCCTATTATACACGAACAAAAATTAGAAATTTGTCGAATCAAACAAAAATCAAACTAATCCTGCGAAAATAAACACATAGAAACCCTTCCAAAAAAACTCCCAAGAGATTAGTTAGGAAAAAAACTTTCAATTTTCCCTCTCACCGTGATCACCCTCCCACACTACCGCTTCCCAGCATGCCGAGAGAGAGAGAGAGAGATCATTCTGTGTCCTCTTTCTCATTCACCACTACTGCCTTGAAATTTTTATTTGGTTGTTTTTATTCTGGTTCCTGAGCGACGTCATCTTTGCTCCATGCATCACTTGGGAGCTGGTGACAGATGGATTATTCTTTCTCTTCTAACGTTCATTACTGTGAAGTTAAACGACAAAACCTCAGATAAAAACATTCTGAAGTCAAAGGGAAAGAGATACTGATGAAACAACCATCAGGGAATCAGTGGAGCTCTGCAGATCTGAATTAAATCGGTTTCTTTTTCTTGAATCAAAAAATCTAATTCAATAAATGCTACCGCTCAAAGGTTTTGGGTTGGTAAGATTTTGAAGTCTCTAATGCTCACCAAGGCTGCATTTATTTGATTCAAAATACAGTAAAACAGCAATTTAAAATAACTATTTTATTATGTTTTAATGTAATTTATTCCTGTGATGGCAAAGATGAATTTTCAGCAGACATTGCTCCAGTGTTCAGTGCCACATGATCCTTCAGAAGTTGATGATTTGGTGCTTAAGAAACATGAATTCATATTTTTGTGTAAACTGTGATCATTTTCAGGATTCTTTGATGAATAGAGATCAGAAAGAACAGTATTTAGTATAATTTTTTGTAACATTGTAAAAGTCTTTGCTGACACTTTTGAACAAATTAATGCATCCTTGCTAAATAAAACTGTTAATTTCTGTTTTTTTTTTTTAATTTCTGTTCATAATAGAAACAAAACAAAAGAAAAAATCTTACTGATCCAAAACTTTTGAACAGTAGTGTACTTGAAATACCATTTAAAAAAATAATTATAATAAAATATGCGTTAAAAATACTATATTGCGCTAACTTTTAAAGCTAAGGTTCAGCTAAATGCTTAATTGTCCCTCCCACTTAATTTTACTTAAAATTAAAATGTAATATGCAAGTATATGTATCAATAATGATTGGATTATTTGCAATGGAAGGATGCAAATGCATAAAGTTGCTCACACAAGTAGAGCATGGTGTAAACAGCACCAAAGTCATGGGTTCAATTCATGCTAGAACTGATCAAATGTACTGTATAATGTGAATGCAATATAGGTTTCATTGAATAAAGGCATTTGCCAAATGCATAAAAGTAAAATGTAATAAAAAATGTAAAAAAAAAACTCAACATACACTTGTGCCTGTGAGAAGCAGGGGTCACGTTCATACTGAATTGAGACGCGCTCTCACTCCCAGAAGTCTCTGTAGCAGAGTGACCTGATTGTGATCGTATTGCAGAGAGGGGAGTCCTCGGGGAGTTGCAGTCCTTTGTTAAGACATCTGGAGCCCATTACTGCTGCATGCTTTTACAAGGTCTTCACATCACGTACTGTAAATCGAGATATTAAATTCATAAGCACAGCTACAGAAAAACAGAGGAAAGAGAAATCACTTTGAACCTGCAAGTCTAAATAGATATAATCAAAACAACCACAATTCAAACTTCTGCAGCTCTCAGTGTGCAGAACAAAGAACAGACCACCCTCAGCCTGTACATGTATTTTATATTTAAATTATATATATATATATATATATATATATATATAAAAGTCCATTCCATGCTCTTAAGTCTTCAGGGAAGGAATTGTGCACTGGCAAACTTTTTTTAACCCACTTTATTTATTTATTATGAAATAAAAAAGACAGTGTGAGAGGAAGTATCATTTTAAAGCAAGTAGATATTTACTACTCTTATTTTACTTTTTATTTGGAGCCGACTGAATATTTAGTTATTCAGTTATTTGAAACCATGCAAGCCCTACATAAAACTTGGTGATAAAACTGGCTGAGTATTGATAAGAATTTTAAAATGAAGAGATTAACTAATCAAATGTTATCTGACATGATTTATTTTAATAGTATTTAAAAGCAATATAGTATAATTAAAAAAGACTTAATGAGTATGTGGAGCAATCTTGGAGTGATGCTAAGTTAGATGCAGTAACAACATAAATGGATAAAGACAGCTGATAACCATATTAAAAGAAAACATTTTAGAAAATCATTTAGCCAAAAAAGATCTAATGTTTTGTCTGTAATTATAACCCATATACATATAACCTTCTTTTCAAGTGGGCTTATAAAGAATGGCGGCAATAACCCATACTTTTCCTAATAAGCCCATCTGGCTAAAAATCCACTGAACCTGATATAAAACGGCATTAACTGAATTCATGGTGCTCAGAAGACATCCCTTCATGAACTTCACCCACTTATATCATTTTCATTGTAGGGACAAATCGGGTAAAAATAATTAAGTTAATAAATGAATGAATGAATGAATAAATATAGGGACTATAAGGGACTAGGCTGGGCCTAAAAAGCTTCACAAACTTGTTACACTGATAAAAAATATTAAGCAGAAAGAATCTGAGACAGATTGAAAGTGGCAGATGCTCAGACAGAGAAAAGAGAATTACAGAGAGGTTTAGACTTCCTTAAGGTAAGATATACGTACAGTCACAGTGACTATATGATAAGATTAAACATCCAGATAAATCAATTTACATTGAGCGTTTATGTTTGTTTTTTGTTGTTAAATGCTGGAAAATGTCAAAAAATTCTTTACCTCTTTATTAGTCCACTCTGGATTATAACTTTGACCCCTTGGGTGAAAATAAAATAAAATAATAAAATTTAAAAAGCATGTGTGCTCTTAAGATTAATTTTCTATTACCGTTATATATTTGTCCTCAACTGATCAATTTTTTCTGATGACATATGATTAAAACGGAATTGCTCTGTGGTACTTATAAACATGTTTACAATAATATCATGTTTGCAGAACAGGGGCCTGTACCATGATGGTGGCTGAACAAACTCAGGGTTACAGGATTAGTTTTGAGTTGACAAAACGAAACCATTCCAGTCCGGCTTTGTTGGTACCATGATACTGATCATCAACTTTCTCTGTCAACTCAGGCTTGATCCTGAGTTAATGGAGCACGTGCACATGAATAAGTGACATCAGTAATGAACAGCCAATCAGAGGCCTTGAAACTGCGATTCACTTCTAGTAAGAGAGTCGGTGGGATTCACTACCAAAGATTAAAAGATTGAACAATATGAAGAATTTAAACACATTTACAAGATGAAACGATCTATCCATGAAAGAGGGAAACATAAAGAAAACATCTTGCCATATAAGTGCAAGTAAAAGTTGTGAATTGATCATATTTATAGGTATAAAAACACTTAAAAATCTAAGCTCATATGTAGTCATGTTTAAAGCTATTGATTCTAAAACTGATTTATATTGCATATTATCTATATCAGGGTTCCTCAAATCTTGCCCTGGAGGGCCAATGGGCTGCTGAGTTTAGCTCCAACCCTGATCAAACTCGCCTGTGATTTTCTAATGATCCTGAAGACATTGATTAGCATGCTCAGGTGGGTTTGATTAGGGTTAGAGCTAAACTCTGCAGGAAAGTGGATCTCGTGGGCCAGATTTGAGGATCCCTGATCTATACGTTTATATTAATTTAAAATAAAAGCTTTATAATTACTATTAAACTAAGCTAGCTTGTTTAATGGATTAAGGGTATAATAATTATATAAATCATATAAAATAATTATAAAAAATAATCAACTCTAAAAATCAGACAATTTTATCTTTAAAAATGTTTTACTATGTAGCGTCCTTTAATT